>NC_079383.1:2631925-2998592 GCF_021018895.1 Seriola aureovittata | reverse complement strand
GACTTTTGTGAGCTTTCACACTGTGACCATGAACCAATTCCTGTTTATATCTACTGGGGTTCTATCATGTGATATTAAGTTAATTCTGACTTCCTGATTCTCTTCTGACTGACTGCTGATGTGTACACAGAGCTCCTGTGCAGAGAGAGATGAAATTTGTTTATGATAAATTCTTAAAGTGCAAGGTGATGTTTTTGTCTATTTAATTTATTATCATATATAATGAAACAACAATGGCAAATCTTCACATTTCAGAAGTTGTATCAAAAATATTGGCATTTTTGCTTTGAAAGTTAAATCAAAATAGGTTTGTATTTCTTCTATGCTACCATCTGCAGCTTACTGCAATCAGGTGATTACCTAGTCTTCATAAATGGCTGAAATAATGGCCAGAAATACAAAAATACAACTCAGGTTGTAATAAAATATCCTTTAGTGACACTGTCTTTGTCCTGTTCAGACATACAGTATAACTCCCCTCCCCTGTCCATTTCAAAGTCCAAGTTTCCGGATGGATCCCACCCATTATCTATCCATCAGTGACATCATACACCTAACCAGACTCCGGAGAGGTCAGCGTTTCCCTCTGTGCATGTGAGACCTCATAATCATAGGTTCACATAGTAGTAAAGTAGGGATCTTAAACTGCCCTGCAGTTGTTTTACAGCCACATCGACCTTGGACAGTGAACAGCTCCACATTCACTGCCCAAACCCTTAAAGTAAAAGTTAGTGTAGCTGGAGGCAGAAAAATATTGACACTGAAACTGCCAATTTTCAGTTGTGTTGTCTGGTTTTGTTAAAATCCACCGTTCCTAACGGCAGACTGGTGTGTCACAGCCCCCCAGCAGCACCATGATATCATTTTGAGGATGGCGGTGACTGTGCAGCTCTTCACAGAAGTGATCTCACACTTTGTCTGTCGGAGCGTGAACCTCTCACTTTTCTCTTGCTCTTTTAGCCGTGTTACACCAGGGAAGAGGCATTTGTCTTTTCACATATCTGAGTTAATTATAGTTGCACCGGAGCAGTTAATGCTGCGATGCCTTGCTCGGCGGCACAGTTGAGCGCACACTAGATATCCCAGCAGCTGGCACGTATCCGGTTTCAAACCAGCAGCTGGACTGCGCAAGTGTATTTAAAAAGTATGTATGTATGTATGTATGTATCAAGCCACACAATATTTCCTGAGCTGAGAATTTCTAAAGGGTTAATGATTTACGACGAGTTAAAATCTGATCATTAACATGTTATGATCTAAATTGTCATTCAATGTTTAACAAAGGAAGTTCAGATCAGGTATTGGTCACGTCATTCTTTTGTGTCTGAAGGAGAAGGAAGACCAGCTTTCAGAGGGACCTCCTGGGTCCAGAGTATCTACCCTGGTCAAGCGAGACGCACAAGAGCCCCCAAGACTCCCGCACATAGCAGAACCTGACCCCCGCCCTCCTTTAGGATTAATCAAGCACTTTGTGTTGTTGTATATTAAGGGAACAGGAGGAAGAGAAAATGCAGAGAGATTTTTGGGATTAGGTTCAATGTGTTATGTCACCCATCACCCTGGAGCCTGCCAGTGTTAAGCCTATGGAAAACCCTGCACATACGCCACTCATTTTCCTACTTCTGTCTCTTCTCTCCCCTGTAGACTCACAGATCTTCTCTCAGTCGTTCTAAACACTGTATGATTAAGGCTCATTGTTTTCAGTCTCCAAATTTTTTTTTTTTTTAGAATTACACCCTTATTCTCTGGGCAAAGATTTCAGATACTGTGTAATTCATTTTAAAAATTTGCAATTTAAATCGTAATTGCAATATTGCAATACTGTCAGGAGTTATTTTTGCAGCTTTAACATCATGTGTGCTTATCATGGTGCGTCTTTGTTTACATACAATAGCAGTGTGTCAGGGCAGATTAGAAAGAGGCTTAACCTTCACCTCTGCTTTTTTGGCAGCCAGGGGACACACACTCACCGGCCCAGGAACGCACACGTATAGACACATACGGGTTTGCACACACACACACAGACACACACACACACACACACACACACATAAACGCGTGACTAATCCACACATACACTCGGAACATTTGTTAGCAGACAGCACAATAGAAACTGCCTTTTCCCTGGATTTCCTTTCTTTGTTGAATCCAGATTATTTGTGAGTGGCCACACCACAGTTGTGAGCAGGAGGTGGAAAACAGTAGCTCAGCTCAAACTATTGCACCTCACCAGGGCCAAAAGATCCTTGAGTTTTTCACTTTCTGAACCCAAATCCAAATGCGTCCCACTTTAGGACCAGACTAATGAAAAGGTTCTGCTCCTGTGGTCATGTGGGGACCCGCTGTAGAAGCAGAAGGAGCCGAAAAGGAACAAACAAAACTGCATTGTCTGTTTTTCATCCATTCAAATGACTGTGTTAAATCAAATCGGTTGGGTTCAATGGGTGGCATGGCTCACCCTGCTAACTCTGCAGCTGGCACCAATGATGTACTGTATGCTAAACACACACACAGATGATGTGCGGTTAAATATGGAAACTGGGGCAGTGTCTCTGACCAGCATGGCTTTGTGGTCGAGGCAGTAGGCAACAGTCTTCCTGCGACACACCCTGGTCTCAGCACTGGGGTCTCATTTACTGCTGCTGATACACTGGCAGTCAGGCATGAGTACGCCCACGTCTAGTTTATTTATATTCCCTCTTCAGAAACTGATTATTGTTCATTATAAGAACAGTTTGTAAAACTTAATGTATTTCAAATTTGATTGGCTGAGTATTTCACTAGCTCAACATCTGAGGACTGATTAACTTACTAACTGGATGACTGTCTATGTGACTGATTGATTGCTTGTTTGATTAGGTTTCTAATTTTAAATCACCAATAAATACAAAAAGATTGTTCTATAAAGGGAATACAATGTTCCTCTACCTTTGGTGCACATGAAAGAGTATGTGCACAAAAGCACAAAAACATTGTGTTCTGGCTCCTTTGCAGCTCCTTCTCCTTATTCACAGATTTTGCTGAGGAGAGTGAAATAAACAAACAAGAATAGCCAACAGGTTCATATTGGACATTAAATTAATATATAGTGATGGCGTCATTAATTATTGACTTTGACTAGCTTTTCTTGTTTGTTTATTTCACTCTCCTCAGTAAAATCTGTGAATAAGGAGAAGGAACTTCACAGTTTCCCTTCTGCTAATAAACACTGTTCAGGAAATACCATTAGAATGGTCTGCTGCTTATGGTAATTAAAACAAGTGAAGTACAGAGTATCAGTCACCACACTGATCCTAGATGAGCTACAAATGTACTATTTACTGCGCTTGTAAATTACAAAAATTGTCAGCAGAGTGATTCAAATCCATATTGGAAATGTGCCTGCTGCAGCACTCCGTGTCTGAAACACGTCCACTGAGCAAGCCATGTTCATGGAACCGGCATGGAGACGTGACATAACATCATCCAGTGGACATCCGGGGGTTAGTGAGGTCCAGTGCAGATTGGATGGGGTGGAGGTCAGAGTTCTGTGCAGGCCAGTCAAGCTCCATTTCCAAACCATTTCTTTATGGACCGGGCCAAGTGCTCATTGAAACAGGACTGGCTCCAAACTGTTGATGCAAGTGGGAGGAAGACTTTGGTCTAAATTATTATTCATAACTGTCCCTAGAGTGTCGTGTGTCAGTGTGTTAGGCAAATATTAAAGTTAAATGTTGGATTATACAGCGTATTAGACCTCAGGGAACATACCAGTCCAGTGAGTACGAGTTGTGGGAAACCTTGTCCAAACCATGAAAAACACCCCCAGTACCAAATTATATGACCAGAGGTACAAACAAAAACTTAATAATAATATACCTGTACCTGTTGTCTTTGCAGTAAGTGGATGGATAATCCAGCAGATGGGGCTGTGGAGTTGTATTTGAGATTTGACTGTCTCTGAGTAATCTTGAGAAATATTTTTATTTAAAAATCCCTTAATTAAAATTCAGTTATTAATCAAAAAAAAAAAACATTTGCTGTTAGAGTGAATTTTTAATGAAAATACAAGTACTTTTTGCTGTGAATAAATTTAGATCCACTAATATATTATAGTGGTAGCTGCATTTAAAAAAAGGTTCATTTATGTCTATAGACAGAAGTGTGGCAGCGCAGCCAGACAGATAGGAAACTGTAATAACTCAAAGGTCTCAGGATTGATCCTCTTTGCAGCCTGTGTGTTCCCCTGTTTTGTCCTTGAGCAAGACCTTCAACTCTAACTCGCCGTTTCAACGATGTGAGAAAAGGAAGTTCAACAAAGAGGGGAGAGATGATTTTCACAGGGTAGAGATGTTAAGTGTAGTGTAGCGTGGATAATGGAAGGAGAATTGTAGAAGACGAGAGACGAGACGGATAAACAGAGAGTGTCTGAAGAGCAGAGAAAGGCCGGCTGCTGCTGGCACCGAAGATAATCTGGCATTATAGTTGGAAGATGACACAACATGACTCTGCAAATTCCCCTGGTGGCCATTGGTCAGCTGAACTCCCAGATGAGCTGATGACTGCTTGGATGTGTGTCTCTTTGTGTCTGAGTCCATGTTTAGGTACAGATTGTGCCTCTGTGTTATACAAAGTCATGCATTTCTTTCATGCAGCATAATCCCATCTGAAACTGTGCCTCCCTGTGGTAGACAGTGGTATTGCACCCAGGTTGTCAGTGATTTGAAGCCATGTTTTGTGTAGCCGCCTCAGAGGGAGCTCAGAGATCAGGCGCAGGCCTGGCAGCCTCAGTGTATTCAGTGTGTGCACTTCAGCAGGATGGGCGCCTGCCTTCACAGGGTCCTCTGGTCTTGTTGCTGCTCCTGAGGCCACTTTGATGCCTCCTCTGGACACAAACCTGCGGCCCTGTTAAGTTCACATCAGTGATTTTGTGCTCTCACTTCCTTGAACCACTTCTCTCCATTTTCATCTATTTCAGTTTCTTCTGCTATTTCTTTACCTCCACTTCCTAATCTTTATCTCTCCATCTCAGCCTCAGTGTCTAGGCTTTATGTGACTGTAATCCAGGATATAGTTAGGACTGATGTTTAAGATTTCCCCATGATTTCAAAGCGATCATTTCTCAGAAATATACTATACTGTCTTCCATTGCTATAAATGAAGTTTAAAATCGTATATTGAAAAACTGAACTCAAGTGCTAATATTTACAAGTTCACTCAAAAGTACACTATTGTTGAGGGGAAGAAAAACACACAAACAGAATCTTTTCATCTGTTTTTCAGTTTCATTTCCATCTGTTCTTAACACTTTTGCATCAAGTGATATGATCATATCGTTATTGTTTTTCATTGTGAAGCACCGTCACTTGACCCCAGGGTTGAATGATGACTCAAAATCCCAGGCATGAATAATTTGCACCCACCAAAAGACATAACATCGTGATTTAGCTCTCTGTGGAAGTGCCTTCAAGATCATCTGTGTACAGCACGTTTATTTTTTCCATTTTCTTAAAGGATTACTTTATAGGATTTAGGATCTATTGGCAGAAAGAGTATATTTATAATTATGTTTTTATTAGTGTATAATCACCTAAAACTAAGATTTATTGCGTTTTCTTCAGCGTAGAATGATCCATACGTGTCTTCATAGGGAGCGGGTGCTCTTTTACAGAGCCTGCCATGTTTCTACAGTGGCCCAGAACGGACATATCAAAAACTGACTCTAGAGAGCGCCTTTTGCATATTCACGTTAACTGACGGCCACCGTAGCTTTTACTACAGGGTGTTCAGTTGGTTGCAATTTGCACCCTCACCACTAGATGCCACTAAATGCTGCGCACTGGTCCTTTAAAAAAATAAAAAATAGTTCCCCCCTCTATGAAATGAAGAGCATTTGTAGGACAGCTGTAGCTAAAACAGCTATAAGCTACTTGATGACTCGTTCTTTATTTTCTACTTTTGTGACTTGTTTGCTTTAGAGTTTTAGAGCACCATTAATGAAGTGGCAACATGTTCCCTGTTCCTGTGTTTATTCCTGTCTCTCTGTTTGTGTGCAGTCATGGCGGAGTTAGACCTGAGTCTGAGTGATGCGCTGACAGACAGCGCTCCCCAGCCAGGCCCTGAGAGCCTGGTGGAGCGGGACTTTGTGGCTCAGCTGGAGGCTGAGGCCTTCGACGATCAGGTCGGGGAGACGGTGGGAAAGACAGACTACATCCCCCTGCTGGACAACGATGACACCAGGGCAGGTGAGGCGATGGTGACAGTAGAGTGTGTTGTCTCCTTACAAGTCACGTCCTTTCCGTTCTCTTCTGTTTGGACTTATGACAGTGATGCCAGGACAAGACGAAAAGTGGGTGACAGGTGTCAATTGATCATGAGGACAAAGGGGCAGAGAAAACAGAGACAAGGGAAATGAAGTCAGAGGCGGGTTTTGTCGAGGGCTCTTTGATTCCACCAATAACTTCAACCAGGTTAGCTGTATTAGTGTGATGATACAGCAACGTTTATTCTAATTGATCACTGAAATGAAAATGTCAGTTCAACCCAACTACAAGAGAACACATTTGCACCAAAACAGGTTCCCTGACCCAAACAGTGGAGGTGACTTTTGTTTGTGTTGCTCAAAACATCATCTCATCAACACAAATTTTAGCATCACAAAAAAAAAAAAATCCATTCATCTCCATTGTACAGGTGTGATAAAAGAATTCTCCAAGGCTGATATTTTAAACTATGGAGTGGTTATTTGGAAGATGTTGATTTTATTCATTTATATACCTGTGAACTCAACACTGCTTTTTTGGACAGAGCAAGCCGAAAACACAACGCTGACATATTAGCTAACATGTTAGCTAACAGCTTGTTTATACATCCAGCAACATAGGGAATCACCTGGCAAATTTAACTTTAGAATATTCAATCTCATTTAGCTCTGTCTTGTTCCTGAAAAAATAACTGACTCTTGATCCACTGAAAGATTCACCATGATCAGCGGCTAGTTGCTGTTTGGTGCCGGAGAGGTGTGCACATACTGGGTTTATCGGAGCATTATCACTGAAAACAGTTGCCTGCTGTGGCTGGAAAGAGGTGGATAAGAGTGAAGTTTACATGCAGGCCGACCAGTGAGCTTTTAAAAGATGCTAACAACTACTACTAGACCCTAGTTCTGCAAAGCTAGCAGAGTCAAGTGATAAATCTGTGAGTTTCTTTCACATTAAGCATTGTAATTTAATCAAATTTTAATATAAAAACATTGTTTAGTGCAGCTTTGAAAAAGAGCTAAAATGTTGAACTCCACAAACGTTCCTGCATTCATACTAAAGGCATTTGAAATTTTCCTGGATGACATTGTATTTTTATTTGCACCTCTGGATCTGATTGCATCTACATTATCTTAAACGTGTTATATAACATGAACTGCAGCTGCTCTTAAATGACTGATAGTATCGGGCACCGCTGGACACTGGCTGCCATTTTGGATCTGCTGCGCTGTCATTCAGCCACAGGGATGATAGTATCCATAAGATAAGCAGAGCAGCGGTCACTGATTTGACTATCCCAGCTGACTGGTGACATTTGGGAACTAAACAGGAAGTAGTGCCCGCACTCTGAACAGTTAAAGGTGCAAATACTCCATCCATCTGCTCCAGTAAAGATGTTCAAGGTTTAGTTCCATGATAACCCACCTCACTGCTACTGTCCAAGGCCCTGGATGGAAACAAGAATGTGTCCCTGACCAACCTGCCAGGATAAATAAAGAAGTGTAGGTCATGGGCTTTGGATGGCACTGTGTTATCAGCTACATATTAAACATGTCATGTCATGTCATGTCATTGTACAGTGAGGGAAGAAGCAACATTTACTCATTTAATTTCAAAAGCAGCTTCAAACTGACGATGATGTACCAGGTTTTAGGGAAAGAAAAAGAAAATTCATAGCAAACAAGTTTTGTCTTTGATGTGTGGCGTTGGAACCGGTATTGTAGCTGGTTTTTCTGTGCGTTTAGAAAATGTGGTGGTTTCATGGCTCTGTGTAGGTGTTTCACAAACAGACTTACTAGCTGATGACTACTGCCTCCTATTGGAATAGAACATTATTTAGCAAACTGTAGTTTTGATGCACTAATGGCCAAACATCAAAGTATGATATCGAAGTCACTGAACAACCTACGAAATAGATAATGAGACTGTGCAAAAAACTTATTTTCAATCCTCCACAGGTTGAAAATACTTATTTCTACTGTCTTGATTAACATCTGTAAAGGAAATAAAACAGCCGCTGTCACAGATACAGGATATGAATACAGTGGTACTCAGCCAAACATATGATGTTGTATATTTTTCTATAAATGGTTTGAGAGCCTCCAATCTTGCTCAGCTTGTTAGTTTATTACACAGAGATAGAGAGAAACAGAAACATACAGATAGGTAGATAGGAAGTAAACACATAGACAAACAGTAGATGGATGAGATAAACAGCTGAGTGCACAACCAGATAAAAGGAAGTGACAGTGAACTGGGGATGACTCAGCTCTTGGGCCTGTTTTGGTTGCACAGACACTTTGGTCAGACAGTCAGACTGTGTGTGGGCACTCGTCAGTGGCAGCCGGCTGCAGGACGGGCTGTGGGTGGTGTTGCCAGTGATCAACTCTGGCACGCAGTGTGCATTTGGACAAATGCTGACATGCTGACACCCTGAGTGCCAAACAGCAGGGCTAGGCAGTCCGCAGTTTATTGTCCTCTGTCAGCAGGAGAGCTAGACAGAGGAGGCGCAGATTTGTTTTTTCTTTATTAGAGGTGCTGTTGTGGTGCCCTGATGCATACGTAATGTGCCTTCCTGATGCCTCGTGTGTTGGATGAGTGTCCTGCGCTCTGTTGTATCTGTGTCCTGTGTGTTGAATCAGTGAATCATATATTCTGTGTATGTGTGTGTTGCATGCATATCTGTGGTTTGGGATTTCTGCATGGCTTTGCTGACATGCTGAGCTCTATGTTGATGTGTGTGTACTGTATGCATGTGACGTGGCTTATATCACAAAGCAAGGTCAGCGGATTAACCATCTCTGGTTGTACTACGACTACGACAGACGGACTACGATAATGTGGCACCAAAGGCAGCGAAGAAGAAGAGCGTTAGCATGGATGTAAACAATTTTAAAAATCGACTATTCAATTTTTTGTTAGGTGTCAAGGATACATCAGTGTGTTGGGTCAGAAACACTACACCCATGGTTCTCATGGTGACCTTTTCAGTGAGCGTTAACTGAGCTGTTTGATAACCAGCTTCATGATACTGGTTAGGATTGCCAATGTTAGGCTCAGGTCACCCAAAGACAGCCAAACTAAGTTGAACTTGCTTTTGTGATATAGTACCGCAGCAGAGTGCCAGGATTGGTGGTTCAATCCCTGGCTTGTGCCAAGTGTCTTTGAGCAAGATCGTGAACCCTGAACTGTACCTGCACCCTGTGTGGTACTGCAGCTCACAGCCATGTGTGACTGGTGAGTTTATGGGTGGACAAGAGGTAAACTGAAAACAGCCCATTTACCACAATCAGTGTTGTGGGTGTGCATGTGTATTTCTGCGCATGCCTGTGGATGTGTATGTGTATGTTTGACTCATTTGTGCCCTTATATGTCAGAGCCTTGGTGTGTTGCTACTGTGCAAAGTTGAAGGATTCAGCAGTCGTATGTCACACAGCATCGCCTTGTCCATCATCCCACACCGACACCATCCGATATGTGCTGCCCTCTGCCTTCCCATAGTCTGACCACGGCTCACACCCACAGGCACAAAGCTCACCACACACACCCCTAGTGTACAACAGCTATACTGAGGGACCATTTAAAAAGCCAGAAAGGTCAGTCAGTAGTTTCCATTTGAATCCAGATGCAGTCTGTCAAATTTCCGCGCAAACCAATACGATGCAGTTTGATTTTCTATCTCGTCAAGCCATTAGCGCTCACATGGGTAGTAATGTGTTTATGTGCGTGTGCGTGTGTGTGTGTATGTGTGTGCAGACTCGGGTGCTACGTTGGAGAATGGAGAGCAGGAAGCTCATGGTGTGCAAAAGCCTGGTAAGACATATCCCACAATTCCCTCTGCCGTCAGTCAGTCTGCTAAGGCCTCCTTGTCATCCTCATCCTCCAGTCATGGCATTTAAGTCTTTTCTTGTCTTTCAACCTTGTTTACTTCCTTCATGTTCTTCACTTTGATTGTGTGTGTGTGTGTCTGTGTGTGTGTACACCCTCAGTATTATTAGTGGCGTTTCAGAGCAGGATGTCAGCTGCTCTTATTGCTTTGCAGCATTCTTCAAGGTCCACTTAAGTACAAGGCTGCTGCTCTTGTAATTCTCCAAGCTGTTCACACTGAGGAGGTGAACTGAAGAGAATGAGAGAATGATTCTGCTGAGAATACAAACTCATTTTCTTTAGTGTATAAGTAGTTGAATATGAATATATAATACTTGACTTTGCCTTTAAAATATAAGGACATGACCCAGAATTTTCCCCCTGTCCACATGTGAATTGATTTGTTGCAACTAGCTTTGGCTGACCACCATTAAACCTCACTTTTCCATTATCTTGAGCATTGAGGTAGCTAGGAGAACAATATCATAGGAGGTGGGTGTCTGAATCTCCAACTATATCATCTCTAATTGATAGTTCACGGAGCCTTTAATGGCAGCCTTGATCAGCACAATCTATGACCACATAAACCTCCAAAACATAGTGGCTGTAAGTAAAAGTAGTGGCTCACAAAGTATACCTTTTAAATGGAATAGAGTTACCAGTAAACTTGAGTACAACCAGTAAAAGCACTTTTTAAATTTTCTTGTTGAATAATTGTTTGTATGTGTGTTGTGTGGTGATCCAGGTGCAGGTGGCCACATGTGCTTTTGGGCAGCTGGACCTTCAGTGATATGCTTCTGAATGTAAACTGTAAATCTGTAACGTCAGCTTTAAACACTGTCAGAGACTGTCCTTAGGTAGACTACATGTCTGTCACCATGATCAATGAGGGAGGTGGGACTTCGTTGTAAGGCTTACATGTTTTTATTACGAGAAGCAGATTGATTAAAAGAGTCCCTTCTCTGTCAGTGGAAGTTGTGTAGCTGCCTCACTGCAGCTCACGGAAAGAAAGGAGAGGTAATGACTAAAGACTTCATTTTCAATCAGCTGTGAAATTCACATGAGTTCATTTGCATAATCAATTCATGAAAACACAACTTAATTGACAGCAGGAGAATTGTCAAATTGTTGCCCTGATAATATCAGCAGCGCTGCTTTTAATAAATGAAATAACACGGCCATTGAAGCCTATTTGCAACTCCTTTTGTTACTTATAAAGCAAATAAATTGTTCTGGTGTTATCTCATATCTCATATCGCATATCAGAGATAATTAGCTGCGGAGAGGAGATGCAGCTCTAGACGGGAATGCTTACTGTGTCTAATGAACAAATCCATGTTCACGTCTGGCTGTCTGCTTATACTGAAATAGACAAAGAGAAGAACTGTTTCAGCTGTATGTGTGTTAAAATGTGTGTGTGTGTGTGTGTGTGTGTGTTTAAATGTGTGTGTGTGTGTGTGTGTGTGTGTGTGTGTGTGTGTGTGTGTGTGTGTGTGTGTGGTCCATTTTGGAAATCACCTTATCTGATTTTCTTTTTTCAATAGTCTGGTTTATTTTTTTCACCATGGTCCATACATCCTCCTGTTTCCCATCTCACTTTGTTTTTGTCAGAGCTCTGCATGTCATCAGCAGAAAAAGGATTTTGCATGGGGGAATAAATGAGTATGTGTGGTTTCCTACACTGGCAACACACAATGCGCACGGCTGCGCACATGTGCAAAGTATAACATATTGTAGAAATTGATTTACCACAAGTCAGTTCACCCTCAAAAGTTGTTAAGTTGCTCACCCGTTTATAAATGAACCAAACAACAACAGGAGAGTAGGAGGAGTATATATCAGAGAAAGCGATGCAGAGATCTTTCTTAGACCACTGTGTGGCAGGGCAGAAGTCGTTCACCGATCTGAAATATAGAACAAATGTTACCATGGTGATGATGTCTGTGATGATGAAGTTAGATACTGTATGTAACAATCCAGGCCTCAAACACAAGAAAGCTTTGGCCATTAAACTTGAACTGGCCTTCACAGGATCCTTACAGCATGGATCAATGTCAACAGCGGACCAGTCATAAAGAATGCCAGCAGGTCAGATGAAATGATCAAATCCACTTCAACCTTGAAGGTTAAAAGGGAGATTTCCTAGTTGGTGGTCCTGAAATCTCGCACAGCAAGTCTCACTTCAGCAGCAGGGCTTTGCCAGTATGGATTTCTTTTGCGTAGTTAACTAAATCTTATGTTTATTGGAACTTAGTCTGGAATGTGCTGTATGAAACATTTCCGGGAATATCTACATCGCAGTTGATTATAAACAACTTCAAATACAAGCTGTGATGTGGGAGATGTATCGCAGATTTGACCCATGCTCAAACTATAAGAGCCTGTCACCTTACATCATCTCCTGAACATAGTTAAAACCAGGATAATACACAACCGGGACTAGTGTGTATGTAGAGACACTAGTTAACGGATGATGTTGAGGCATGACACAGAATGTGTTAGATAAAATAAAATTTGTAATAATTAACTATTATAAAAGTATTATAGTTGGACACTTTACCTCAGGCTTTGCAGCCAATCTCCGACTAAACTGAAGTTTGTCCCTAAATGCACTGACCTGCATGAGTATATCCAGTGGTGTTATGGCATTGACAAGATGCAGAAGTCAGTTTGGTGCCAATTTCGCTGCAGAAAAAAATGGAGAAGTTCATTTTGTGCATCTTTGAGTTCCTGAGTGCTTTTATTTATTTTTTCCAACCCAGTTCAGATTAAAACAATCCCACGTCCGTATGGGTTAGGGTTAGGGACATGTCTCCCTTCGTTCTGTCGAGGCTTTCGTCATATGGAAGTGACCGTGGTTTCATCTAAACTGAGTTGGAAAAACAATAGACGCCTCCTGGGTCATGTAACTCTGCGCTCAATCTTACTGGGACTTGTGATGATGACGAGTTTTACAGTTTACAGAAGTAGCATAGTTAACTGTTTTGTAGGATTGTATTTTAATGATCTTCATCCTGTGCGGAAAAACTGCAAAAACTGTAGTGCATATGGTTGTGAAACCAGCACCACAGTGGTTGGGCCTCTAGAAAATAGCTGTGTTAGGAAGTGTTATGGTAGTGTTGCTAAAATCTCAGCTCCAGCTGGTCAAGATTACGGGAAAAAAGTAGCGATGACAGTAATGAGCTCAACCTCACAGAGGACATCACAGTGTTGTGGTGATGTGGTGACTGTCGCAGCTCTGTTTGGCAGGTTACCAACCTTTTATCCATCATTTTAGATTATTTTAAAAACAGCTATTGTCTTCTGAGGGATTAACACTGGCACTGAGCGAGGCTGTTTCTCTCTTTTCCACTGAATGCCAATCAGTAAGCGCAAACACAGGAAAGTTAAAGCTGTCAAACGTGCCCACTGCCACATTCATGTTCAGTGTATGATCCACTGAGACGGCTGAACGGCTCGGTGGGGACGGATGCTGGTGACAGTGGGAGGAGTGATCTGCATTTAAATCAGACATTTGTGTTGGCATGTTCACCGCTGAGCTGTCTGGCTGTTTGCATGGCATGGGGTAGCTTGTGTTACCATGGCTACAGAGCTGTATGTGTGCACATCTAATGGAGAGAAATGCTCCTGAAGGGATGTTCAGTGTAAGTTTTGGTTAATCTCTATCTCTTAATTCCCCCCCCACCCCACCCTGCTCTCCGCAGTAACAGAAAAAGTACAGTGTGAGGTGTGATATTATTATTTTTCAGTGGGCCTACTTTAGTAGACAGAGCATCTGGCTTTGTCTAGGCGCACTGGATCCATTCATCATTGTTATTCCAGCGGACCCCAGGGAGAGGACGCAGGACGCAGGCGGTATAAGTAGTAACTGGGTCAGAGAATTGAGAGCGTAAGCTGAATCCTGACAGGGCAAGAGTAGATGTGTGTGTATGAGTGTGTGCATGTGCTGAGATGCTGCATGTCACCTCTGCTGCATGACATTACTGCATGGCATGTAAAGACAAATATATGGTATAGAAATATTTGACCAATATACGATGATGGCAGCATTAAATCTGGCTTTTCTCATGTTGGTCAATTATTTGACATTTGGTAGATGAGTTGTGGTGGATTCTGTGACAGCTTTACTAACCTGCTTTCTTCCTTTTTTTCCCTTTATCCCTTCCTTTCGTCCTACTTTTTTCATCTTTGCCTTCTGCATAAACATATTTTTTATTTTTGTGTTCTTATTTTTTTATCTTAATTTCTCTTTTACGCCACTCTTTCTCTCTCTGAATGAATCATCTTGTGTTGACACACTTATTTTACTCTTTCTACTCTTCCTCCTCTTCTTCCCAACCGCTGCCCACACCATTCTTTTACTCTACCTCCCCCTTCTCTCCCTTACTTTTCTTTTCTCCCCTTCTCTCAATCCCCACGCTTCAGAGGACTAGAACCCGCCTCCATCACCATGCCGACTGTCAATCAGCTGTGCTTCCGCTTCTGTGCCCCTCTCCCCTTTCCCTGTGCAGCGTACACACACACACACTCACACACTCACACACTCACACACTCACACACTCACTTTCTACCCACGGCTCCTTTGATCCAGTATGAAGGAGAAAGGCTGAGGTAGTGGGCAAGAAGCCACATTGGACATTCATGCACACAAACACACATGTGCAGACTCATGCACACACACTCACACACACTCACACATGCACACACAGCCATGCCATGCTTTCCTGACTTCAGCACACGCTGTTCCTCCAAATAATGCGCTGGCACACTGTGATTCACTCTGCTGGGCGAACTGGGTGTCTCTGACACACACACACAGTCACATTTGAAATTCAGTTTGTATTTAATTTAGTTTTTGTCTGTAGTTCGTTTTGGCCAAAGATGATAATATTATTCCCACTGTGTCCAATGAAATGTTCTCTCTTTGTCTGTTTCTTTCTGATCACTTATTTGCAAATCAAATATATTTGTCCAATATTGACAAAAAGTATATCGAGATTCAGTTGAAGTTTGTGTTTAAACAGCTGCTGTGACATAAGCAAATAAATCAAATGAAAAGCATTTAATCACACTGAAGCAGACCCAGACAGTAAGTTCATACACACACACACACACACACACACACACACACACAGACAGACACTGGGAGGCACAGACACCATCCAGCAGCCAGCCCTCGTCCTCCTGTCTGAAACCTCTCAAACTGACTTCTCAGTGCTGCCAGCCTGATCCGTCAACATGCAGCTAACCAGCACACACACACAACACACACGTATTTACCCACCAAAGGACTATTTGTATTTTTGTCAAAGATTATTTTTTCTCCTGTAATGAAAAGCTTTGGTCACCCCCCCCACACACACACATTTCTAAGCCATCGAATCAGGACTTTCTGTCTGCTTTGCACTATTTTCCTTGTTTCTTTAAACAAATAGATGGAGGAGTAAACACTAAAGCCAAACCTCTAGCAGACAATCATTAATGTAAGGAATGTAAGAGATGTCCCAGGAGTCTTTGCAGTAACGTTTTCAATTGATATTCGTAGGTATATAAGCCTCAGTTTATCTTTACGTTTCAAATTGTTGTTTATTTTATTAGCGTGTCTCAATGAGCCGTCACTAATAACTTTATGTTTGTTGTGTCTGTTGCTTTATTGTGTTCTTATATATTTATATATGCAATAAATTCAGTCAATCAAACACTGAAAACTGACTTGTTAGGATTTATTATAGAGATAACAGGGAGTTGTTAGCCACAAGCTAGTGTAACAAAGTAAAGAACTGGGCCTCATTCACAAAATATGAACATCCTTGAAACATATTGGTATTTTGGCATCTTTTTTTTTTTGTTTTTCTTATACAAAATAATGGAAATCATGAGGAGGTTTGTATCAGACTATTTCTTGGGTAGAGCTACTTTCTCCCCAAGAAATAGTCCTTTTGAAAACTGTAGACAAAGGGTTTCATGGATTATCCAGAGAAACCAGAGAAACGTATCTGGAAAAGATGAGTAGGATTTTGATCTTTGATCTTTGTTCTTTTACGTCTACCTGCCTCACTAACCAGCACCTGTTGGATCAGCTGGAGCCACGCAGCTCTTCCTCCCTACTTTCTAAAGGATTTTAGTTTTTTTTTAAGCTTGTTTTTTAAATTCTTGAGTCCAGCAAACACAGCAGTATGTTGGCAGTAATCTCACAGACAGATGCATCAAAAACTTAGCACAGTAATCTGAAACTTTCTGTATAGTTAAACGTGTGTTTGTGTGTGTGATTTGGGTGAAGTGACCCTTTAAACGAGAGCTGTGAATGAGGCCTAGTAAGCTTCTGTGGCGAACAAGTCATCCACCAAATAGAATGAGAATGTGAAAAGTGTAATGAACACAACATCTGAGCATTATTAGCGGTTTTCTCAGTTTAACTCGTATGAAACTCGTCGGATCTTCTGGAGGCCGTGAATGGACAGATATTTTCAGGGGTCAGAGGTCAAGGTTAGCTACAGACACAACAACAGCTGAGCAGATTTGTCACCCTGTAGTGTGAAGCACTGTGTATTTTTTATGGATTTTGACTGTCTTATTTTTATTAGATGCATGGAAAGTTCACACATGTCCCACAGAGGGTTTATTAGTTCCAAACAGTAACTCAGTGTCTTTTTCTAGATGTCTCTCTGTTGTCTGCCTGCACCTTGTGCTAATAAACCAAGATATAACACACACTTACCTGGCTTTGGGTTTCTCTTTCTTCTTCTAACCAGCCTGAATTAAACCTCTTATCTGATGTCTGACTGCTGCTCTCTCCCTCTCGCAGCTCCTTTCTGTTTCTGTCCATTGCAGCATTTTATAACGTGCAGTATTATTTCCTGTTTCAGATATTCATATACCTCTGGAGCTTTCTAAAAGAACAAGACGCTTAGTCATACTGGCTGTAACCTTAGGGGGGCGGTGGATTTTTACAGTGTAAAGCTCAGAGATTAGTGTGTGCCTCAGGGAGGAGATTTTCTGTTGCTTCTGAGGGATGTGCCTCTTTGGGTACAAAACACATTACGTTATTATTCTTTCCTTTTTTTGGAAAAAGAACAAAAAGAAACCACAAAATTTCTCCTCGCATTTCTAGTGCTGGCTTAAAAATACACAAAAGGAAATAAAGGGAATTGTGGCTTCTCTAAAGATGTTTGGCAGCTCTCAGTATTTTATAGCTTCTCTTTCAATTTCACTGAGTGACTGTCTGGGTACAAACATGAAAGGAGATGTGCCTCAGGAAGCACAGAAACTCATCTGCTTTTTCCTGTACTTTTCATTAATGCTCAGCTACACTGAAGAAAAACCTTCCCAAACTAGAAATCCTCCAACAAGTCCTCCAACCTAAACAACAAAATAGGTCTGCTGGACGGCCTTTCACAATCTTCACAAAGAAGACCTTTGTGAGCATTTTCTGTTGGTACTCCTCTGTGATTAAGGTTCAGCTCATTTTAGCACCTGAACAATAAGACTACTTGATGAAGGTCAGAGAAAGATTGTGATGATGGTTAGAATAAACTTCAATGTGTTTTGAAAGGAGACAGTAGCCAGCAGCACTTAACTGTCTGACCTCCTCTCTAAGAGGTTTTGAAATGCATTTCCATTTTCAATTTGTGCATAAAATAAACTAAAAAAAAGATAAATTTGATTTAAAAAAAGAGAGAAAAAAGGCTGAGCTGGAAAAATATGTGTATTGATAAAAAACAAACTATGACAAAGTGCATACGTGAAGCATGTGACTTAAACGTCTTTAAGCTTCTATCAAAGAGGTGAAAATATCAGATCTGTGTGGACCAATGACAAGACTGTGATCTTTCTTAAATAAGCACATGAAACAAACATTATGCTAATGCCATATTTCCATCACATCTTTTCACACAATATTCCATCATGGATGTATTAAAGGAACTCATGTAATACATCCATGTTTTCCATCGTTCGAGGTTTGACTGGCGCTCTTTAAGTTTTCAACATCGCCTGTGTCTGGTTTAACAGAACAGGAGAGTTCGCGCCTCCAGCCTCTAACAGTCATACAGCAGGAGTGGATGGAAACTCATTAACTGCACTTTCTTTAGCTGACTCTTTGAATATATGGTTAAAATTGATATGCTGCATTATTTCCTCATAACTAATAACGTTCATCTGCATCTGCAGGTCTACATTCAGTAAATGGAGCTTAATAGTGGACCTTTGAGAATATTTGATTATTATGTTAAGTAAAACTGGGTTGAAACAACATTCTCACCACAAAGTCCATTTAGTACCTGTCCTACAGCTTTCAGTATCACATGATCTTCATCAAGCAGATGGAGCTAATAGGAAAAAATAGGAGGAAAGTAGTTTTTTATTTTAGACTAATGTTGTCATTTTCATGGCAGTGACAGCCTCCGTCTCGTGGGACTTAGACACATACCACATGAACTCATTTTTCAAGCAAAAAGCGTTTGCTGTTTCCAGCTGCCTTACATATACGTTTTCCTATTTTATTTTAAATCATTGTAAACTGAATATCTTTGGGTGTTTGACCGTTGCTTGGAAAAAACAAACTCACTTCTACTACTACTTCTACTTCATAACATTTTATATATTTTAATTGCTGAATACAAAAATAATCAACAGAATAATTGATAATAAAGCTAATGGTAAGTTTCAGCCCCATTCAAATCCACTTTGATACTGAATGACCTTGTTGCGATGACTCCCAGAAGAGGAGCTGTGTGTTGCTCAGGCTTTACGTCCAGAGATCATGCTGACCCGTGCACTGCTCTCTGTCAGCATGTGTGTCTCTGCATGTGAGAGTCTATATGGGGCAGCCTGTCCTACTTAGACTCAGAGAGCCGTGGTGCGGGGAGGAAAAGAGGGGGAAATGAATTGAACAAGTCCTCGGTGTAAGCAGATGTGCTTCTCAGTAAAGGGATCGTCCCGTACCTTTATGAACACACGCCACAAATACACACACTTACGTGTAGGAGCATCGCAACCCCAAGAGTGCCTCATCCTCAACAGCTGTTCTCATACATTACCCTTGAAGAGGGCGAAGAGGGCGAGTGGAGGAAGTTTCAAATAAAGCAGGATTTAAAAGACAGGAGGGGGCGGAGACCTGAGGAGTTGTGTACATAAAGCGCAGTGCAGTACATTATGTGCAACTGCCCACACACAGTGAAGACATGTATGATATATGAAGACCTTGAAGTCCTGTCATGGCCGCAGCATGCTTTATCCATTATTGATCTTGACTATATAAAGTTGTTACATCATAGGCTCAAGAGGGGAAAATGTTAAACAACACGAAGTTGGTGCAGAAGAAATATCTCAACAACTATTTGATGGATTTCTATGAATTTTTCTACAGGTGTTCATGGTTCCCAGAGGATGACTCCTACTGAATTTGGTGTTGCCCTGACTTATTTATCCAGTGCCACCAGCGGATCAAAGTTTTCACTTGTTCAGTTTAATATATAGCAGTGGCTGTTTTAACGTGAGACACATCAGTTCCAACAGTAAAACCTTCAGGAGGTGCAGATGAAGGTTTCAGGAGCCATGTGAAGTGTGTTTGGTGTCCAGACCTTTACTCTGACGTCACCCTCTGGCCACTTTTTACATTATTTCACCACGACTCCTGGTCTTTGTTTTCTTAACAGTGAGTGTTACATCCTGCAGAGCCACAGTCTTGCCTGTAGACTTTGTGGCACCACTGCAGAAAGACTTTTTTTTTTTATGCCTCTGCACCGGCATTGTGTTTTCAGGGTGTCTCTCTGTCCCATTCTTGTGAACACGATATCTCAGTCATGCCTCGAGGGAATTTCTTCAAATTTGGCACAAACATCCATTTAGACTCTAGGATGAACTGATTAGATTCTGATGGTTAAAGGTGAAAGGTCAAGGTCACAGTGGCCTCACAAATCCCAGTTTTGGCCTTGTGAACACAACATCTTGGGAACTCGTCAATTGAATCCCTTCCGAGTCGTCACAATTGTCCGCTTGGACTCAAAGATGAACTGATTTAGATTTAGGTGGTCAAAGGTCAAAGGTCAAGCCAAACCTCCAGACTTCATACAGCAAGTATGTGATTCTAGATAAACAGGGATGTAACCTGAAACTAGTCTGAGTGGCGAAGGCAGACAACTGTGAGGTGGTAATTTTAGTTTTCATCCAAACAGTTCAAAATATTGACAATAGTTTGTAGCAAATATGTAAAATGAACAATCTTTGTAGGAAAATCAGCCTTTGAGAAGTCAGACTCGCCCTCACCTACTTTTCATTATGTCACCTTCTTATTTGATTGTATCACCATGACTCTGAACTTTTAGCAGAGCTCGTCACCATCTTTGTCTAATTTGATAAACTCCTGCTGTCAGCCGCTTTTACTTGAAGAAGTGATGTGGTAGAAATGCCGGATAAATCTCCTTTAAATATTCATGATGCAGCTTTAATCCCTGAGCCTGGAGAAAACCTAATTCCTCCCTCACTGATGCCTCCTCTGTAGACGGAAAGCTTTTCATCTGTGTGAGTGTTTCTCACATGTGAAGGTGTGTGTGAGCTTGACTCTCAGTGCGTATCCTCATGTACATGTGTGTGCATGTTTTTGACTGCGCAAATCTCTTCCTCTTTATTCTCATGACAGAATATAGTGTGTGTGTGTGTGTCTTTGTGTGTGTGTGTGAGGCTTCAGACTTGCCTTTGAGCTTTAAATGTGAAATGCTCTGAATGGGAAACATCAACTGGGCAAGTAGTGATTCTCCTCCTCTCTGCTGCCCTTTGAAGTGTGCACTTGTTCGCTTCATCTGTTGATTTGACAGGTACTGACTGCACAATCCCTGCTGGTGGGGGCTAAATGCAGTCCCCCTGCTAGGCTCTGTAGAATGAACTGTGAGCCATGACACTGAGGAGAGCTGGAAAGCATGACAGCTGGAATGCAAATACTGTATGAGCGACAAAATATCGAGCGTAGTCAGAAAGTTCAGCTCCTGAGCCCTGCCAATAGAAACTAACAAACACTGACGTGAAGACGGCCAGGAGAAAGTGAGGGTGGGATTAAAATAGCCACAGAGGGGTGGCCTCAGTGTTATTTTCCTCTTTCCAGACGGACAAACACAGGCTTGTTTCCAGGCAAGGACAAGGAGGTGTAGGAGATACAAATGGCATAATGGTCCTGGATTCAAAGAAAGGAAGCTAGGATGGAGGGAGAAGGAGGTTGTGTGTGTGTGTGTGTGCACGTGTGTGTGTGTTAAAAGATACCTGCAGGTCCTATCAACCACCCACCGCAGAAACATAAACACACGCACACTACAGAGACATTGTCACATCCAATGCACCTTGCTTCTCTACTGTCTGTCAATGCACATCACCCTCTCACACACTGGGTTAGTGCCGTCACTGCATTAGCCTCCTGACTTCTCAGCCACCCCCCACCCCCACAGCCTGCTCTCCTGCTCTGTCTTACACAGCACACACACCTGCCGTGCTTTCATTTAGGAACACGTTTGAATCATGGTGGAAAAGAAAAAGCAAAAAGTCAATAAATGTTTTGTAGCTGAATCAGTCAAACACGGCTCCAGGCCGTATCCATCCATCCATCTCTTCATGTTTTTCTACCCAGCTCATGGCCACAGCCTGTCCCAGGATGCATTGGACAAGAGACAGGGTAAATGTTGGCCTCATGTCAGTTTGTCTTTCATAACAAAGTAGCGGAATGAATGAGCCCAACCACAGGGAGCACAAAAAACAAGCGTCCCTCTTCCACTGTCGTCCTAAGAAAAAGTGTTGCAATGCCTACTCACCCAGGACACACTGATTCATGGAGCGATAGATGAATAAATGAACAGATGAATATAGTCTTGGGTTGATATTGCGATATTTCCCGCCATATGCAATATTTTTTATCCTATCCATCCCCCGCCCCCACCCTGCAAAAAATAAAATAAATAAATCCCCCGCCCCAGCGATAATATCCTAATATCAGCAAACTGATTACTCTTGTAATAAAATAGTTGATGTGATCAGGTGGCGTTTTTCACAATAAATGTGAAGATGGATTAACAGCAATACATTTATGCACGATGGCACATTATGGTACATGAAAAATTCAACACACTTCTTAAGAGATCAGCACAAGCACTTAATATTCAATATAATACATAAAAAATAATACATAATTTAATGATAAATAATATTTGACATTTGTTGTTTTGTGGGCCATGTCTCTAGAGTGGATCAAATAAATCAAAGGTGAAAGTGTAAACTTGTGCAATATTAATGTTTATCACAGTGTTGATGTCTTGAATATTTATCCTGATGATACGACTGTCATTTTGTTTTACTTCATCCATTCAGCCTGACATTGTGTTCTCGTTGGACCGTTTCTTGTCGGGGGTGCATTTTGCTTTGTTTTGCCCTAATCAGTCAGTAGGGGGTGACATATCAATCTCACCAATTTATTTACCTCTTGTTAATTAGTTTATAACAACCTATACACCTTTATTAATCGTAAATTCACTTGTCACAATATTTCTGTTGGTTAGCCAGCTACACATGATCAGTGTTAATCCTGCACTCCAGAGGGCCCCAGGGAATTCTTTGCCCCAATTAGCAGACGCTGCAATTTACAGATGTTCCCTGAACACATCACATGCAGGCAATGGGTAGCTACAGCCCACATCATCAGGGGCCCCACTTAGGGGAGTTTTAAAGCAAAAGGAGTGCACTGTGTAGTGTCTTTATGGGAGGTTTAAGAGTGTAAATAGTTATTCTAAAATGTGCCAATATGAGGGGCCATCTGGGGCCCCTTTACCCCTTGGGAGCCCCAAACATTTGCCTGGTTTGCCTCCCCTGAAAGTGCACCTCTGCAAATTTCTAATCCTGCCAACAAAGCTCTGATTGGTTGATTATTTTCCAGCGGGCTGAAACAGCCGTCAACAGGCACAACACCAGCTCTTTATAAATCGCTGAACAAATCTGTGATGTGGGCAGGCACTGGGAGTTTTGGAAACAGGCAAATACGTCTGTTTTTTATTTCTCAATGATAGAAGCCAGACAGGCTGAACATTTCAGCCTCATCTGCCTCGTGCTTTGTCCGCATCAGTGCTCATATACATCAGTGCAGCATCAGAATTCCCTATTGAGGTGGACTGATAGGATACTCTGTAGTAGTTACATTAAATCCATGTGCACCAGCTGCTGCAGCAGGAGCGGTTAAAGTTCAACATTGGCTGAGTTTCTGGCTGGATTAAATAAAACTAGGCTAATCTTTGATCTTCTATAATAACTGGTCAGATCCATACGTACAGAACCACTTGAGCGAGACTTTATACTGGACTGGATGTCACTGAGGCTGAAGGTTCAGTGGTAAGGAAGGCCTCGACATATGCCAGAGTACAAGGGGAAACCCTTCAAGTTGTGTCTGGGCTTGTACCATGTGGTTGTCATTAAATGACATCTTTAACCTCAGAGACACTGTCAGGGTGCTTTTGTCTCTTCTCATCCCTTCTCCAGCTCTGTTTTCTCCCAGTGTCACCTCACCTCACCGTTACTCTCCTTCTTTCTCTCACTCTCTCTTTTCACACTCAGCTTTTACTCTGTTATTAAATTGATTCTTTTCTTTATATTCTTGGAAGGAATGAGGAATGGGACTTTTTTCTACCCCTACAAGGACATAGACCTGACTCAGGTCTAAAGAAAACAAATTATATTATAGCCGTGTACATGCAGACTGCCTGTCCAGGTAAAGGTGGACAGAAAGGGAACCTCTGGCTGATTCAACCCGACTCACCGTGCATGATTAATGCCCTGTCATGGCTGAATCAAGAGGACACTCTTGATGCAGAATAGCACTGTGTCCCCTCAGTGAACCGTCACTCTGCGTCTGTGGTCCTGCAGTGGCCCCGACTCGTAATGTCTATCCCAGCCTGAGGAGCTGAGGCTGAGGCAGAGGAGCAGGGAGAGGCTGGGGTCAACTGGAGGACAGCTGCGGGACTTCAGCCTATCCTGCCGGCTCATCCCAGATTAGACAGTTTTGGTAAAGCAAACCATAGGGCGCCATGTTGAATCTAGAATAGAAATAGACTGAAAAAAACAAGGTTTGGTATTTAGCTCACATGGCAGTAAGCTGTAATGATAATCAGACGAACCAAATCGATGGGGAAATGGTCCTTTTCTATGCAGTGTAGTCATTTATAATGTTAATGTAAAAGCTGCTTGATGTATACATCATGAGTTATGTCTTGGCTTCTTACAGATCCAAACTAGGCCATGGCCTCTTTCCAGAAGGAAACATTTCCCACCTGATGAAAGAGGCAATATATATTATACATATATATTCTAACTCACAGAGGAGGGTTCAAGGAAAAGTGGTGTAACGACATCGGCCTTGTACGATGTGCTTTTCTGCACAACAGAGGTTACCCTTGTTTGCCACTGGATTACTAATGTGTCTCTTCTTTATTTGGCCCCTGGTCCTGTGGTAGCCCTGACCCAGCCAGTATGGTTCATCTGTCCCATCTATGAAAGAGGAGAGTGGGGCAGAGGCTGTGCAGCTGGAGGGCAGAGACCAGCCCTCACAATGTCAGCTAATGAGAGGACATAAGAATGGAGAGCTAGCTGGACCAGACTTCGGCTGAGTAATGATCAGCAACCGCAACTACTGTGCAGTTTAGTTTAGATTAATTAGCTAATAGCTAAATTAATATATAGATTAATTTAGCTATATTAGTCTGTATAGCTAAATTAATAGTTATCATAGGACATGTTAAGCTTAGGGAGCTATTCACTGAGTCTGGTCCATTTTCTGTAGCACAAGTTTCTTGTGTTTACCTTAAATAATTGGTGCCACACATTTTGAATGTGCAGTTTATTTATACTTCCGCCTGTCGCACTTGTCACATGAGCACAAACTAGACGCAGGGTAGAAACAAATAAGGATGGGTGGAATTTCCTTAGTAATGATTCACATGGTGAATTTTGCATAATGTACATCCTCAAGAAAAACAACAGGACTATAAAACTCTCCTCTCTTCTGCTGTTAGTTACTCTTATTAACAGAATTTTTTAATGGCTGTTTATCTGTTGAAACCAAAAATATTTCCTGCAGAATCTTTACAATAAAAGCCTACAAGCAAGATGGGATTGTGTCCACTGGAAGACTTTTAATGTGAAATGTCTGCAGGAAGTGATGAGTTTCACTGCTAGTGTCATTGAAAAAAAAGGCAAAATAGGACACCTAAAATCATTTAGTCAGTAGCAACACTTTTCTTTTAAAAGAGAGAGCACCAGCAGAGTTTCACATGACTGTTGTTGTATTAATGGAATACAGAGTATTTGCAGACACTGTGGCTCCGTACATTGTTTAACATTCAGTTGTGTTAGGGCTGCAGAGTCGGACTGAATGAACTAATTCTACGTAAGTTTAGCACTTCCGTTTCACCGTTTCCAAAAGTTGAATTAAAGACTCAATGAAAACCTCAATGATCTGCGAGGCTTAAATATTTAAATGAGAAAATTCCGAGGAACCTTCAACCTCAGCGGAGGTCTACTCAGAAAGATAAACACCTGTGTGTGTATATTTTATGAATAGAAGGGGGTGTGGTCATAGCTGCAGCGTTGCAGATATGGAGAGGTAAAAGTTGTAGATAAAGTTGGGTGATTGAAGGTAAATGTTTGGGATCAACTAAAGAATGACTTGGTCGCTGCCAAGTGGAAAAAATCTTGCTGATAACTTTGCTATTTTTTTCCCTTGATTTTAAGCAATTACTATGAAATGAGTCATCACCCACAGGGACTGAAAAATATGCTCAAGCATATAGTGACATAATTCCTCAGAAACACCATATATGGTTTTAAAAACCAGACAAAGTGATGAACAAGAAGCAAAGATTTTAATCCCAAACAGCCCGGTGTAATCAGCTGGTGAAAATGTCACAGGAATAGAAAGTGTAAATGTAGCCTGAGTCATATTTCAGATGGCAGGGATGTTATCATAACAAAGTCTGAATGGCAGCGTTCCTCCACTAACCTCCACACCACCTCCTCAGCTGATCCTGGATCTGCTGCTTGTCCTCAAAACAACCCTCACAAGGCTCCAGTGCCACTTCCGCATCTTGAGCATGCGTGAGTGGGATTAGGCAAGACCAGTGTGTGTGTGTGTGTGTGTGTGTGTGTGTGTGTGTGTGTGTGTGTGTGTGTGTGTGTGTGTGTGTGTGTAATCCAGGTATTAGTCATGTTGTGGGGACCTGGATCTGTCCACACAGTCGCATTATGGAGAATTATGGGGACAAAAGGCAAGTCCCCATAATATAAGTCATTAGATTCTAATTTTAAGGTTTTAAGGTTAGGTTAAGGCAAGTAGTAGTTATGGTTAATGTTAGAGTGAGTAGAGTAATGTCCTCTGAAGTCGTGCAGACAGGACTTTGTGTGTCTTCCCTCATGTTCTGTGTGCATTTCTCTGTCTGTGTGTGCTTGAAGTGTGTTTGCACGCCTTACTGTGTGCTTGCATGCTGCTGTGTGCGCATTTGTTTGTCCACATTAGTGCAGCCACAGCAGAGGAGCTGCGAGTGTGAGTGTGTCCTCAGACCCCTCTGAGACGATAAAGTTCATCCGTCAGACTGATAGCTGCTCCAGTCTGTCTCGCAATACTTCGTCCTCATACTGAGGTCAGCAACCTCCCCCCAGCAGCGGCAGCTCTTACATAATTTGGGGATTTAGTCCCACACTGAACACAGGATCAGATTTTTAATTCTTAGTGGCTGAGATTTTGTGACACTATCTGTTAGAGGGCGAAGGTCAACTCCTTGTTTCCTTCTAGGATAATTGGGGTTACATCAGGTCATCAAGTTTGATCCACAGATATATGTTGGAAAAAGAGAAGTTTAAAGCTTTAAAATCTCTCTAATATGAAGCATCTGTATGTTTCTTTTCAGCAGCCTTACTTCTGCCAAGGCTTCTCAGTAGCTTTTTGATAGATAATCAGAGACACTGCAGCGGGACCAGGTGGAGTTACATGACCTTTACACTTGTTGGGTGGATGTTTTTTTCTCAAGAATGTGGTCACACTGTACAGACTGCATTTACACCTGATGATCTGGTGACAGTGAAAGCTTAGACCTTCAAATTACATTAAAACTGCAATGTGTTCTGCATGCATTGCAATCAGCATTTACATATATGTTTCCTCATTCAAATATGATACCCACATACAAAATGCATGGCTAGATGGATATGGAGTCATTGTCTTTTCTACGCTATTAAGAAGGCTTGTCTCACTACATGTTTGTAATTTTTAATTTTTCATACAGTACATTAGAATCAGCAGCATTGTCACATATTGCTAGTTATTGCTTTAAACAGCAGGCCTCCATACAACTTTCCACATCTATAATACATCAACTTTGCTGTAGTAGCAACTTCATTTCACTGAACTCTTACTTCTTGTTTCTTGTATGATTTGTGAAAGACTGTTCAGTGATTTTTCAAAATTAAAACTCTCTGCACCACAAACTGTAGACGTGATAACAGCTTGACTTCAGAGAACACTGGTTTTGACATTTGAAAGCAGGCTAGTTTAAAGAAATACTCATAGTCTTCTCTTTTAATACATTTTTTACACCCAAGAATTCAAACGTCTTTCAACCCTGTGTGACCCATGTGATTTGAGTTAGCCAAAAGACTATTTTTCTGTAGTTCATGGATAGATGTTACAAAGTCATCCTTAAAAAGAATGTAAGATTAAAATGACAAATGTTATTAAAATAATTTATAACTATGCATAATGAAAAAGAGGCAGCACATTGCTGTTCTATAATAGAATAGACTGATGATCAGCGATGTCCACTTACAACCCGCTGACATGGGTCAGGCGCTGCATCATAACAGGTATTTTCATAGGAAATGAGAGAAGATCTTTGCAAGGATTTAAACTCTACACCACGGATCTGAAATTAGCCTTAGGAATCAGTCAGGCTGGTTACATATGGTGCTACAGAAGCCCAGGAGTGATTATCTTCTCTGTTCTAGAAAGACACAGTGGTTAAAGGTCCAGTAGTCATGATGACTGACGACACTGTAATAAGCCTCCTGTCGAGCAGTGACTCTCTACTAGGAACAATTCATGGGGCAGGCTCAAAAAAAAAAAGAAAAAGAAACACCCCCTCTCAAACACACACACACACACACACACATGCACACACTCACATTTGATGCATCACAGTTGGTCTTCCTCCCTCTTTCAAGCTGAGCAGTTCACCACCGGTACATTAAACACAGACCAGTGTGTACAGCATAAATCCAGCATGAAATTTCTCTTCTGGACTGAAGTGACCTCCCATAAAATGTTTCTGAACTAGGGGAAGACCTTAGGAACAATAATATTCGCTGACAGAAAAAAGTTTAAGCCTTAAATTCATAAATTCAGCTCATTTTGGAATTTAATGCCTCATCTGATATTAATGATAAACTCCAGTGTACATGATAGAAAGACCAGTTCTGGTTTATTTCAGCTCGTTCGTTAGTTTCTACTGGTTATAACAATGTTGTATCAATAGTAATTCTGGTCACGCAGCAACAACACAGATACAACAATGTCCAATGGGGTAAGAGACATGAGAGGTGAGCAGCCGTATCTGAGTCCAAATTCCTCCATCCCACCCTCACCCACATAAGGTATTTTTGGCTAGCAGAACACTGATCAGTTTTTCCTACAAAGTATAAATGCAAACTTGACTGAAAAAGAGATCATGTATACGCATCTACGTGTTTATAATGGGACATATCTATCAAGGTGGTTTGATGAAGGGGTTGAGTAAGTTGTGCAAAGGATAGGAACCATTGATCTAAGCCACTTTTTTTTTAAGGCAAAACTGAAAGTGAGCCCCCGTGAAATGTTTGTGAAAATAACTCATTGTGCAGGAAAACCGTGTGAGCACAGTGGGTTGTAAGCTGAGCCAGGAAGTAGGTCTAGAAAGTATGATGGATGTTTTCAGTGGAGAATCTAGGTAACAATTTCATTCAACAAAGATCTCAGCAATTAACTTGCCGAGTACAATGTCATAACTTCTAAAATTATCCTTTTAAGTGCCACTATAAAAGGCATGTACTCTAACTCTCTAGTTGTGTCAACTGGGTCCTCTAACATGGCTGCTAATTTTGCCCAAAAGATGTTTTCTTGGAGTGATGGGGACCTACCAGACAGTTACCAGCTTTGAGGTTATGTATTTGTGTAACCTCCCTCCCTCTGATTTAAAAAAACACCCTCTGGACAAAGCTTTAAATAAGGCTGTGATCTACCCGAGTCAACCCACATGGTTCAGTAAGGGCTGAAATGCAAATAGGGATACTATTAAAGGTTTTCATACCAGTGCCCCTGACTGCCCCTTCAAAGCTGCTTAGTCTGATTTCAGCACCTTGGACAGCAGCACAGCACAGCAGGGGAAACATCCGCCTGGTTTCCTGCAACGTTTCTGCTTCACTGGCTTAACCAAGAAGAGCAGAAGATGCTCGGCGCATGTTGTTTTGGCGAGGGGAGTCTGTTGTGACCTTGCACGTCTCCTGTTATTTCCCCAAATTTTTTGTTTACAAGGCAGAGAGAGAGACACAACGACAGAGGCAGACAGACAGAAATCGAGACAGCGAGGACGAGTGCTGCTGCACTAGTGTTTTTGAATCAATCAGTGACCCTGCCGACGGACTGTTTTCTGCATCCTGCAGAGACAGACAATGCACACTCCGCCATGGCCCCTGTGTGCGTCTGATACATGGAAGCGTTTGTGACTTTGGGTGGCGTCTTGTCTGTTCGCCTCACTGTCACCCTCTGTGGACGCTGCTGGGAGACGGTTGCCACTGGTGCCTCCCTCTTTCTTTCCTCCGCTCCTCCCCTCCCTCCGTTACTCGTCTGCCTCACTTCCTTCCTGTTTATTCATCCTTCCTTCCTTTCCTCCATTCTTCACTCCCTTTTTTCCTCCTTACATCCTTGTCTGTTCCCTCAATCCTCTTTCCGGCGTCTCTCTCATTCTTTGCTGTCTGTTACTCCTACTCCATCTCCCTCTCTCTGACCCTCGCTCGCTTTTCCCTCCTCTTCTCCCTCTATTCCCCCTCTTCTCCAGCCACATTAAATCAGCCAGTCGGGGTCCTTCCTCTGCAGTCCACTTAGGACCTCTGGTTGGAGACTGGCACAAGAGTTGAAGGGTGACTACAGGAGTAGAGAGGGAGGGGGTGGGCTGCGAGGGGAGGCGCTAGCTGGCGGGGCCTGGGACCTGAACCAGACAGACAGTGAGACGTCACACCAAACCCAGACTCCCTGACTGCGATTGCATTCTTGTGTGTGTGAGTGTGTGTGTCTCTCTTTGTGTGGCGATTGTGTGTGAGTGTGTGTGTGACTGGGGGTTCACAGTGTTAGTAGCTCAGAGCCAGCTGAGGCTGCAGTGGAGACAGACAGAGACAGAGGCACTGAGCAGCACATAGGGAACACCACTGCATGTTGAGTTGTATGGGACTGGGATATCTGCTTTTGGGAGGAAATTTGGCAGGTGAGAGTGCGTGTGCATGTGCGGGTGCATGTGAGCATTTAAGTTCACTATATAGAATTGTTTATGTTTTGTAAATGCCTGCTGCTTGGGGGGTAATTTGAGTGTGTGTTTGTGTTCAGCGGAGTGTGATTTGAACAGCCTCGTGTCATTAAATTAGGGTTGTACAGTAACACGTCATCAGCGAGGAGGGGGGAACTGATGTTTCGATGATCCATGTTGTCACTGCAGGTTGTAAGCTGACCTCGGGGGGACAGACATCAGCGTCACGCCCGGAGCCGCAGGGAGAGGTGCGGCCACTATCGTTTGACCAGAAACAGGCCTTGGCTACAGACTTTTTATCAGGTACGAAGGTCAACAGTCTGAAGTAACACTTCCGAATGCCATGAAAAATAAAAAATGCTACTTCTTCCATAATAGTGCAGCAATAGTTTTTCGGTGATTGTTATGGTGCTTTGGTGTCTTAACAGGCCATTTTAAGTTTTAAATAGGAACAATAACTGCTTAATAATTGTACTTATTGCATTTGGAGACAGCTGCACTTCATTTAGTGCATTTTCAGTGAATGTGAACGGTTGGATTTTGGAGAACTTTAACATAACAATTATTAACAGTGCTATGGAGTCAAGTCAGACTAGATCCATTAATCTTATGACTTCAATGACTTGTGACTTCACTTTAAACTTGAAATGAACCTTAATTGATATTTTCACCGAGGCCAAAAGTGAAAAATTACGGTAGAAAAAAGCTTTGAATCAGTCAGTAGCCAATTATGTCGCAGCAGAAGGGAAAGGTGCGTTTGGCAGTGCACACCAGCAGACAGCCAAAAAAAATGGCAGGATGTGAAAGAAAGCCAAGATTGTGACTTCCAAAGAAATGACTTCATTCCACCTCCAGGATGAATCGTAATTATAAAGACTTTTTATTTGAACAGAATCAGAATCAACAAGAATTTTGCAAAGGAATTTGCCTCTGGTTGTCTGTAGCTCTCAGCCAAACAAAGATAAATACTTACTTAATACAGACAAGAGGTATGAAAATAGATATATGAAAATGTAAAAACAATATACCTAATTTTCTGATTAGGTATTTGATGTACAGTACTGAACTTTCTGCAGTTTCATGTTGTGATTTCAATGTTTTTCACCTCTCGTTTCCCTCCTCCTTGTCGTCTACCTCCGCCTCACCCATTCTAAATTATTAATGCCTTCGTGACTAAGCACCACCTCCTTCTCATCTATTCCTTCTCTTCTTTTTCTCCACTGACTACCTCATCCACCCATCCATCATCTTCCTTACCTCTTTTTCTCTTTTTCTTTTCTTCTCCCCTCTTGTCATTGTCTTTTCCATTCTTCCATGCATCCCTCCTGCCAGCCTCCATGGCAGGTTATTCAGATCCTCTGGGCTCTCAGACCAGCTCTGCCCAAATGATGGATACTGGCCTGATGGCAGCTTTCTCAGGTATACCGTCCGTTATTTTCTCAAACTGCCTCTCTGAAACACTGATACTGATACTCTACTATAATAATGGCAGACTCTAACTCTAACTCCAAAAACATCTTTGTAGCATGTATTTTTCACGACTGAAACTAAGTAATACATTTGCCTTAGGAAGGTGTTTGCTTGCATCAGGAGCACTAATGAGTTTGAATGAAATGTTAACAAATCACAGTTTTTAACTGAGCTGCTAAATCAAATATTGCATTCACCATTAATCAACAAGAGCCATTAGAGAAACTGAGCGAAACACCCTAATTAATTTCATTATAGTACTTCCTGTAGTAACACCTGTTGCCCATCCAGTGCCTTTATTTACATACTGATTAGGGATTTCTTGCTCTGTAAACGTATTTCCTAAGCTTTTGACTTAATGATGGACAAAATACAAAACAGCCAGATGAGTGTTTTATACATTTAGGACATGATGTATGTGATGATGTGGTGTATAAGTTTAACAACCATGAGGTCCAGGATGTGGAGAAAAAAATGCTAATTGCAGAAAGTGCCATTATGCAGAACAGTGCTCTGGAGCCAGGGTTAAGTCTGGTATCTTATTCTGGGGTAGTGCAGTGTCTTTGATGAAAATGTAAAATGTTTTATTTTACTTCACTTTTCACTTATTGCATGTGGGTTTCAATCTAAATTTTAATTTGACAAACTAAATTTGTTTTTCTTGCTCACCTGACATTATCTTAACTACCTGCATTCGCTCTACTTTCAGACTCAGATAATGGTAATAGCATGAGTGAGCAGCTGTTAACTCTTTAGAGGAAAAATAGTTTTTGCTTAGGTAATGTAATTTGACAGTCTTCGTTATCCCTGCATTCGTTCCTATAGTGAGCATATAAAATGAACACCAAAGATACCAGATTTAAAATAAAATTACTTCACTTCCCAGACTTCCGCTTCAGTAGCTCTACATCAAGTTACATTATGTTAGCTTCTCTTCTTATAAATATTAGGCCGCTGGCCTGTGTTCATTATTTATCTATCTAAGCTGTTCTGTTGCTGTGTTTGCTTTGAATAATTTCAGTGGAATGAAGTTAGTCCATTTATTAGGTATTTTTTCCTTGCAAAAACATTATTAGCAGAGTCGTATCCCCATAGCTCTCATAGAAAAGCTCAGCTGTGCACTACTCGTTTTTGCAGAGGTGTTAGTTAGTCCTCCTGTTAGTCTTAATCCTTGAAGTCTGATTAAAATATTGTTTGAAAACGCCCAAAAAAGCATATTTTTTCTTTCACAGTTTATTTTTGAGTGGAAAAAAAAAACACACAACTGCAGTTCTCACCAGCCGTCAAATAGCAGCGGGTGTTTTCTGCCCTTTGGCCTCAGGGGCAGTAATGAGCTCACAACAGTGAGGCGAAGCAGGCCCCACTCTAGAAAACCTACTTGGACAAACTTGGTTTTATAAGAGAAAAGACTTCAAGGTTGAAAACTAGCTGTTTTTACAAACTTATATCGAAGAGACAGTCTCAGCGTCTGGGGATGGTCACATGATTTTTCGCATGTTGAAGTGAGACATCCAACATCTTGCAGTGATACTTCTGCTGTGAAGGGCGGGATGTAGAGTGGGCTGCTTCAAGTGCAACATCTCGCTGAGACACACAGTAACATTATTAACACAAGATGCTGCTTTTAGTGCAACAGGTCAGTTACATTGCTAAAACACTTCTTATGTTGTCAAGGTATAGGCTTTTGTTTGACCAATCACAGGCATGTATCTGTTTCTGAACGTGTAGCATTGTGAAGGGAAAGCAGCTCAGTTATGCTAGCAACAGAATCATCAGTGTGGCTGTAATTACAAGTTGAGGTCTTCTCAACTCAATTTCTATTCAATTTCTACATTAATGTCCAGCCTGCACTTCCATCCGGCCCTCATGCTGTTCCCACTTGAGATTTGTGCACAGTTTTTACATCCATTCTTTGGTAATAGTGTGTTGAAATAAGGGATTGACCTTTTAGAAATCCAGTTTTACAAACACGCATTAACCTTCAATCACTGAAGATCATCACAACAAACATGAATGGCATCTCAGTGCCCAAATCTTTTTGCTCATTAGATTAACTTTCTCATTAAAAATGTCACTTTAGTCCAACAACAGGCCTCCAAATTGCGGCTGTAAAATCCGGCCTGTTAGTTGCATGCAGAGCTGCTACTGTCGCTTACTTGGTATCTGCTGATACTCTACAGTGACACACACACACACACACACACACACACACACACACACACACACACACACACACACACACACATACACACACAGTATGAGCTATGAGGCTGAGTTATGCCTTTCACTTTGCCAACCTCTGCATACCCAGCTCTCACTGCTGCCTTAATGAGACCTGTCGTCGCTGGGCCACCGAATTACTGCTCCAGGCTTGAACACACACACATCCTTTTTCCCTAACCCTCTCTCTCTCTCGCTATCTCTCTCTCTCTCACACACACACACACACACACACACACACACACATTCTCATACAAATACACAAACAGTTGACACTTGCGTCCATCAATGGCCACCAATTGAGCTTAGATACCAATCACACTCCACACACACTCTTTACTAATCTCACTCATTCATGTGTCCCCAGGAAACATACACACTGTAGACAGAACATCACCCAGGCTCTGTCAGTTTTTATCTCACATACAGTGCATGTTTAGACCGCAGTGCTGTGATTGAACAGTATGTGTCATTTTGTTCGAGTTTTTCATTCCTCTTTTTCTCTCGCTCTGTCTCTGCTTTGTCACTGTGCAGTACAACACTTGTCCTTGTCCACCCACTGCCCTCTTACTTCCCCTCGTTACCAGTGTGCTTTTTCAGGCCATTGGTGTGTATTTGCTTAAGAATCTCCAACACTGACCCTGCTCATCTGCCTTTGTTCCTTAGGTTTCTCCCAACCTGGAGGGAAGGGGGTCACTGTGGAGTTGGGAGCTGCCCCCCTCCAAGCAGAGAGACCTCCTAGTATAGCAGAGCCCCAGCATCTTACAGCCCCAGCGGGGTTGGACGCCCCTAAAGAGCACAGCCCCATGCTGCCTGAACCCCAGGTTCCTCGCAGCCCTGTAGATCTGTCAGCAGGTAAGACACACGCAGGTTAGCTCACATGTGTGTCAAGAAAGCTGCTCTTCTTCAGTTCAAGTCACTGGAGCAAGTGCAGCTTCTATGTCTTGCTCAAGGGCATCTGAACAGAAGTGATGAGGAATAAAGGATTACTTGCTTTCTCTTGCTTGACTTTCCCAGCTGGTCCAGTCCACGTTAAAATGTGACACTGTCTTCAACTTCTGATTCACAGTAGCGTCCAAAAGTCTGAGAGCCCTTTGGTTTCTGACTTTTGGAAACCCACTGTATTTAAGCGTTAAATCAAAGGGAGCTGACAACATAACCTAATCTCCAACTATATGGACCTATCTGAAATGTTCTTCCAAAACCCAAAGTACTAATACAATAGCAGTGATATTCTTTTTCCTAATTGAAAACATGTAAAACTCTATGTGCACCTGATGAAGACCATTCCTGTATGTGTAAGGCAATGCTGAGACTAACTACATTAATTCTTAACTTTTAGACTACAAGGCATCATCATAACGAGAGACAAACCAACTTATTCTGTTTTATGTAGTCCATGCAATGTTTCTAAACAACCCTGCCAATGCTGTGACTGGAATGGTGAATTTTATCGGTTATGAATTGAGTCATGAGTTAATTTGTTGGAGGAAAAATGTGTCACTTAATCTTTCTTTAACAGAACTGAATGGAGTTAATGTTTGGTAATGTTAACTAACACTGAGTGGCAGGATGTAGGATGTGATGAATCAGTATCAGCAGTAGCTTTACACATTCAAATTAGCCTAGTTTGTAATGATTGCATGTGGCTGATACCAGACCACCCATTTAATAATGTCAGTGTTGGCACCAACACAGATCCTCCAAACTGGATCAGTGCACACAGCTTCAGTTTGTGTCTACTGGAAACACACAAGTCCTGGTTTCCAGACCTTTTCATTGACAAATGCTACTATTAGCCATTTAGATTATAGTGACCCAATTTTATTGCAGTATTTGCAGAGCTACCTCAACGTCATATATACATATATACATATATATATATATGAACTTAATATTGTATACAGTAGGGTCCAAAGGTCTGAGACCACTTTCCCATTTGGTTAAAATACCAGGTGTAGGATTTAGTGGCATCTAGCAGTGAAGCTACAGAACTGAATACCCCTCCCTTCACCCCTCCCTTTCCAAGTGTATAGGACCTACAGAGGCCTTCAGGTAACGTAAAAATGCAAACGGCCTGGGATGCTCCTTTGGCTCACCTGGTAGAGCGCGTACCATGAAGGCTTAGTCCTTACTGCCGTGGCTTTGGCTTTGCCTGATTTTCTCCTCTCTCTCTCACTGTCGCCAGCAAAATAAAGGCAAAAAATGCTCTAAAAACTAAATCTAAAAAATGCAAAAGGCCCTCTCTGGAGCCAATATTTGGTTTGTTTGTTCTGGGCTACTGTAGAAGCATGGCGGTGCAGCATGGCAGACTTATCCTAAGCTAATGCAAACACAAAGATTCACAGTTTCAGGTGATTATACACTAATGAAAACGTTATAAATATTATATTCCATTTCTGCCAGCAGAGCCCCCTACATCCTACACACTGGTCCTTTAAATGGGAAAATAGACTCGGGCTTATATATGACTGTGCTGCACTGCCTGATTCATTCCACAGAGGGGTGCAGTGTACAGATGAGCTGTCTGTCTTTGCTGTTGTATAGCTACCTCCCTACACACTCTGGCTCCGATGTGATTTAGTCATCCAGCTCAAGGTCAATGCTCATCTGATGCTGACATGTATAGGGTGTGCCATCCTGCCATGGCTTCTGGTCATATACTGTGTGCATGTGTCAAGTCTGTGTGAATGTGTGTGTGCGTGTATATAAAGAGAGAGGCTGTCTGTGTCTCTCGCTGTCCACTCTCTCTTCACCAGCCCTTCACCCACTACTGCCTCCCCTGCCCCCCCCCCCCATAGGGCTCCTCTCCAGTTCAATGCACATTTGATCCTAGAGAGCGTGAAGTTGTAGTTGTCACCATGCGGTGGCTTGTGTCACCTAGTAGAGCCATGCTAACATCCCATGTGGCCAGTGGAACCATGCACAAAGCATCACAGCAGCTGAGCCCCCATGGTTCACTACAACACAGCAGGTGTCCAGCAGACAAAAAGAGAGCAGGGTAAAAACATCTTCATTTGGAGAATACACAGCTGTTAGACTCTTTCTTGCCACCACAAAACTATGAACTGTGCAGAAATATAGATCCTGCTCCTCTTCTGAGATCCTAAAACTTGAGCTTTATGGTTGTTTAGAAGTTGATGTTGCCATCTGATATCCAGCAGGTGCTCATGAGCGGAAATAAAAAACAATAATTGGCAAGACTGATGCTCATTTTCATTTATTTCTTCATGTCTTCTAAAGGACAATTCCTGCAAAAAATAATCTCATGTCATACTGTGAATTCTCAAATCAAAGCTGGTATTCAAATTATGATTAAGTAAATAAAAGCCAGTTACTAATGAAATGTGTTCAAAACACATTGAGCGGGAGTAAACTTACCAAATCTATAATGGCTCCCAGGGCAACTTCAGTATAAGGTACATTTTCATTAAAACCACAAATGCTTTTCTTGCAGATGTTTCAAATTAAAGCCTAACTGGGAAGACAGTGATTTTGCCTATTGCACCTCTGCAGACTATAATTAGGGATGCATCAATTTGACTTTTTTATGATACTGATACTGGTTCTGATCTGTCATTACTGCTTACCATCCTAAAACAAATGTTCTCTTTTTCTCAGCATAGAAATCATACCCATTTACAAAGAAACTGTGTTTAATGATGAGTCACATCATGGTAGATACCTGATGCATTGAATAAGGTCAGTATTGGTCCCAGTAACAATCTGGTGTATCTGATCGGTGCATCCCTACTTTTAATGTGAAAGGTTTGCACAGGAAATGTTGAGTTTCGCAGATTGTAACTTAGTGGATGGAAACAAATGGATGAAACTTCTGTTAGAAAACTTTCTCATAGAAGCAGAGTGAATACAGCAGTATGAATTCATTAAAACAACATGAAAACATGGAACTGTTAAGTTTGCATTAACATGTAAGGCTCGTCATTAAGGTAAACAACGGTCGCAGCCACTATTTGAGAATGTAAGGAAGTGCAGGAAATGAGAAAACCAGTCATTGGCAACTTGTCTTAAACTGGCAGATGAAGTTCGTTCACAGTATTAATACAGTCGATCATGCTCAGGGAACTGGAGATTTGTTTTAATTGCCTCTGCAGTTCAAACAGTATCTACCAGAGACCAAAGAAACAACACTCCGGTTTGAATCATTACAACTGAGCAGAGCCTCAGTTTAAGTATGACTAGCAGAGTCACAGCTTGACTCACTCTGCAGCAGATGGAGATGATTCATTCACAAACAATCAATTTGTAACAAGCGATGAGGGCATAGAAAATGGAGACTGCTGTTGCTTGTTAACCCGTCAATGCCACCCAAGACTGTGTGTGTCTGTGTGTGCGTGTGCATAATCTCTCTACTGGTATGTGTGTAAACTACTGGGCAACACATGGTGACTCAACAATGCAGCAACCACCAACCCCCCTTTCCCTTTTACAAGATGCAGAGTTCAAATCAGTGAAACCCTGGAGGGACTCTGTCATGAATCTGAATTACACCCCGATATAGAGCAGAGTAGTAAACCAGATTTATCAGATTCATTGAATACCAACACAATGAATCCCTTACTGACCTAATTATATTTACAGTACATTATAAATTTTAGCACATAATTTATCTGAATCCCTATAAAAAGGTGAGTCCAAGTCCGGACCAGATGACCAGAGGCTCAGAACCTTCAACTGGTCATACTGGATTAATCAGGGCAGTTTACATTTATCTTTACCGAAGTACAGTAAATGTGGCTATCAATTGGCATAAAGTTTACGTCGTAGTCACTGGTTTAGCTTTCCGTGAACTTAAAGGTGCTCTGTGGAGATTTCTTGCATTCAGTTTTTCTCACCACATCACATTGTCCATTGAATCCTTGAGGTCTAAGAAACGTGCCAAGTACATTTCCTCCCTGATAAAACAACTGCGAAGTGTATTTTCTTTTTATTTCAAATCCCAGCATCGTTGACATCCATGTTTGCTTGCTAGCAGTCTTCTTCACTGTATTTGGTGGCATTATGTTACATTTATAGGCTCATTGTCATCACCAGTGGTTGATCAGGAGAATGCTGAACTGGGACCTTGAAAATTTGCTGATTATACATTCTAAGCAGCAAAGTTCCCGAATCATTAATATTACAGATATTTATAAAAAATAAAAATAAAATAAAAAAAGCAAAAAGAAAAGAAATGAGGGAAGGACCCAAAAGAACTTTTAATACATATGCAATGTACTGTACTATAGTGAATAGAAAGTCATGATTGTTTGCTGTATGTGAAGTCAGAAGGTTGGGAGCAATGCGTTCAAATTTGCCTGGAAGTGAAGGGGTGTGGATCCTTGTGCATCACTGTATATACACCAGGTTTAGGAAGTCTTATGGTGTTGTTGCAGGTCAAGGTCATTAACCCCCAGTAGCTGCTTCATACGCAGTGTTATATCTAGAAGAGGTTCTTATGGTATTTTTACACATTGTTTAATTTGCACTTGGAAAGCCATTAAAAGAACATTGTCATTCAAACAATTTATTTCTTAATTCAGAGCTATTTAATTTATGATTTTTACTAACTTGATTCTTACACCACCAGTACAAGCCTTAGCTTTAGTCCAGTGTCTTAATAGCATTTGATCAAAGTCTCATATGAGAACAGAAGGATATCAGCCAATTTGTGTGATGCTTTTTTGTAATTCATTCAATTGTTCTACTGTTGAAATGACACAGTGACAACAGTATATGTAAATGCAGGGGGACGCCTGTTGTCTGATGCTCCCACAGCCTAATGAGATTGTGCAACACAGCATTTAAGTCATTCTCCTCCACTTGGCTGATGTCTTTCTCTGCCTCTCCCATTTACAGTATAGAGAGCAGACTTCTGTCATGGGTTTGTTAGTATGAAATATGGCCCTCTTGAGAGCCACTGTACTGTATGGGGCCTGACAGCTGCTCCAATTTAACCGTTCTTCTCTGTGTGTGTGTGTGTGTGTGTGTGTGTGTGTGTGTGTATAAATAACTGAAAACTAGAAACAAACTGGGCCAAAGTATAAGACCAACCCGTGGACAGTTTTTCTCTTACTCTTTTTCCTCTCATCTACCTCAAATTTCCCTTTGCTTTATTACCTCTTCCAATTAAACCTATACAATGTCCCAAAACCAAAAAAGGCAGTTTTAGTTACAGCATTGTTTCCTATAATTAACCTTTTCTATGGGACCATCAAGCAGTACTTTTGGTTTTTTTGTGTCTGTCTCTGTGTCCATGTTAGACACTGCATATGTATTACTTGTGTCTGCACACACATTCACACACTCACTCACCTGATCTTGATCTCTGTTTTGATTTGAAACAGAGAGCTTTTGCTGCCCAATAGTTTCAGCACACTAGACCCCCGAGGCTGCAGTGAGTCAGCCGCCCAGAAGTTCCTCTTCTCTACATAAGAGCAAATGTTTGTGTGTGTAATGTGTGTGTGTTTGATCCTCATTCCTCAGAGACTTCATTCACACAACCAGCATTTACACTGAAGGAATTTTACAAGTCAGGTTGGATTTTCCAGAGGATTTCTATTTGGTTTCTATTTCAATATGATCAAAAATCCATACATTCTCCACTTGTCTGACTAAAGGGCATCAGATTAAATGAAAGAGAAAAAGCACTCCAACAATTCATATCCACAAAGGATGTAGTGATTAAGACTTTGTGGAATAACACCCCTTCTGGCTTTGGATTGAATCCCTCCAGAAGCTTCTCTGCTGTGTCTGATCCATTTTGTCGTCTTTTCAGCTTTCCCACCACTTCATCGAATAAAAATAGCTAAAATAGATATAATTATAAAACTATAATGATAGAAATCTTTAAAAAATCCTTCTAGAAAACATTTGTGTACCTTCAGTATTATAATTATTTTTGTTGTTTTAGTCTAAGACTGTGTACCTCTTTGTAATATATTAAGTTTCTCAGTTATTTTCTGTTTGAGTTAGACTAAGGGAACCAATTCATATGCACATACCCACCTCTCCCAACTTTAAACTCTCCCCTCTTCACCCACAACAAGGTGCCTTAGGCGACGGCTGGCCAGACCAGGCTGGCTGCCTACCGACAGACCTACCTTTCACACCCAGCGTCACCTCGGTGATCAATCGCCATGCGGGCCATCTTGCAGCCAGGCCTGATGACCCACCTGACAGTTGGCCTAGCCGAGAGAGCCCTGCCTACGCTGGAGGCGATGAAAGGGAGGGAGATGGATCGGACCGAAAACAGAAGAAGAAGAAGAAAAGGCGACAGAAGGATGAGGGATCTTATGAACACCTTGAGAACAGGGGTCAACCTGAGATGCAAGCACAGGGAGAAAACACTCCCCCGACAGAGGATTTCTACCACCGGATTGGCCCAAGGCGGGATAGAGGAGAGGGTAGCTGGGAGGAGCAGCTTGGGAAGAGTGGAGGCCGGGGGAAGAAGGGGAAGAGCAGGAAGAAGCTTCCAGGGGAGTGGGCAGTGATGGGGGATCCATTTGTTCCTTCGTCCGCAGCGACCTCTCATGTCACAGAGGAGGTGATGATGGATATAGGGAGTTCAGCTCAGGCAAACCTGGAAGCCTCATTCAAAGAGATGGACACCAGCCAGAGCCCCTGGAAAAAGGAGGTCTACCCAGAAGAAAGTCTGATTCCTGCCCCGCTGTCCCAAGACCTATTCTCCCCAACAGCAGCTTCCATTAGCCCACTGGTCCTGAACAGTGAGCTGAAAGCCACAGCAGCTCCGTTCAATATGCCCTCCACCACCAACAATGCAACACTTGGATCCGAACCCATGGCTCCTCAACCTGGTGATTCATTTGATCTCCTGGTGGATACCGAAAATGCCAGTTTGGGCAACAGCAACCAGGCCTTCTCTCCGCCTCTCTCTCCAGATAATAAAGCAACGGGTAGTGACATGGTTGATAGCGGGATGTTTGACAACACCAGTTCCCTCCAAGAGTCTTGTGTGCAAGACATGCCTGAAGAAGACACCTCTGCTTTCAGCCCTGCCTCGCAGCCAAGTCCGGGCCTTTCACAGAAAGGTGAGGTGTTAGCCTCAGCTCCACCTCTTTCACCTTCAGATGCTTCGTGGCTCCTGAACGACTCACACATTAGCAGCAACAGCGAGCTTTTTGACTTCAGTGACATAAGCACCTCAGGTCATCCTTTACTCTTGGGCTTGTCCTTTGACACCCCAAGCCCAGCACCTCTCCGCTCTCCCAAAACCACAGCGCAGGAAATCCAACCAAAAGAGCACAAAGATGACAAGTCGTCCCAGAAACAATCCAAGAAGTCTCGTTCTTCATCCTCTTCATCCTCTGTAAAGAGTCCCACTTCCCCAGGAGCTAAGAAGTTCCCTCCACAGGCATCCCCTGTCATCAGCCCCTCTTCCCCTCCGTCGGTCAACCCTCTGGGAATTCCAGGATCCGGTCTTAACCCTGCAGCTAAGCCCTTCTTTCCCAGCTTTGCTGATCCCATGGAAGAACCAGCTTTGGTCCCTCCACTTGCCCCCACCATCGAAGGTTGGTTGCAGTCAACCCCGGACAAAATAGAGGTTAAATGTAGAGTAACTAAAAGAAAAAAACAAATGGTTTATTGTCTTGCATGATCCTTCTATCCAGCTTGATTAGTTCAGATATTTGATATTGATTTCAAATATGATTTTTTTGGGCAGGATTGATTGCTTGGGTGCCTTTTACTAATTAGGGGTTAGATGGATAATTAGACCCTTTTGTATTGTTCCTTGCATGGACACATTTGTCTAAAAACTTGGCTGGGGCTTTTTTGACTTGTCCAATTTGATCTGTTTGTGAGTGACTAACGCATGAGCTCAAGTGTTGACCAACTGGGGCTGTACATTGGCTTTTTAAGCTGTGATTCCCCATGATCCTCTGCGGGGATGTTCTCATAATTAACAGTTTTGCTGTTGACAGGTGTGCTACTACTAACCAATCACAGTCTTTCTCTTTAGCGACACCACTAGGCATCTTCACCAAATCAAAACCAACCTTCTCTTTTTCTATTCTGTCCAGGTGTATGTGTTAACACTGTAATCATGCTCCATTTCCTTTGCATCCAGGGGTGAGGTGTCACTCTGTCTTCTTTCTCCTGTGTCCAATTAACTCTGTTTTCCTCACTAGCTGCCTGTTTCTTTACAACTTCCCCTAGAAAAGAATTTGGGAAAAGGCTTTGTTGGTGTCATGTTAACTCACCTCTGTTGTTGTGCATCAACAGTTCACATCCTGGTGTGTCTCCTGAGTAATAACTTTTAAGAAATGTCAAATGGTAATTGTTGTTTTTGTCGATTTTACTTTCCATGTTCTGTGATGATTGCTGCCTCGGCTGCTTCTCCACCATAGGTGAGTCCTCTCTTAATTCCTCTTATGGCTTTGTTGTGCTTTTTTCATGCATCATTATTGAGACTAGTCACTGGGATGATAACACAGTGACTGATGGAAGATACAAACAGTTGAGTGCTTCTTGACTGCACAATTCATCAACATGTTGTTGGGCTTTTTCTGCAAGTTATTAATTCTCTGTGTATTAAGCCAAGCACATTCAATACAGGCAATGGATTCAAGGGTCCCCTATGGTACCTCCCATGTTTATGATTTTGATGGTTAGGAGAGTGTCTTTTTGGTGAAAACAGGGTGGCATCTCTACTATTTGCAGATGATGTTGTCCTTTACTTGTGATATGCAGTAGAGCAGTTTCTTCCTCTTTTGTTGTGTCACTAATTGTTTCTTACCTATGATCACGAGTTTTGGGTATCGACTGAAAGAATGAGATACAAGTGTATCCAAAGCCAAAATAGTTTTCCTTTGCAGGAAACTCACCCTCAGCTAGGAGCTCAGAGTTTGGGGTAGAATTTTCATCCAAAAATGAGACAGTTGAGGTGGTTGGGGCATATGATAAGGATGCCTCCTGGACGAGTATTTCGAGACAGCCTGCATTTGGCAGGAGACCTTCGGCAAACCCAGAGCACACTGGAGGGAGCAGCCCCCCAGGAGCAGCTGGAGGACTTACTGGGGAAATATATAGTATTACCTGATGTAAATCAGACAAAGCTGTGAAATTATACTAAATAAAAGCTGTTGGTTGGTTTTCTGTCAAGAACTCTTTTCTGAATGGAGAATAGATTTGTTGCAGTGTGATACATTAAGAAGAGGTTTCAGCAGACTGGGGAATAATAATGTTCATGCCAGCTAGAGATGTTAAAAATAAAACAGTTGGACTCGTGTGTTAAGTGATTTAATCAGAATTATAAGATTCAAGAGGGAGAGACAAAATGGAGCTGTTGATCAGAAGTTTTCAGCAGACTAAGAAATAATCATGTTTATAGCCGCCAGACATGGAAGCTTAAAGTCTAGATTAGATTGTGCTTTTGTGTGTGAGTGGATGTCCCCTCTATATCTTGATGTATGTTGATGCAAACATATGGCGGTTTCCAAGTGTATTTTAGCATTTGTGCACACGTGAATGTCCATGTTTGCTAGTGGATGTTTGTGTATCTGCATGCGTGTGTGTGTGTGTGTGTGTGGCCTTTTCCAGAGGAGCGGAAGTGTTTTGTGTGCACTGCTGTGATTTATGGAGATGCAGAGTTCCAGAAGATTCATTTCCTTGTCCTTCCTTTCAACACTTCCTGTCTCTGCCTCCCAATGGAGGCTGTAATGAGGACTGAGGCAGCCTTCAGCTCACCACAGGCACACAGAGTGTTGAACCTTGCTATTAAGCAGCTTTGATCAATGCCACCCCCCCCCCACTTCCCTCCACAAGAACAGAAGGGCTTGCATTAGTATTTTTGCCACCTCCAAGTCACATACATAAAAATATATCGCAGCTTTGTGGATAAAGCATCTGCTGGACTTATGCTTGTTGGGTTGAATTTTAATCTGTTATACACAGTGTGGTCATGTCCTGTGTGGATGTGGTTATGTTTCACACCATGCATGTGTGTATTTGCTGTCATTGCATGTGTCTGTACATGTCGCAGCATGTTGCTCCACCACCATATAAGACACACGGCAGTGTGTGTTTTGGTGCATATATGTGTGCCTGTGTGAATGTGAACACATATAAGAGACAAAAAGAACAACACAGAATGCTGAATGCAGCTGGCTCTGTTTCCCCTTTGTGTAATGAGACCTTTTGTCAGTGTCCATGGGAGGGTCTTTGTCACTAAGAGTGGTGTTTAAGCCTTGTACCAATGACAAGAAGACACGTCAAGCACAATAAGAAACAAGAAGAGAGACTTTAGAAGTTTATAGAAAGGGGAGTACAGTGCAGCGAGGAAGAGAGATGGAGATGTAAAAAATGGCTCAAAACATAAAAAAAACAAAAAACCGGTGTTGGAAAAAAAAAAAGCTTACAAGTAATTTTGAGTGAAGCATGAGGATATAAAAGAGGGTTGCAGGAATAAAAAAAAAGTATTGTTCATGTACCACAGGAGAGACAGAGACAAAGGATAAAGGAAGACCTGTGGGACTAGTGTAGGGATATGCAGAGGTGAAATGAATGCTGGCAGCGCAGGCATAAGGACAATTTTTAAATCTGTCTTGTGATGTGAAAAAGAAATATATATACAAGAGTAAAAATGAAAGTGAGATGCCTCACTGGAGATGGAGAACCTCAGGGAGGTTTATGTTAAAAACACTGAGGAAAAAAGATAAAGAAGATGAGTATTAAGAAAAAAAGCTTTGATGGAAAAACTGAAGGCAGAAGATGTGTGGAGTGTATCAAAAGTGAGGAAATATATCAGCACTGGACAGTTTCCTGGTAGATCCTCTGTATCCTCATCTGTAGGTTTATCATAGAAAGAGTCAACAAGCTATTAGTTGAAGGAAGTATGTTCAGTTCTAATCTATTATGCATTTTCAAATCTGGAAGTCAAACCAGCAGGAGCTGACGAAACTGGATTTTAGTGTCTGGTTTTCTGTCCATCTTACTACCTGCAGGCTAGGCTATTAATAGATAACCCAGAATATAAAGTGTGTCCTTCTGACTGTACATGACAACCATCACATCTTTTTATTATATACAAACTGTACTTGCATCACTCACACATATTCAGACACAGAAATGCACACATAAATAATCAAAGGCAAAGACACATCTCATGAAATAGACTTAAAGCTGCACTAGTCACTAGTTTATATTAACAGTTATCTGTTCAGCTCAGTGCTACACAGTGCTTTAGCATCTTTCAGCTCTTAATTTTTTGGTTTTACAGTTTTACAACTCACAACTTCAATGTTTTCATTCAGTCTCACCGTTTGTTTCTGGCTGTCAGCAATAAACCACTGATAAACCCACTGAATGCTAGCTGCCCAGCACCAAACAGCAAATATACACAGTTAGCAACTAGCTGATGAACATAGTCGAGCATTTGGCAGCTAAAGAGGCAGATGATTCCCTCAGGAGTTGGGGTCCAAAAAAGCCTGTCTAAAAGGACTGGGAATATTGGACATAAATTTGCTGGATGGCTCTAAACACAACTTGAACTGTGCACGCTGGATGTGTAAATACAGTAGCTAATTGTTTGCTTATTGCTTTACTGCTTTCTTGTCACCTCCTGTCTTATCTCCTTCTATATCTACTCTAAACTTATCAATTCAAATTAAAATTAGATGTTGCTCCAGAACACCTGTTCTCTTTGACCACCAAAGCTTCTCTTACCCCCTCAGACGCAAATACGCCACCGCTGCGGTCCTGTCTCCATGCGCAGACACACACACACAGCACACAACTGACTCATCAAGCTATTTCAGGACAAACACAAATCCTCAAAAGGCAGGCAGGCATGAATATACTGTATCAGCGGTCTATTTTTACCACATAGTGCTTTTCGCTGTTTTTTAGGCTCCTTTCATTGGGGCACATGGTAGCCCATAAGGGGCATTTATACAGTATGGCCTCATCCCTGAGCATGGATGAGCTAATACGTTTTGACAGCTTTGGGGGAAGTGTTGGGATTTTGCCTTGTTGGCGCCACTGTAACAGCCAACAGCTAACTGTAGGAGAGGAGTGTGAGTCAGTCTGGGTTATTTTTTTAGATGATGCACCATGCTCCAGCAACAGTCTCACAACCCATACAGAGATGGCCCCGAGCCAGCTGTGTGGGCTGTGCTTTAGATTTAATAAATTTTGATGTTGACATTTTAAAAAGGCAGTTATATCAGCTCAGTCAGTGGAAACTTAGTTTGGATTTTGTCTCCTGCATTGCAAACAGCTGACCCCACTGCCTCCTGGTCAGACCCTGAATTAGAACGGCCATTTTTTTCCAGTTGGGGTGAACGCGTGGTGGAAATGGCTTTTTCAAAAAGGCCATTCCATTACTTAAAACCAATGGGGAACAACAACATCTTTCGTGACATAAGCCACCCCAAGACTCATCTTTGTTTCCTCGAGTACCTGTTTTTAACTCAAACAATCACAGATCCTGCTAGTTAAAGCACCAGTCATTATCGTACTGAGCTTATGCAACTTAGCTACAGGCAAAATGCTTTCTCATTCTCAGTTGTTTTCCTATACACCTACACCTGCTCTGGATCATAAGGGTGGACCCGCAAATATGTGGCCTATGAATCCCCCTCCTCTGACCAGCCTCCCTTCATTCCTGAGTCTTACATTAACATGCATCTTGGATCATGGTTGTTCTGTGACATTATTTAACTGACATTAACATCAGCTGTTACTTTTAAAATGTTTCTGCTTCTCTCACCCACATTTTTTTCTCTGCCTTAACCGTCCATTGTTTGATTTTCAGGTCATGGTTGGGTCTGTGCAGATACGTTACTGTATATTTTATAGATACATATAGATAGATATCTAAATATACACAGTTTCTACTAAACTAGTATTAACCATCTACGGCATATTACCAGGCACTATAATTGTATATATTTAAACATATAGTTTGTATGTTTGTATCTGTCTGTCTGTACGCCCTTTGTCACATTTGTATCTTTGAAGTCTCCAATCCCAAGCTGAGTTAACCTACATCACCAGTCTTGACAAAGCTCCTCCAAAGACACTTGATTGAACTGTTTGACAAGCTGAATAATATTCCCCATGATTATTATACTGACCTTCATGAGTTAAAATGGGGTGAGTTGCCTTTTTGGAGAAAATATAGTCTCTGTCCATGGTGCTGAAACTCAATCGGAACCGAGCCAATGTTCATGTCTCCCTTCACCATCACCACAGCTCTTTACATACAGTAAAGAAAATCAGAACATAATTATTATTGCTGACATTTGTGAAAGGAATTTAATTTTTTTTTTAAATTTTGTAGAAAATAAAAATAAATAAGTTAATAGTTAAGTTAATAAAAAAGTTTAGTAAAATTTAATACCATTGATCCGTATAGACCATACCCATATAATTAATCTCTTTTGTACTCTTCTAAAACTTTAAAAAGAAGTTGACCTGGTTTACAATTTAGTAGAGCAACTTTATCGTCTGAGGTTTGCTGAGGCGGGAGGTGAGTGTTTACAAGCAGGTCTGTACTGTACAGTATGTTTTCAGTGTCCTTCCGAGGTAATTGAGAAAGCTCAGCTCTGAGGGAATAAGAAAAAAGTATATTCCCTCAATGGGTGTCACATATCTTAAAATGCATTTGGTATCACCAGTGCTATAGCTTGTTTCAATGTATGTGCCCTTAAGTCCTAGAGTTGTGATATACTAATGTTTTAGTGTTTTAGTGTCAGCAAAGATATACTCAACCTCCGTGTTCCAATACAGACAGCTTTCTTCAGTAAGTTTCATCTAGCTAAGACATACTCTGTATTTGGTATCTGAGTGCTGTGTGTGTGTGTGTGTGTGTGTGTGTGTGTGTGTGTGTGTGTGTGTGTGTGTGTGAGAGACAGTGTTAAAAAGAGTCTGTTTTGCAGATTCCACTTTTGCTAAATAGAACAATATGTATAAATAGAAGCTTAGACGACGACAGTAGTATCTGACAACAGAAGAAGCCCTGCCGTTCCCCAGGCGGGCGGACTTCAGATGGACTCAGAAAATTTTAAGAAAACAGAACAACAAGAGCAGACAGGCAGAGGCATGGAGGAAGATTGACATGCAGAGAAGGTTTAGGCAGGAACAGATTTATGGATGCAGAGGCAAACAGAGAGACAGACATACATAAAGATTCAAACATCAACTTAAGAGACAAATGTAGATAGACAGGCAAATAAAAAAAGAAAGGACAGAAAAAGTGTACTTGCTTATAGATAGGTAAAGAAACATAAAGATGGTAAAGAAACATTGGATGCTATATACATTTTTGCCAAGCTGTTCATAGACACCCTCGTCTAGATGCATAAATGCAAAGACCTGAATAAAAGAATAGGGAAACATAACAATCGCAGATCTTCAATGCAGCAGGGTTTTCTGATGTGAATGCTTCAGTATGGCCTTCACAGCACTCTCCACCGTCAAAAGACCAGAATAATCACAGCATTGGTCATTTGTTTAAGCATTTAAAACCATGCATGACGAACATCAAGTGTGATAGTGTGAATAATGGCTCTCAGAAGTGAAGGTGGAGGTAGGATGACGTTGATCTACCACTGCAAACCTCAAAGGGAGAAGGTCAGTGTAGATGGTCTGATGGTATTTTTCCCTAATTCTAACAAAGTTCAGTCAGACAACCCAGATGGTTATTGTGTGACCCAGTCACTCCCCAATAGATAACACCAAGTTCAGCACAGCAGAGACTGGGGAGTGACCTACAGGTGGATGCTGGGGTGGAGTAGGCCTTGAAAACAAACAAGTGAGCGAAACAATGATGGCTTACGTACACTGCCATAATGCAGAGGGTGTGTTGGATATATGATGTAGTGAAAGTATTGTAGGTCACATGAGAGTGGCACCAAATTCAAGTTGACTGCCTGAACTAGGATGTGGGCTTCACTTCTGAAACTGTCACCATAGAGACTACAGATCAGAGAACAGTTTTGCTTTGAAAGGTTTATTGGATTATTTGAAAAAGGCACTGACAACCTGTCTTATAATTGACTGTCGGTTTACAGACTGTTATCATCTAAACACCAAATTAGTGAATATCTTTTAGAAGAATGCAGTTCATCCCTCCAGTAGAGTTCAGTGACTCATAGAAAGAGCACTGACTGTGCTGGAGGCTCAGTTGGAGTGGACCAACATCTTTCCCCTGGCGTCCTGCTGTACATTACAGCTCTTATATAATAGGTTACTATTACGCATTTAACTGACTATCTTATCATACACATTTGTTTTTCCATTAATGTAATTTCAACCATAAAAACTGAAACTGTCATTTGTGAGAAAAAAAAGTCTGATGCATTTAACTTTACAACAGCAGCTTTTACTGCTTTGAATTGATGCCAGTCTCCCAGACAGACTATTAGACAGGCAGACAAGCAGGTAGCACTGTGCACAGTTTGCCCTTTATGCTTCAGCAGCTGAAAGAAGTGTCCACTTTGCACCTCAGTTCAGAGCGTCTGCAGAACAGCTCTGTTTGGAGGTTTTATACACACACAACTGTAGACAATAGTCGAAAGCCTGCATGAGATAATGAAGCTTTTCACAGCACCCTAATTTGCAACTTGAGTAATTGACTTCTTTAACCTGACTTTCTCACTGTGAAACAGTCGCACAGAGGTTTGCTCATTGTTTGACGTTAACAACTAGTGGGTGGAAGTTTCACAATGTGCTGCTTTCTATTCAAAGTGTTGATGAAGGTCAAATTGGTATTTTCAAGTTTCCGGTGGAAGACAGAGACATGAAGTGTTTTTGGGAGGAGGGGGAAGAACAAGGAAAGCAAAAGGGAAGAGGGGTTGCTATAGAGACTAAGGATCAGTTATTGTTGCCGTAGGAACAGCAACAGATGCTGGAGTTAATGAGACACTACACTGACAACGCACTTGCTGATGGTACGGTTAATGTTTGGTACACACAGACATGATGGACTTAAAAACAACTTTACTGTCTCATACTTTTACTAATATAATCATACTTCAGGTCATCAATAACTGGAAGTTCTCATCTATGTTCCTGTGTTACTGACCAAGATCATTTTGCAAGATGTGTTACCAGACGGTGAGGCTCCACAGCAATACCAATTAATCTGCCAGCAGGAACCTTAGTAGACCAGAAGGCAATTCAACCAGATTGTTTTTGATATTTCACAGTACTGTACGTCATTTGAAAAGGTTTAAACTTTGACTCAAAATCCACAATCTCTTAATTTTTTTTTGCTGTCTTCACCTATATGTAATCCATGGCTTAATTTTATGAAGGCTCTTATTCTGAAGGTTGTCAAAAGCCATTCTGAGAAACATATGAAATCACTAACTGAACTAGATTAAACCTGTTTTTTGTTTGTTTTTAATTACATTTCTATATTCATAATTACATATTCATATATTGATTATATTTTTATAAATGATATACAGTAATAGTCAAAAGTTTGGCCACATTCTTATTCAATGTTTTTTTCATTGTTTATACTATTTCTACATTGTCAATTAAGACTGAAGACATCAGAAACATGGATATAACATATAATATATTAGCTTTGGTAGCAACTTTGCACACTCTTGGTGGCATCTCTCAAGCAGCATCATGCAGAGCACTAGTCGGCTGCTTTTCCTTCACTCTGCGGTCCATCTCATCCCACACCATCTCAGTTCAGTTTAGGTCGGGTGACTTTGGAGGCAAGGTCATCTGATGCATCACTCCATCACTCTCCATTTTCGGTCAAGTAGCCTTAACAAAGACTGGAGGTTTTTCTTGGGTCATTGTCCTGTTGAAAAACAAATGGCAGTCCAACTAAACACAAACCAGATGGGAAGGCGTGTTGCTGCACAATGCTATGGTAGCCTTGCTAGTTAAGTGTGGCTTGAATTCGTAATAAACTGCCAACAGTGTCACCAGCAAAGCAAATTTAGACTCATCAGACCAAAATACTGATTTCCACTAGTCTAATGTTGATTCCTTAACTTTCTTGGCCCAAACAATTCAACCATGAACAGTGGATGTTGAGTCTGCTAAGCATTGATGCTGTTAATTAGTGATTTCTGAGGCTGGTAACTCTAATGAACTTCTCCCCTGCAGCAGAGGTAACTCTCATTGTTTCTTTCCTGGGGAGGGCTTCATGAGAGCCAGCTTCTTCATTGCATTTGATGGTTTTTGCAACTGTACTTTAAGAAAACTTCAAAGTCCTTGAAGGGCAAACAGCGGCTAATTTGAGGAATGTAAAATATGAAGATAACATTTTTGTTTACTACTTAAATGCATGTGTTAATTCATAGTTTTGACGTCTTCAGTTTTATTCTAAAGTGTAGAAAATAAACTACACTTATACTGTTGTGGTAGTATATAGACATTTATATAATATGTGAGGTCTTAACTTTTCAAATTAAAGTTCTCAACCTCCATATCCTGTGGGATCCTGCAAAGTTCTATAGTTAACCCTGAACCCGTCTTTCTGTCTGTCGCTCTTCACCGCTACGCTTCACCTACGTATTAAACTAAACTACTTGATGTTTCAAGGACATCAAATCCTGGATGACAGAACGTTTTCCAACCACAACCTTTAACCCCACCAACTTACTCTTCTTCTAGGCACCTTAAACTGTGCCTAATCTAACCCGCTTCCATATTTTCATCAAAAGTCTTTAGTCATTTAACACACGATATTTTTTTTACTTTCTTTACTTTGTCCTTTTATTTTATTTTTTGTTGTCCTTGTCCTTCCTTTAGTTTTATTCCTCTCCGAACTGTGAAGTATTTGGAATCAGCTGTGTTGTGTTTTAAGTTCTCTTTAATTAAGTTGAATAAGACGTAGTGTTCACAACTTCTTCTAACAGCCTTGTAATGACCTTGAAGCAGTGTTAACTGTACATTTCAGACAGTGTTGTCATCTGTTGTTGCCAATGACAATAATGCAGATGTAGCTGCTGAGGTTGGTGTTCTATGGTGGAGGTCTGGGGGAACAAATACGAGCACAAACAGGGAAACGTAACAACACGTAGAAACAGACAGTGTGTAGGATTTAGTGGTACAGGGGTTTTGGTAAGTGATTCCACTTCACAAACCTCAGTGGGAGGTAGTCAAAAACGGCAAAGCTTTTCATATTTTCTCTTTTCAGCATCTTAATTAATGCAAAACACGTAAACAAAACGGTGCGTTTCTGTACCAGTCTGTGAAATATAGAGATATTCCAAACCAGCAGTTAGCAAAGGACAGGAGAAAGGAGACTCAGGACCAGCATGAGCTAAGAACCAAAAAATCAAGCTGCACATATTCTACACTAAGCTATGAAAAGTTCAAAATCCTGGCATATGTGTGTCAATTTATATTGAAATGGCTTCCACCATTACAGTTTTCAATAGAAATGGAAAGCTGTATTTTAATGGTGATGGAGGAGAGTGAAATACTGTAGATGGGACAGAGACTGAGCCGTCAACAGAATGAGAATAATCTTCCAGCAGCCTGGAGAATTGCAGGCAGGAGGGAGTGAGGGTAAAGTGCCTGGTGCTGAAAGGTTTTTTATGTGTCTGGTTGGTGACACAGGTTGACTAATCCAGACTGGAAATGAAAAGGAAATGCCACCTGAGGCTTACTATAGAGCTGACTTTGTTTCATTAGCAGGGAACTGACCAACACCAGACAACAGGATCTTAGCTTCCAAATATGGTGAAAACATGGCATGGATATGAAATCAATTTTATTTATTTATTTTCCTGTGTATTGTCTGAATGAAAATATCATCATATAATCGGTGAAACACAAAAACCTTGATGAAGGCTACTCCCTGTTTTTAGCCACGCTTGTGCCAACTCTCTATGGATGACAATATCAAACAGTGGGATTATCAGCAGCTTTGGTCTGAGCGCACTATCTGCACAAATGTTGCATGGATTACCATAAAATTTGGCACAGACATTCATTCACTTTTTGGTTTGGACAACTATTGGATGGGTTGCCATGAAATTTGGTACAAACATTTATGTATGTCATTAATAATATTATGCTGACATAAAAAGTGGAAATGTGTCACCCGGACGTGATGCAGTGTGTACACTCACTGTCATTGTCATGTGAGCATGTTTTCATGCTGAGGTTAGCATTTAGCTCAAAGCAGCTCTCTGCCTAAGTGTAACCTCGATGAGCTGCTAGCACGGCTGCAGACGTGTAATCTTATTAATTCAGGCAATAATAAAAAAAACAAAATTACACCCTGACCTTTATTTTGTAATGCACCGGTGCCAGTACGAACCTTTGATTGCAGGAGCATGTTCTTATATGACGTGAAAAAAAACATGAAAAATATTAATTAATGTTTTCAGGTGACATTTTCAATCTCATTGCTTATTGCTTCAGGCGCTTTAAATGTCTTATTATACCAGGATACCATTTCAGATATTTCCTGTGCTTCACATTTCTGTATCCAGATTTCTGACAGTCCTCTATCATTATTTCAATACCACAAACGCTCAGTTGATTTATACATTTTCATCACGTTCTTGAATGAATAAACCTGTGACAGACATGGCATCTAATAGTAGCTGTAATAGATACGAATGTCACACTTTCCATTTTCCCTGTCGTTCTTTATTCTGTGGATTAATTCCCTCTCACTCAGCGTGGATCTCTGTCCCCAGAGCTTTTACGGAGCCATGTTCAACGCTCTGTGCTGTTGTCCATCATGGCCAACAGACTGCATGCTCTCAGGGATAATGAGGGGGACGGTAGGAGGAGTAGAAAACTGTTGTTGGATGTGAATGTCTTTTCATGTTTACAGTTTATGTGTAATAGATATTTGATGGTGGTGGTGGGAGCTGGTTGTAAACACAAACAACGGCTGAGGTTTTGTGTTTTTCTGTTGGTGACAGAGACATCAGTGGGTGGAGCAGATCTGACTGAATTAGCTGAGGGCACCAGATTCATTCATTATGAATGATGAACTTAGATCAGGCAGTCGCAGCTGCTTCTCGGGGAATAGTGAGCACTGCTGGTTATTGTGTCATTAATTCACTCTTTCCTCTCTCTATTATGTGCTCTTTAGGCAAATGTGGTCCCTTTTTTTATCAGCAAACAATGGAACTTGTGATGACAATGAAAAGCAGATGGATAAAGTGAGGGGGAGAATGGTATTGTGTGACTTCAGTGAATTTCACACTATTACTCCTGTTCTCACATTCACATTTTTACCAACAATTTGTTGTCTCCCAGATGTTTTCTTGAAGTTATTTGTTGTTGTGACACATAGGAACATGAATAAAAAAATAGGCTTGTGCACATGGTGGATTTTTATGTTTTTATGTGCAGAATTTATTCAGCTTAGACTTTCCTGCTGTAATTCAAACAAAAGGTTGAGTATTTTAGAAACTCTGTATCCAGCATCACAACCACTGAAAACACTGACTAATAGAAACTTAGTAGTTTCAGCAACCATGGAGCTCAAACTCTACCTGAATTAATCGATGTTGATCACGACAAAAATCAGTAGCTATACATAGATGTACTGACCCAGATTGAATTTGGTTTAAGCATCCCAGCATGCATTTCACAGCAGGGATGTAGAAGCTAGCCAAGCCTTCAGCTGTTATAGTTTTTCATACTTCAACACTAATTGTGTCACCAAATGTAAATTTTAGCCTAAATAACAAAAGTTTAGATTTCAAATGTAGGGTAGATTTATCCAAAATAATGCAAATGCTATCTTGTAACAAATCTAAAAATCACATCTCTAATAGGAATTGACTGGAAACAGACTCTGCAGACTGATGTGAGCTCAGTTTGTGTTTGTTGAGGAGCTATTATCTCTGGCTACGAGATGTGAGGTTGTGGAAGTCAGTGTGTGGATTCTATTTTATTCAGTTTGTCTCTGCAGGGGAGCGACTTACAGCTGTCTGCAGACATCAGACTCACATCTTGTCATCATAAACCGTGCAGATGAATTAGTGAGCAGACCTCCAGTGCTCAAAGAGGTCATTAAAATGGATGTCTGTGGTATCTGCTACTGACAGTCTGTGCATAGCTGTATTGGGTAGCAATTATTTTGTGAAATGTGCATGATGATGCATATGCGTATACGTATGAATGTGTATTTCTCTGTGATATGTTTGCTCATCATGTGGATTAGTATAGATCTGCACACTCATCCCTCATTCATCTCTCCATCATCAGGCTGGTTTCTGAGGAACTGCTTTCTTGCCTGATGTGTGAGATTAATGGAAAGACGCCACAGACTAAAGGGAATTATTTGACCTGTGGCAAAGTATAGAGCATATTAGCATAGTGGAATACTATGGGCTTCATGGCATATTAATAATCCTCCCCCCTCCTCTCTCTCTCTCTCTCTCTCTCTCTCTCTCTCTCTCTCTCTCTAACACACACACAGACACACACACACACTGTTGGCTTTCGCTGCCTTCCTCCATCAGCCCTTGATTCTTCAGACGCTCCCCTGTCCTTCCCCACCAAACATCCCCCTGAACCAATCCCCCCACCCCCCCACGTGGCTATAGCCGGCACACTGATGAGGAACCAGTTGCCATAGCAACAGTAAGCCGTTGCTTGGGTGAATAACGGGAAGAAGGGCTACTAAGGAAACAATGGATGTTTAGTGAGGATGGGGAGGAGATGGGATCGAGCTATAAATAGACATCACTAAAGACTGTCTGTCGCCCTCGGTCATTTCTCCAACACCCACCCACCAACCCTCCCACCCTTCCACACCTGTGATCATCACATCTTTCTATTCCTGCATGTCAGAGGTGAATTAACATACAGAGAAAGGCCTGTCTGTATTCAGGCCACAGCAAAGGCATTTCTTGCTTTTTTAGACTGACGTGTGCCGATATTCCACATCTCATGCAGATCCTGCATGGGAGTCTATAGCACATGCACATTACACAATATATATTGAAGCAGGATGGAAACTGTAATAAACAGGACAACAATAATAAATGATAAAAACACTGATTGTGTTACTAAGAAAAATAAACTGTGACAAAACCCAGAACACATTATTATTTAATTTTTTTCACGATATGCTGTTGCTACTTAGAGTGGAAACAGACAATTTTTCACCCTCTAGTGGTTCCAAATGGTTGTACTGTTGGCGCCACTGTCAAAAAGACCAGACTGCAACATGGCGACAGCTGTGAGCCGGACTGCTGTCCAAAGGAAGAAACAACCATAAGAATCTCAATTTGAACTCGCAACCCCGACCCAAAACACCCCGTTATCTTAATAAGTTGACAGGTTTTGTTCCTTACTGATTTTACATTCTCTGTCTGCGATGCAATTCCTTTGTGTTGTACATCGAGCCTTAATTTTAAAACTGTGAAGTTCGGTGCCCGGTGGTGGACAGAAATGCGTAGTGAAATTAAGGGCTTATAGGGAACCAATCTTAATGGGGATGGTGTTATTATTTTATAGCCATTTCATTATGCAATCTACATTTACTTCATAATGATAAGTTAAAACAAAAAGTTGCCACTTTAAACCCTGGTTTGGCCATGCAGTGGTCGACATAGTCTCGAACAGATGTGATGTTTACTGTTAACTCTGAAGCTGAGGATCTGGATTGACATTTTGTACAGGTATCCATGGTACCCAGAGGATGGATCCTACTGACTGTGATCCCCTGATTTTGCTCTAGTGCCACCAGCAGGAATGAGTTTTCAATTATCCTGTTGAGTAGCTGAACTTCTACATGATGGATTAGCATGAAATCTTCTACTGATGTTCATCACCTTAGTTTATGACTAAATACCTGCAAATCTAATCACAGAGCTTGGAGCATGGCTACAGACTCTTTGTTTCGTATAATGACAAAAAACAAGGTTGACCCAAGTAACAGTATAAATTCGCCCACTCTAAACATTTCACACTGGGATTTATTTATAAGATTGAAGATTTCGACAATCTTAATACTTTCTGAAACTCACAGCTGTTTCCTGTCACTTCTACTCTGAATCAATGAAGCCATTTAAAGGTAACACGTAGCCCTTTGACGGTCACAGCTTCTGTCTAGTCTGTATGCCCTCGTAGTGGCCTGCACGGGTTATTAGGCACAGTACTTCTGTCAACCAGTGGGATTATATAACACTTTGTATTGTGTGTGTGTGTGTGTGTGTGTGTGTGTGTGTGTGTGTGTGTGTTTGTGTCTTTGCCAGCCAAACAGTCAGACGGGGTGAGGTCATCTATTTGGTAGACTGTGTGTGTGTGTGTGTGTGTGTGTGTGTGTGTGTGTGTGTGTGTGTGTGTGTGTGTGTGTGTGTGTGTTGCCCCGTCCCCATGGGACTCTGGTGTCAGTTTTGTACTTCAAGAGGCAATCAGACTGGGAGAGAAGTTGGGATGAACTATGACAGATGTGACACATAGACGCAGCGACAGTGAGCCAGCCTCAAGCATGTCTACCCACCTGTCAGCACGTCTTCCTGTCTGTCTGTCTGTGTGTCTGTCTCCCTACCTGTGCAGGTGTGATGTGAAAACAGTGACAGATTGTGTCTGTGATGGGGGAGTCTTGGTTTTGTGACCAGACAGACAGACAGTTTGAGCAATGGAGCAGATTGTAGCTGATGTGAATGTACAGTGATTGAGATGCTTGGCACTTTTGGTGGAGACATCCTTTCCAACTGTGGTGACACACTGCCTTTTAATGGTGTCCAAACCTGTAGGCGTCATCAGGAGCTGTTTGAGATTTGAGACTGTTGGAGGGACTAAAGGAAGGAAGAAGGCAAACTCAATTCTCCTTTGAGCCCATTGACCACATTATGTGTCATGGGTAGACAGCAATGCAGGGAAATAGGCTGCAGTTGTTGGGCTATAACCATAATATTTGCATGTTTCCCACTGGGAGGGTATTTATCTGTTTTTGTTATTGTAGAAATAACCCTGGCTCCAAACTCTTCAGCTAAGCCCAACTGCTTCTGTCCTCACCTACAACTAGCAAATAATGTAGAACTGCAAGCAATGGCGGCCACCATTGGTGTCCTCTTAGTTTAGTGGCTTTGGTATAAAAGTGTGTTAGACTTAGAATTTACACTTTTAGATTTTTATGGATTTATTTTAAAATGTCAGTGACGTTGGCCGACCAAAAACATCACTTTGTGGTAACGTATCCACTAAATACTTTTGCAGAGTTTGGAGGATGACCTGGTCAAACAGCCATAACTTTGTAAAAACACGAAATTAGCCCTGAACAAGCCCTGAAAGTGCACTCTGCTGCCTGATTGTTACTGACACACCCCTGCTGTGCATCTCCTCACACTTCCTTGAAGTCAAGCTCATGGTGGGTCACCAAAATACCAAACCTGCGTGCACCGTGATGAAAATGCCACTTCCCTGAAGCAAAGGCCCACCATTCACTATGTGCTGTCAAAACAAGAACACCAGAGCTCTTATTGCAATATGTGATGTTCTGCATTTGTGAAGAAGGTAAATCAGATGGAAAATGTTCGGAGCTTCAGAATAAAAAACAACAGTTCAGACTTTTAAAAAGACAGTCGTAAGGAAAATGCTACTCAGTATCAGTGTATAATGCTATTACAATTGAATTGTAATGTGTGAATGGCAGTAATCCTCACTTTCAGGAACCACAAGCATGTTTTTTTTAAATTCCTATAGTTGTGTTTTTGTATTGGAAACATATTTATGTTATCTAAGTCTATTTTTAACAAATTAAATATTGAAAAGGGACCAGTTGTTGTCTGCAGTTACTCTGTAACATAATGATAATGACCAGTCTGATTAGCTAAGTAAAACTGCACAGTTTTGCCTAGTTGGCCTCTTATCACCCTCTGATACTGAGTTAACGTAGCGTCCAGTTTGCCCTGAAGAAGTAGAACATTCTGTGACTTCTTTGGTGGAAAAGTCCAATAAAGAAAAAAAAGAGCTTTTGCTGCATTTCCATATAAAAGTTAATGACTGTTTCACACATTGAGCTAAGTTAGAGGCCTGTGACAACGGCAGAAACATAAAAAAATGTTTTTTCAAACCATGGTGTGGAAATGCTTTGTTATGCATTAAATCTTATCTTTTTTACGTCTGGTTCACTTTAATGTTATTGCTATAGATATACGAGTGCAAGCAGCAGTTATCAGCTGCAAGACTAGTGCTATAATTCTGTAAAATATGTTGTATTTTCAGTTTAGTCTAAGAGCTTGGAGCCAGAGGTTCTATCTTCCTCCTCCCTTTTTTGTGTGTGGTATTAAAATGTTAAATTTTTCTTTCCCGTCCTCCTTTTTCTGAAGCCAGTCTGGCATGACTCTTTTTTTCCAGTGGGAAAACATGGAGTGAAAACAAAGCTCATGTTCATTTAGTGCTTTATGAATCGATGCTTCTTTTGGGGATTAAGGAAACATCTGCAGTCGTGTTATGTTTAGTAAACCTTTAGGGCTCCTTCATTTCAATAATTTTCTCTCTTTGTGTAAGAGCCTCTTTAAGTTAAACCGCCAGAGTGCCGTTCAGTGAACTGTGCCACAGCTCTGCCAAACCCACAAGTGAGGTAGAAAAAGAACTTTTAGAGTTTCTTGATCCAGACAGAAGCATTGTACCCCTTAGGCCTATGTGTTGTCTAGTCTTGCCCTGTGCTGTGCTGTAATGCTGGCAGGAGGTGACGTGTCCACATATAGAATATCCACTTCCATCCTCCACCTACTTTCTTCTTCTACAAATTGTCCTTGCTTCTATCTCCTTCCCCATCTGGTCGATAATTCTACCTCTTTTCGTCCCAGTGCTGCTTTGCTGTTATTCCTACTTTCACACCTCCTACGTCCATTCATCGCTCTATCTGCCCTCATCTGTCTGGATGCTCTTCACCCTCAGTCCCGCCATCCCTCGCTCTGTCCCTGTTTGCCCGTCTGCCTGTTATAAATCATTGTTTTCTGTCGTAGTTCAGCGCTCAGTCCAAAGCGACAGCCACGGGAACGCCTGTAACCGCTGGCTGTTTTGACTGGCACTGTACACACATACACACACACACACACACACAAACATACACACACACACACACACACACACACATACTGACCATTGCCTTAAAATGCAGGCTGGGCAGCCTCAGATGATCCATCAATATGTAACAAGTATATTGACATGTATTTTATGCAACCATAATGAAATATTGACACCATCTGATCACTATAGACCTGTATTTTATAAGTGTATTTCTGGCTTAACAAAATAAAAGCCAGGAAAGCTGCACAAAAAGCTGTGAAATTACCTGTAGGATAATGGCATAATTCATCATTATTCACTTTTCCACAGCCTAGATTCTATCAGTACAACAACAGACAGTCATATCATACCGACCACTTTATTACTCTGAGATTCTCTTTTTACCAGAAGCACTTTTTTCCTTCGCTAATTGTGAATATCGGTTCATTTCGATCGCTTCTACTTTGCTGTTTTTTCAATCAGTGTCAAGTTATTGTCAATGAAAACAATGAAGTTAAAAAGATGTAGAAAAAATAAGCTTTTAACAAGATTAACTATTAAATCAGTGCAGCATTCTCAGAAATTTTTTTTCTATAGTGTTTGTATGAATGAATGAATGCCAAATTAATGCCGTACTTGTAATGCAATGTTGTGGTATTGAGATGGATATTGTAATTGAATAACTGAGTATATTTGTATATCACCTGTATATTCACAGGTGTGTTCACACCCTCAGCTTTACCAGAGCTAAATCAGTGTGTATAAGCAGTGTGCATGTATTTTCCATATCACATATTTTTGTGCACATTCTTGGTAACCAAAACCTGCAAGGATTTTATAAATGTGCAAGTGCCTTATGATGAGCAGATTTTACTAAAATATGATAAAATATAAAAACTAGTAAGTACTTACTCCTAAAGAATATACTTGATATCTGTAATATAGGTCTGCTGTTGAGGTAAGTCTGAGGTTAATGTACAAGTACAACTTATATTGTTGTCTGAGCAACAATGAATTAATCAGTGCATCATTAGCCCTCACAATTTATCCAGTAAACGTTTGCCTGTGTCATTTCATTTTACCTGACACTGAGGTTTTGTTGCAAACAGGAAAACAGAATGAGCCAGAATGGAGCTGAAGTAGTTTCTGTGCAAGAAGTCAAGCTGAGCTCCTGTGAAACACTCACAGGCTCGACTCAGGCTGTTCAGCTGAGTTAGCCTGAGTAGTGTGTGTGTGACTGTATGTGTGCACGTACAGGCATATCCGTCTCTCATGAATGTGTCTTACATAGTACGTGGCAGAACGATTACTCAGATACATGCACTGTGCGTTTACGTACATACATATGTTAATGTATAAGACCATATGTGATTTTTATGTTTCTGAGTTTGATGATCTAAGTTTGTGTGTATATGACATCACAACCTCTTTATCACACATTACTCCGTCTTCTTCCTCTTTTTTATCTTCTTCTCACTTAGAGATGCTCTGATCATGTCACACATACACACACGCTCAAGTACACTCTCCTGGTTAGACTTAGCTCAATCCCATTTCACCCCTTGCCCCTTCCACTTAGCTCTACCCCTCTGTTTTGCACGTTCACGTTTAGGCGTAGGGTGTCCAGATTCTTGTTGAGATAGAGGGGCAGGGTGAAGTGTAAGGACTAAGTGGCCCTTCAAACGAAGATTTTTCAGGGGCACACTTCAAACGTTACGAGATATTTCCCTTAATGCCTTGCGAATAACCAGCAAGATGGCTGCAGAACCGACCCAAGCGACCAAAGAAACTCACAAATGTAACGTAATTTGTCATATTTTAATGCTGGACTCCCACCCCATTTGATGGCATATGGCGTCCTAGATTTAACTGGCGTCCAGCAGCGAGTTTGCTGAACTTTACCGCTCCCAGATCAATGCAGACTGTCAGGCTGCCTACAGAGCATCGCTAACAATAGCCTGGTAATATACCCGTGTTTTTTTTTTTCTCTTTTTCAATTGATCGATTGATGCATGAAATTAAAGTTGTGAAAGAATTATGTTTGTCCATGATTTTCACATTTTGATGGCATGTTGAATCTTGGGCAAAAACACGTCGTGTCTGCTTATGTAAAAGCCATCGGGGGACCACTGATGACGTATCGCATTCTTAAAGGCCTGTCCCATTTCATATGGGTAAAATTTCAACCACTACCCGATGTAACTCAGTTCCAAAGGGCAAGGGGAAAGATGTAGGGGGGGGGGAGGGGTAAAAATGAGAAATGGGCGTTGGTCCTCGTATTATTTTGCTCTCTCACACCCACCTGCACATGGTCGAGCAGAGTGTGTGTGCAGCCTCACAACAAGGGACATGTGTTGGAAAGGTTTCAGCGTAGAGTGGGACTGGTGTTAGGTGTGTGTGTGTGTGTGTGTGTGTGTGTGTGTGTGTGTGTGTGTGTGTCTGCGTGTACATGAAGGTATGTGATGTGTAGAGTATGGTCTGGAAAGGTCTTGAGTTCAAATCCACTCTCCCCCTGAAGCATCTGCCTCAGCCCTCACTCAATCCTCCCCAGGGGGAAGACAGAGCTGTGTGTGCGTGTGTGTGTGTGTGTGTGTGTGTGTGTGTGTGTGTGTGTGTGTGTGTGTTGGCCTTTTTTTTTTTTTTTTTTTTTTAAACCAAGAGACCGAACTAGAGAAAGAAAAGGGTTTAGGGCAGAAAAACGTGGAGTGAAAGAGAAAACTAGAGGGGAGGGGGCTTACTCACTCCACCACAGTGGGTGGGATCTGGGAACTGGCAGCAGCCAATTGGCAGCCACAACTGGGTCACATGACTGCTGTGATAATCAGTGAGAGAACCAGAGAGAGAGAGAAAGAGGGATGGAACAAGGGAGAGAGCTGCACATCCAGTTCACCCTCAGTGTGTGTTTGAGTTCAGAGCGGAGACGCAGCACAAGAGACTCCACGCACACACACACACACACACACAGAGCGCACCTGAGTGACTGAAAAAAAAAAGGATCAGCACAAAATAACAAAGAAAAGAGGGAGAGAAGTGGTGACGATTACCTGTACACCTGAGACTGAGACAAAGACTGAGCGTGAAACAAAGAAAAGGGGAGAAAGAGAATAGAAAGGGGAGACAGCATGTCTTCTCTTTCCGATCAGCAGCCCGGCTCTCCTTTCTCTGACTACAGTGAGCTGTGTAAGGTGCCGTCCCTGTCACCCACAGTGCCAGCTCAGAGCTGGGATTGGAAGCACCCCTCAGGCTTGGACATGGGCACCCCGAGGGGCCTGGTGGTAGGTGATGGACCTCTGGCACCAACTGGACTCACAGATGAAGACAAGCTGTGTTTCTTTGAGCATCCGGGCAGGGGCAGCATGCACGCAGAGCTGAAGGTGCCAGGGAGTGTTGGGGGCATCTCGGGGAGCACCTCGATGGGTAACGCCTCACTGGGCAGTGCAGGGGAGAGCCCAGACAGCCCTCTCTCCTCCTCTCCATCCCCCTCCCCAGCTTCCCCGGGCAGGCTACCTTCTGCCCTGGGATGTGGTGGCATCAGCAGGGTCTCCCTGCCACCGGTTCCTGGGTCTCCGGTCAGGCGTGTGGAGCTGTCGTCACCAACTAGTGCAATGGCTCCAAACTCTATGGGAGCCTCTCTGATGGAGGCATCTCCAGTAGATGGAGACTCTCCATCTGAACCATGGAACAGCTCCAGTTTTGCTGAATCCAGCCCAAAGGTTGCCATGCCCCAGGTCGCCCCTAACTACTGTGTTATAGGAGTTGTCAATGACAACCATCTGGAGAGGGGCGATGAGGTTGTGGCTGGAGCCGGGGCCGCCCTGGGGGCTCGGCAGTTATCCGGGGGCTCTTCGGGGGACAACAGTGAAGAGGAAGAGATAGAAGAAGAGGAGGAGCTGGAGCCCTGTTTCATGGGGCGTGCTCAGCAGCAGAGGAAGGCTATGCGGCGAGCGATGTCTGAATGTTCCCACCTGTCGGTCCCCACCAGTCTAGAGCTGCCTGATAAATACCCAGGTGGAGATGGGGCAGGGCTAGACGAGCTGGCTTCACCCATGGGTGGTCCACGTCGCTCACCACACTCCATGAAGCGCTCATTGACCGTGGCAGAAGACCAGCCCCCGACCCCGCCGCCCACCCTCTCTGCAGCGGGTGCCACACACATCGACCTGCGGCAATCCCCACCTGAACCCCGCCTCTGCCTCTCCCCGTTCCCACCACAGAGGGACGGCAACGCCGGCTTCCCCCTCACACCACTAGAGGCCTCGACGGAGGGCTTCAGGGTGGAGAAGGAGCCTGGTGGTATTGTGCTGCCAGTCCCCCTCAGCCCTAAGGGGTTCATCGGCATGGACACCAGCTCTGCTCTGACTGCGGGCGCCGACACTGAAGGGGAGACTGGCACCAAATGCGACGTGGTTAAAGATACTGAGTTTGACAGCAGTGAAGTGGATATTAAACTCGACACTGGTGCAGCTGCAGACTTTGGAGCTGGCAACACTTTGTCACTGGAAGGAGGCAGTGATGTTGACCTCGCAACTGGTGGCTATAGCAACCTTGGCTTGAACTCCAGCACTAACCCCTTCATCACAGTGGATGGTAGGTGGAGGGGATGTTTGCAGTCTCCTCTTTTCAATTCTTGTTCACCAATGGGGAAATTGAGTTTGTGAGTTAACATCTGTTCTGCCTGCATGATGCTAGCACCACATAGACATTAGACAGGCTGCTTTTGAGAGTATGCAACCGAGTGTTAAAGCGTGCAAGCAGGCAAAGGTTATGTCTTGATCAAGTGTAGTTGTCTTTCGGTCTGTTGATGAAGACGGCGATTCATTGTTTCAGGGCTTTATGTTTTGACTCCAGTCATTTTCTTACTGGATTTCTGGTCTAAGCTGGTTTGAGGGCAGAGCCAGACTGAAAGGAGGAGTGTCAGACGGCGCGAGAGACAGAGAGTGAAAGAGAGAGAATGAAAAGCTGTGAGAAGTCGACAATAACGGAGCTGCCCCCTCCGCAGGCTACTTTACATTCCACGTTGGTAGTATCTGTCTCATTGTGTCGGTCAAGTGCACAAGTGTAATTTTAGATACAGATCTGGAGTGTGTGTGTGTGTGTGTGTGTGTTGTGTGTGTGTGTATAGTTATTATTTATGAAAAAAAAGGTATAGCATCTTAGTCGTTGCATTTTGGGACACAGGTGGCTGTGGTCTGCGCGAGTGTGTCTGTTCACGTACATGAGGATACGTGATGCAGCACAATGAGCTCGCAGATGAGGTTGTTGTAGAAGCTGACATTCTGATGCAGGGTCAGGACAACACAGCTCATTATGGTGAAGGAGGCTCTGTCTTTGTCCGGCCTCATTTTCTCTCATTCTCCAGCCTTCCTTCAGTTTCTGTTTGTCTACACTGCCGTCTCTTTCTAGCTCTTTCTTCTGTCTTCCTGTTGCTCTGAATGCTCATTAGATTCTTGGTGAGGAAGGGCAGAGCCAAAATGGCTGAAAGCGGGTCATAGTCATGTCGAATGATGATCACCTCTGAGTCAAAATGGGGTCACTGACTAGGTAGTAAGGCCCAGTATTGTGGTGCTATCAGTAATGACTATATTTCTTTTACTTTGCCTCTGACGCCACACTTTTTCTCTCTTCACTTTGTCTCTTTGTCTCTTTTTTTTCCCTCTCTGCTCACACACTGTGGTTGTTTTCGTCGCTCGCCACAAAGCCAAGTGTGGCAGAGGCTGCCAGCCTGGCCACTGGTCTGTTAAAGGGGCAGTGATCTTTATTTTCTGCCCCCTGAAGTCTAAATAGGAGCACAGCAGAGTCACCCAGCCACGGGCTGTGTGCTGTGTTTATGCATCTGTTTGCTTTCTTGCCAAGGTCATGAAAGGATTTCTGTAGCTTCAGTTATAAAGCTCAAACATACATGACACATGACTGTTTCTTGGTTGCTTGAAATGCTTTGGAGACATTTTCCCTAAACAGTGATATATATGCATCTCTAATGTATGAACTGCAAATCTATAGCTTGGTCTTAGTTCCATCTCTATGTGGGAAACAATGACGAGCACATTTGAAACAGAGAAAAGATGAAAAGGGATTGGGAGGAGTAGAAAGAGAAAACAGGAAATAAAGAAAAAGGAATGGAGGGAGAGATGCAGATGAATGTATAATGATGCAAAACAGGAAGCAAAGGATTTGGCGAGCCATGCTTGGATAGAGGGGGAGGGCATGAAGAATAGAGGGAATGAACAACAGGAAAAAAGAAGAGAGAGGAGAAAGGAGGAGAAATCAGAGTGTTAGTCGAATGAAATACTGCACAAAGCAGAGTTTCCCGCCAGTTTGAAAAGAAGAGATTTGAATAAACCGAAAGAGGTCAGTGCATCAGCTTTAGACAGACACAAACACATCTGCTGTCGCGTCACATTATTTGTGTCCTGTAATATTCCAGCTGCTTTCGCTCAGAGAATCAAGCCGATAATCGTCACATGATGTTCCATCGGGCACAAGGAAGAAAACCTTCTCTACTCCGTTCACTCATAGTAATTGGCTTTTTGACTTGAGCATGTGTTTGCTTTTGCTAACGGTTGTCTCAGTGCTGAAACGCAGCGCTGTCTGCAGCTTTGTTGGCACGTTGTCTTGTCGTATTAAAGTGTGTATATTTGTGCAGTTGGGCACCTTTTAACTTTTTGTGCATTTTGCCTAAAGGACCACACCCGTTCCACTTATGTGTTTGTTGTATTTTGACTGCGTTATGATATCACACACATACTACTGGAAGTATAACTTACTTTTTCCAGTAACAGTGAATTTTACAATGTGTAAACTTTCATTAATACATTTAGAAATGAATGAAAAAAAAATATGCACCTTCTAAACTTAAGATGATTTTCTTGAGCGTCAAAAATGAACTTGACTGTCTTGCGTTGTCAAGGTTACACTGCCAACAGGAACTGCTAGTAGCTAAAGCAGAATTAATTTCCGAAATACAGGTTTGACCAATAGTTTAGTATTTATATGATGTAACATCCAACTAAAAAAACAGGGCTCACGTCAAGCCCACAGCTAATTCAAGGACTCAGTGGAAACATTACACTGTTATATTCACAAGGGCTTGGTTTCGTCAGTTGTCAATATTGGTGCTGATATCGATACCTTGACTTCAAAATAACAGTATATGACATGTTTGCTAAGACTTGCAGTGGCTATCCTATAAACCTGTAAATAAAAGGAGTTGAAACCAAGTAAAAACAGTGTTCAAAGCAACTGTTCTCCTTTAACAAAGTCATCACGGAGCTGCCAGAGAGGCTCTAATGTTACTGAGACAGCCAGACAGAAGGTCTCACACTCTAGATAGGACAATAAATCACAAAGTCCACTCTTCACAGCCACTTCAAAGTGTCCAGCGTGTTTGATACGCCACCGAGAGGCATTAATGAAGCGCAGCCTTCACTTTGTTGTCAAGACTGACGAGCTCTGCTTCGCCCCAGCTTCAAGTGCTGTGGAGCACAGAGTGACAGGGCTTTAATGAGACAGCGTCTGTAGGAGCTGATTTTCATAATCCACTCAAGGAGCCAAATGATGGCTTTAGAAATCAGCCTGGATAGTTTATTAATGACTGAATTCATCTTAAACTCTATGTAACTGCTTTGGATTCCTTATGGAAGATAAAGATAATGAACTTTTTCAACAACCTCACATGGTATACAGTAATAATGTCATGCAAAAAGACAATTATTCCTTCATAAATGTCAGTCATATCTTTTTAAAATGCGACAGCTTAAAGAGCTGTTGTAATGGGAGAGTAGAAGCAGAATATTTCACCATATTAATAAGACAAGAAAAAAAGAAACTGAATTGAGGCGGTGCTCTTCAGGAGAGTCTGGGTTTAACTGCCCTAAATGAGTTCTGAGTGTTATCATTATGTTAATGAAACCTTCAAATGAATTGCCTCAATGCACAGTGATTCTCATTGTTCTCTGCTGTCCTGAGCCAACCCCGCGTCGTCTTGAAGCCGCAGCTCTGCTACTGCGGCAGGTTGAAATCATTTGACTTTGTGATCCATTCAGAGGAATGATGCACTGCAAAAATACATTATACATTACATTATTAACTAGCTTCTGCAGTCACTGAGCATCACGCAAGAACATTTTCATATTTGGTATCCTGAAACTTTCCTATCTGTACTTTATTCTGTATAGTTGCAAAATGCTCATTTTAACTCGATGAATGCTGCTTTTCCATGAGCATCTTTGTTATGTGAGATTTGACCATTAGCACATTTGATCCACACAAAATGGCTAAAGTCGTACAGCAGGACTGGACCACTCGTGCACTTTGGTGCACTTAGGTTCAGGGTCAATAGTTCCTTTATAGTCTATTGCTGAATGAAATTCAGCCATCATTCATTTAATTATTCACACCTGTTCTTTTCTTACCCTGACATGATCACCTGTGTGGGTTCACCGCGGCGTGCAGAGCCTTTAATCACTTTCACGTGCCCCATGAGAGTGAAGCTCTTCGTGTGAGAGGTTCTTACATGAGTTTCTGAACAGTGTCATCACTGAAATGAAAAATACGAAGGTATTTGACATAAATCTTTCATTCATATTGTCAGGATGAATTCTTATGACTGACATCATGCCTGACCTCCGCCCTGCCAGCATGTTCTCATGAAATATTTGCTTCACTAATGCTGCTTAACACCCTTCCTCCACCCTTTGTCCATGATTGATGCGTCCAATCAGAAGCTCTGATCAATAATTCATGTCTTTCTCAAGGGAAGACAATGATTTTTTTTTTATTTCTCTTTTTTAGATGCTGGATCGTCCAACCAGAGTCTCATTTTGAGCTCATGTAACATTTCGCTCTGGTCACGTTGCTCTGGGGCTTTAATCTTCTCTGCTTCACCTTTGTTAATTTAATTTGTCTGGTCCGAGGACTGAGGAAATCGTCAGGTTAAAATGTATCTGGTAAGAATTGAAGCAGCAGGATTGGGTGAAAACATACAGATGGAGAGACAGACAGAGTCGCGAGAGACAGAGGAATATTGATGGGGTGAAAAGATGATAATAGAAGGATGTTGATGCGTGGACCAAAGGCTGGAAGAGAAAGGATGAGAGGAAGAGGAGGGCGAAAGATTGAGAGACAAGTACAGAGGAAGAGAAAAAGACTATTTTATCTGCATTGATGACATTTTTATTCCTGTTTTTATGCACTTTAAGGACAATTCTATCTGTGCTTTTATGCAATTTGTGCCTGATGATGTTTCTGTCTGCTGTGGCTGAATAGTTTCACTGAGGACAAACAGTGATGACCCACAGGGTTTATTAATAGCGCAATGAATACGATTTTTTTTTTTTTTTGAAAAAGTAGAGAATGGACAAAGGAGCAGTGCAAAAAGGATTAAAACCCTGTGGAAAAGAGCCACAGAGGAGTGAGTGTGCAGTGTGTTTGTTTAAATGAAGCCATTTACACCAGGCTTCTCCACAGCTGTGACTCATATCAGATTTCTGCCCTAATTAAAGGATCAGGTTGATCTCTGGAGTCTCTCATTGTTGACAGTGTAAAAAACGACGGCCTTGTTTGTTCCCATTCCTCTCTTCTTGTCACATCGTTGTCATGTGTTATTTAGGTTAGCACCTTTTCTTTCCCTCATACTGTCTATAGTCACCTTGTAGAGGAAGTCCTGGCCTGATGTCTGTCGCTGTTCCAGGTCGTGGGTCGCTGTATGTTTTGTAAGCTAATGTCACCGCGTTCTTGTCAAAGCCTTACACCCCACTTCCCTTTCTCCCCGTGTTGTCCTCCTTCTGTCTCTTTCAGTCCTTTTGCTTTTTTTTTCTTTTAGTCTTTCTGTCTCCCTTTCTGTCCACCCACTCGCCTCTTAATCCCCTAAGTAATATTTCCCACAGCGACTCTCACGTACTTGGATCAAAGGCTGCCCTTCTCTTTGTCTTTTCTTCTGATTTTCCTAATTCTTGGTCAAGAGTTGATGTGCCAAGGAAGGAAAGCCAATGGGCAAATTGTTCACCGGCCTCATACGTAATAGGGCAACAGACAATGTCTGCATTTAAGTAATAATTCCAGTTTTATTTTCATAATTTTGGTATTTATTCCTTTTGCTAATGAAACACTGCAACATGATTGATAGCAGTTTATAGACCTCACAGTTCTGCAAATGCATTTAGATAATCTGGAGAAACTGTTGTAGCACGGTGACTGTTACCGAATCTACACAGCTACTTTGTTGTGCACAGTGTTATCAAAAGATTTAGTGTGATTTACACTTTCTGAGGATATCATTATCTCCAGTGTCCGTCACAAGTAAACATCCACAAATCAACTGAGAAATCATCAACACTCCTTCTAACTGCCGATTCTTAAATGTTCTTCAGTATCACAGTAATCCAGCAGCAGTGATCTGTACAGCCCTGCGTACACTGTGAACAGGACCTGCAAATAGCTAACAACTCACTGAATCCATGGCAACATTATACTTCCTGTTTACATCCCCCAAAGCACAATAAATCTGGGTCGAGAACTCAGAGTATGATTATCCATCAGATAGAAGTAAGTAAGGCAAAGAATAATGGGAGAGATAAAAGCATGTCCTTGTTCATGGAGCAAATCTTTATTCTTCACATCACAGGGGTCTGTGTGATGGACAGACAATGGAGACACACTGTAGCTTCTATCCTCAAGCACCTGGAGAGCAGGTTCAGTGTATCTTTGGTCGACAGAACTGAATCCATTATTGGATATTCATTTTAAACATGTGGACATCAGAGGATCCAGCCTCTAATGTGGACCACAGCATGAGTCAGCAGCTCGCCCCGTCGTTAGGTTATCATCACCTGAGGTCAGACGATGCACATAGATTCCTTCAGTCAGTCGACAAGAGAGAAGAATCTTCTTTTGTTCTTGTTTATGTCGCAGGATATTTTAGTTTAAGTGAATGAACATCATCCAGATTCCCAGTTCTTGGTCTGCAGACCAGTTGTGAAATATTCCAAATTTACTAAGTCAGTCTCATGTATTAAGTTTCCTCATTATTCCATTGATTGCAGTTTGGATCTAAAAAACCATCAGACTATAATTCTGCTGTAGGAATATCTCAGCGAGTGTGTAAGTGTTGATACTGCCGAAACGAAAATGTTCCTTACACTGATTTAAGACGTCAGGAGCAGTTTGTCTTAACAGACATTTCAGAAAGAGATTTGGTCTGTCTCCTATTTCTCTTCTGTTTTCTATCTTTCTGTCCACACTGTTTACATCCTCCCTTGTTATGGTAGCCCGAGCTGTTTACCAGGAAGAGATCTGTTTTCATCATAAACAATTTCTGCCTTATCAGATGATATAGGACTGCAGAGATTGGTCAGGACAGATGAGGAGAGGATGACATGACAGGCTGGAACTTTTCAACTGCATTGGTCTGTTACTTTTAAAAAACCAACGGTGAAGAACAAATGTGAAAATATCAAAAGGAAAGTGCCTCAGAATAGAAACACAACATAAGTTGAAGTAACAGCTCTGGCTCCTGGAGGCTGTGATGATGGAGTGATAGGAAGCGGAGAGGATACAGGACAGATGTAGAACAACACGAGTAGATTTGTACAGAGGGATGATCTGTCAAATGCATGAAGGAGGAGATTAAGACTGTGAGGGAGAGAACAGATACCTTTTCTATCTCACACTGTTTCCTCCTGCATTTGTCTGGATGATGGAGATCGTGCCCAATGAGAGCAGATTTATATCTCCTGCTTACCTTATTTTGCATTTCTTCAGTTTTGAGATAAATATGAATTTACACTTCCTCTCTTCGCCTCACACAACCAGAGTCGATACACACCGTCAGCAGCTTTGCACATAAGCAAACATATGACATATCACACAATAAATACTAGTCATGGCATTGTGAGGTGTCACTGCTCTTTGGCCGGATGTGATGTGTCAGATATGAGCTTACCTGCCCCTTAGATCATAAGTTTGTTATTTCATACTGAATCTGATGCAACAATATTTTTGCTCTTAATTTCTCCCCTTTGTTTTCAGGCTACAATGCACCACAATTACAACTAGTAAAGCAACTGAAATCTGTGGCTGTATTTAGTATTTAGTCTCATCTGTGTAGAAAAGTGTCATCGTGGAACTACGGTGGCTGGAAGAGGTCAAACAGCCTCTCTTGTCCTCCAGTGTGAACAGAATAGTGAATCTCACATGCAGCAGTTTTTACAGTTTTGTTGAAGCTGCACAGTGATGCTGAAAAAGCAAAGAGCTGGTGCGGGGGCCTTTTATGTGCCTGCGCCCAGGGGCACAGCACATCTCTCATAACTCATCCATAGACTGAATATAGTTCCAGTTATGGCTGTAGAAAACTTCACTTTGAATTTCTTTAGTAACGGCAGAAAAAACATTGATGTGGTGTGAATTAATATTCTTCTTTGAGTGTTTTTCTTACATGTTTGCAGAATAATTAAAATAAGTTCATGATGGTTATTGGTTCATCTGAGATATGTGTGAGAGTTTTGGATTGGACACCGATGAGTTCCTGTGTTTCGGGTGAACTGAGCTGGAGGTTGCTGTTGTGGCTACCTGCCTCTGGTAACTGTGTGTGTTGTTATTGGATAAGATGCCTATTATCTATGATCTATGATATAATGACAGCTGCTACTGTTATAAAAGTCTGTGATTTCTTATTGAAACCTTTATTTTTGTTTGTTTTTTTCCAGTAAAGTCAGACAAGATGGAGAAGGCAGACAAGAAGGAGGAAAAGGTGGAGGATAATGTCAAGAAGGTGGACCCCTTCAGCCCTGTGGACAAAGCTGAGCAGAAGAGCGTCAAGGTTGAATTCGTAATCCCGGAGACTCCTGCTAAGGTGGAGAAAGAGACAGAGAAGGAAAAGCAGAAAGACACAGAGAAAGAGAAGGAGAAAGAAGTGGAGAAGGTAAAAGAGGAAAAAGAAAAAGAAAAGGAGAAGGAGAAAGCAGCAGAAAAAGGGAAAGAGAAAGAGGGGAAAGAGGCTGAAAAAGTTAAAGAGGAGAAAGTGACAGAAAAAGTGAAGGAGGCAGACAAACCGGCAGAAAAGGTGGAGGAGATAAAGAAGGAGGCAGAAAAGGTGGAGGAGATAAAGAAAGAGGCAGAAAAGGTGGAGGAGATAAAGAAGGAGGCAGAAAAGGGGAAAGAAAAATGGATGGAGAAAGAAGAGTCAATGCAGCAGAAGGGAGAAAAAGAGGATAAAATGAACAAGGCAGAAGAATCACCAGAGAAACTGGACAAGACAGACAAAGTGGAGAAGACAGAGAAAGTAGAGAACAAAGCTGAGAAAGCAGAGAACGTGGAAAAGATGGACAAAAATGAAAAGTCCAAGGTGGAAGAAAAACCAGAGAACAAAAACACTGAGACACCAGAGAAACCAGAGATGAAGGACAGCAAAGAGCAGCACATTGAGAAAGTGGAGAAGACCCCAGAGCAACAGCCAACACCCATCAACCTCGATACCAATCATGACAAGCTGGAGAAGAAGGCCGACACCGAGACGAAGGTGACGGCAGAGGTGGAAGAACCCAAGAAAGAAAAGGCCGATGCAGATACAGCCAAGAAGACCGAGAAAGAGGCCGAGATGGAGAAACCGTCCGAGAAGCCCGCCGAAAAACCCACGCAGAAGAACGAGAAGGAGGAGAAGCAGGAGAAAATGCCGGCTGAGAAAAAGACTGCTGAGAAAAAGGATGACAAGAAGGACAAGGCAGCGAAGCCAGAGGGAGGAGAGAAGGCCAAAAAAGCAAAACCTGCGGCGAATGGAAGCAGCGCAACTCCCAGCAAGGACCTGGCAGCTGCAGACAAGAAGGCCAAGGTAGGATTTATCACAAGGTACAAGGATTGTGATGTTTCTACAACCCAGATCACTGTGTTATGTTGTCAGACATTACAGCACAGACTCGTTTCCAGCATGAAAATCAAGGTAAGTTATAGGCTTTCTTTATTGAAGGTGATGAGTCAGAATGAGTTTTAATTTTATTTTAAGACAGAAGGTCCGGACCAGAGTGGGATGAAGTTCTAACATCTCACTCAACTCTCGCTCCAGTATACCAAACTTTTTTGAGTAAATGGTTTGTTCATCAGGGTGGAAATTGTTTCCAGTTTTGTTAATATACAGCAGCGGTTCTCAAACTCTCCCCTCTTCTGAAGCTGACAACCCCCACCACCACTCACCCACCCACAATTTTTATCAGTCATTTTCCCCTGGTTGTCGACACATCCCCCTGCAGAGGCTCTGTGACCCCCCGGGGGGGGGGGGGGGGGGCCCCCAGTTTGAGAACCACTGATATATAGTTAGATCCATCAATTCATCAATTGACTTTACAAGAGAAGTGTAAATCACAGTAATGGACAAGTTATGTGAAAGTTTTCAGTCATTTTCATTTCACTCATCGACAAAACAATGACATTGATTTGCTAATTACTCGACAGCATTCATTTTTACATTAGTCATCATAATACATTCGTAACAATACATCGAAGGAGCTCCAGCGACTCCACACACGAACACACACACACACACACACACACACACGTCAAGACTACCGTATTTAACACATGTAGAAATGGAAAGCTGTCGTGGTGGTTTGACAACAGCCTGTAACGTGGAGGCATTTACTGATCATAACCAGCGAGTTCAACTCCAGCGACTGCACCATGAGTCCTGAGCCCACAGTGAAGCTCGACTCTGAACTTCAGCAGCTCAGTCCTGGTGAGAGACAAAATGAATATCAACCCTCCTTCTGACTCTTGGTCGATCCCCCACAATGTTGATGTAATGTAATGTGATTACTAAATTTTATATTTTATATCCCTTACACTACTCATTACTAAAAAACATTAAATACAGCATTTATTCCAAACACTGATGATTTCCCATGAATGCAACATTACAACCATCTATTCAAAATATTTTACAAAGTAAGATATGTAGTCTTTAATCATAAATAGATAAAAACAGCAACAACATTTACCCTCCTTCAAAACACACTATACAAATCCTTTCCATCTCATAACAGCTACACTGTCGACCTCAACACATCTAACCCGTCGTCCAGCACTAAGCACACTCCCTATAGGAATACACCAATATATAAACACATATTGCTTGTTTGTGTTACATTCACCTGTCTGTCAGTTTTTACATCCTAGTTAGATTATATCTCCTTTGAACTGTATTTATTTTTGTTGGAATGACAAAAATAACTTGTGGTCATTTACATTTCTCTTGTAAAGCTGACGGAAGCTGAAAACATTTGGGGAATAAAGTGTGGTATACTTGACAAGAGTTGCATCACATGTTTAATTTGAAGTAACAGGAAGTGATTCCTCATGCATGCTGCTGATGCTTCTGCCACTGCTTTGTTTATATCTAGTGTGTATGTTCAGTGCAAAACACCTTGACCAGAGCTATTTACAGTCATACTGTTGAATTCACAACAGATATGATTCTAATTATTATTTTTAGCACATCATTTTTTTATCATATTATTTACGATTAAGTTCCTGCTTGTGCTGCTTAACCCTGCTGCCGTTATCATCCATTGTCCTTATTTTTTCTTTTCTCCATTTCCTTTGCTTTCCCTCCTTATTTTTGCCCTCCATGCATCCTGTACGTTCTGATCCTGCATCACAGCCTGCTGCCGGGGCGACCAAACCGAGCACCGCTGCCAAAATGCGGCCAAGCTCTGCGGCCGCTAGCGGTGGTCTGCCCGCAGCCCATACTAAGCGCCCCACACCCTCCACTGCCACCTCCACCTCAGACAAAAAAACAACCACAGCAAAGGCACCATCCACAACCACTGTGGGCCCAAAGCGGCCCTCCACCACTTCTACCAGCCGCCCCTCGTCATCAGCCACAACCACTGCACGAGATGTCAAACCCAAGGTAAGTGTCAGCTGTCAAAGGCTGCTGAATGCTCAGTTACACGGAACGACGCACCTGGATGCACAAAGGATTTAACAGACACTCCAGCGTCTTAGATGCTGAAAGGTCCATACGAGTCTCCTGGAAGTGTCTCAAACAGAAGCAAACTGTAGCAGGACATTTAGGAGATGGGTTTAGATAAAACTCCTCGTGTATATGGGTCTGAGTTAAGTTTGAAGGTATTCAAAATCTAAAATGTCAAGCTCATCTGTTTTCCCCTTGGTCAAAGAATTTGGCCATCTGGTCTCTGTGCCTGTTAGCATGCACAGGGTCACAGTGGTGTATTATAACACTCTGATGAGTACAGTTTCAGGGTCGGCTAGGGTACAAGCTGCATATGAAGGAAGGCTACAAGCTGGGGATGTAAGAAAACAAAAGCTGTTGTCCCCAGTGAGGGAGTCAGTGCAGTGTATTTAATGAAGACGGAGCCCACAGGAGCTGCTGTCGCTGTCACATAAAAATTTGGCTCGACTCAGGAAGAAAGAAATGGTCCCACTCACTAATCAAGTATCCTGTTCCTACTAGCTTTTATTAATAGTTAATAAATCATGTACAAATGCTTTATAGAGCAGCTATAAGCTAATACTGAAGCTATGAATTAATTAATTAACTAACATTATTTTGGTTGCTATTCTAATGTTAATAAAGCGTTCCTAAATTTAACTTCGCAGGTTTATGCTGGAGGGGGATAAAGGGATTTTTACAGCCCAACCCAACCTGGAAATACAGTAGTATTTGATCAAAATAATGTCATTACAATGTCCATTTAGTCCCTGTTCTGGAGCTTTCAGTGCTGTCACACGATCTTCTTTGGCTTTGCTCTATCAACTACTGTTTTCAAGGTCAAGATTGAACTTTCAGTCTAAACTTTTAAGCCTACGTGGGTTAGAAGTCCCTAAAGTTCCTGGTCAAAAGCTCTTACAGCCTATAAAAAGCCTTCATAAAGAGCATCTTACTAGAAAGTGGTTAAAGAAACGTTATAAGGCACATTTTTTGTTAATTTTCCCTGCAGTTCTATTCCTGCTGGAGGCTTTTTTATGTTGCACCCCTCCAGTCCAGACTAGCTAGTAGCAGTAATGATGTGTGGGCCAACTTTTCCTATTAATGTACAACCTTTCCAGCTGAGATCAGTGTCAGTTATTATGATCTATTAATTCAGTGATTGGCCTGTGCCATGTCTTTCCGTCTTCTCTCCCCCTCTTTCGGACGCCTCCTTAACTGCAGCTAGTCTGACTCCGCAGCCGATCAAAAGAGCAGCCACTGTTTAGCCTCTAGGTGTCGTGGGCTGCAGCGTGACTCAGTCCGGCTGGGCCAGCTTGTTGCAGGATGGCTCAGCTGGGTTGTGGGGCGAAATATGCTGCTGAATGAAATGAGGAATCCTCGAGGAGCGCCGTGGACTTTAGTCCGCATGCTTCGTGGATAGGGGCAAATTCTTTGACCTGAATTTTTCAGTGAAAGCATTGAACATTTGTCTGAACTGAAGAAAGCACATACGTATGGACATATGGAAATTATATTATGACCCACTATAGTGCTGCAGGCATTTGTTTTGTTGACAAAGTGCACTGTTTTCCATTTATTTGTAGCTTTTACTCTTGCTAACATTACCATGAATTCCTCCTGTCTCCCTTGTTTTTCTGCATCTTCCTCTTCTTAGTCAACTCAAGAGAAGCGTCCCTCTCTGCCAAAGGCCAGCACTGCCACCTCAAATCAAACAGGCTCCACTGCTGCCACCAAAAATGGAACTGCTCCCACAGCAGCCAGTAAAACCACTACATCAGTGCGCACGACACCGTCTACTCGCACCACTGCCACCACTGCAGCCAAAAAGCCTCTGGGTACGGCAGACATACTCACACACCCACACATACCTGCTCACACATGTTCTTGATGATGTATGAAGATTTTCCACGACAATAATCAGTGTTTTTTATGTAGAATCTGAATGCAGTGCATTCAGTTTATTTACCGGTGAATTACACTAGTAGTGTTGCAGATGTTTGAGTATTTCCAGTATTTTTCTGAGCTTCATTCGCACATTCTGTCCTTTGCAACAACTGTAAACTCACCATTTGTGTTTCAGCCTCAAAGACAGACAGCAAGCCAGGAGAGGAGAAGAAGCCCAGCGCTCTGAAGACCTTTGCAGGTAAATACAGTACTGCCTTCACCCAGAGGAAACACTCTGCTGTTCCCCACACACACACAAACCTACAGGACAGTATACAAAACAAAGCCAGATGAAAATTACTGGGGACAGTTTACACTATACGTATATCATGTGATACATATATCAATATATATATGGTGAGGGGGAAAAGTCAAAGGTTAGGTGAGCATCTCCATGGAAACCTAGTGTTAATGTTAAGTGATAAGAAGAAAGGAAAAAAAAACAATTTAAAATGAATAAGTGATTAGATAACAACTGATAACACAATGATCTGTCTTTCAATTTTATTATTTATTATTATTTCTAATGGATTTGCCATGTAAGTACAACATACATTGTAACATGAAAAATAATAATATAAAATAGTTAAAAAGAGTTGGTTCACATAAAATCGTTTTATGCATTAATATCACACTATGTAAGGCAGTTTAATAAAAATAAAACCTGTGAATACAGGGCTAGGCAGTAAAGTTGGCAATAATAATAAGGATATTCGCAGGTACTGGACAATAAGTACAATCTATGCTGTTAAATAATGTAAAATCAAATCTGGTGTAATGTGCTCATTGCATTACATTGGTCAAAAGTGCCAAATGTGTAAAATGTGCAGCTTGAGTTCATCTTTAATCACAATTTGCTTCAAGATTTGAATTTTGGACAAACTTACTAATGACTTAAAGTGGATTAATATAATTATCACCCAGCTGTGTGGATACAGTGAGGTAGGAAGTTTTTACAGCAGACATTGTTTCATTATCTCCAGCTACTGTCTGACCCCCGGACTGTGCTGCTCTCCCTCCTCTGTGCTGCTGCTCTCTCTCCATACATCTTCGTCTTCTTCCTTCCTCACTTTCTTCTTCAGTAATCCTTTCTCAGTTTCTTCCTCCCTTCTTTCTCTGCTCCTGTCGACAGATTAGTTTACATCTTGGCATCAGGAGAGCTGTCAGCAGGAGTGTGACACTGCAAACACACACACTGTCCAACCATGACAATGCTGGTCAGGCTCAGATACAGAGCGAGGCTTTATTGCTGAAAGGCCCCAGAGAGTTAAAAACCTTCACCGCAGCAGTCGGTGGATTACCGTCCCCTTGCTGTTGACAGGAGTTTGCAGCTCCTGCTGATACAGCCTCGGGTTGTATAATCTGCCAGGGTTCGTATGGCAAGTCAAATTACGCTTTAGAAACATGGAGGCTAGCGGGAGGATTGCTTCAATTAAACATGTCTTAACAGGAGCTGAGGATATACCAAAGGCTCTGAGGGAGGATTGACAGCGGGACACGTGGTCCAGCGTGCTTCAGCACTCTAAAGAAAGAGCTGATATCGTAAAATGTATGTGAAAGGACAGATTTTTATTGGTGCAAGTGTAGCACTGCCTCAGTGGTAAGGGATGCTAAAATGTATTCACTCGTACAGGAGGAGATTTAAATAAAGGCTTTGCTGCACTCAAAATAGTTTCCCTTAAAATTATAGTTAAAGAATAAGTGCGGTGTTATTCTATACAGAAATTGAGATACTGAGATTCTGTCATTGATTTACAAAAACAGGACAGTGCTGTCAGTGAGATCCTGAAGAGTTATGTAAGTTCAACATTAAACCAGGTCTGAATGAAAGATGATCCCCAGTGCCTGGTCCGTCACCATCTGACTCACTTTCCTCATTCATTGCTGTGTTTTTCTGGCACTCATGTCATTTATCTGTGAGGGCTGACTGTCAATCACAGACAATGTCCTTTGCGGTTTGGCTTCGGGTTTATCGTGTGTGTGTGTGTGTGTGTGTGTGTGTGTGCGTGCGTGCGTGCGTGCGTGCGTGCGTGCGTGCGTGCGTGTGAATACATAACACCTTTGGGTTTCTTGATTTTTGTATCATGTTGCTTTAGAGTGCAAGTCCCCAACACCTCTACTTAACCTACATAGTCCTTAACTCAATGAACATTAGTGAAGCAGAGGTTGAAGCACTGGTTCCCAACCTGTGTGTGGGCACCCATTGGTGGACTGCGAGGGCATTGCAAGTGGGCGGACAAATCATTTGCAAAATAGAACAATTTTGAAAAAGCTACAATCACATCTGTGCATTAATGTATCTGGAGTCAAGAGGTGATTAGCTTAGCTTAGCATAAAGACTGAAAGCTGCCAGAAAGAATGAACACATCTAAAGCTCAATAATTAGCACGTTGTATCTGAAACAGACGTAAAAATAAAAGGTTGTAGTTTTGTCTGACAGAGCCAGGTCGGCTTTTTCCAACTATGAAACACTTTAAAACTCTGAATAACTCTCTCTCTCTCACAGCTGACTCTACCAAGCCCAAGACCACCACCACCCGCAGCACCGGTTCCACCAATGCTGCCTCTCGCACTCGAACTACAGCAGCCAAACCGGCCACACCATCCTCCACCTCTGGCACGGTACCAGAGAAGAAGCCCCCGGTGCCCCGCGCCCCCCGGGCTGCTTCCTCAACCACAACTAGCAGCACAACCGCCACCACGAGGACCACGGCTCGCCCCGGCACGGCGCCGGGCCCCGACATCCGCAACGCCCGCTCTAAGATTGGCTCTACAGACAACATGAAGCACCAGCCTGGAGGAGGGAAGGTAGGTCTTACTTTGGCTTCTTCTGCAGCCTTCACACCTCCACACCTGTGCCTATACTTCTGATAGCTTGAGTTTTCTGACCAGCTGCCCCTCGAGGGCCTAACATGTTACTCTGACTTCCTGTGGTTCCTCACTAACTCTCTTCTTTTCAAGTTCCTCCTGCATCTCTAATGTTTGCATAAAATACAACTTTCTTACTACATCCACATTGGCAGCTACACAGCTCTCACCCTCTTAAATCTTCTGCTTTCAGTTCTGTGTTTTGCTTTGGTTTTGACAGTTGTGACATATCTCTAACTCAGTCTTCTGCTTGTTTACAACCATTTCACTCATTCTTCAAGCTTCATAGAACCTTTGTTGAAACATTAAAAGCATGTGTGTGTGTGGGAGAAAACGGCAGAGAAACCCTGTGTCGTAGAAGGATTCCCTGGTCTTTCTCTCTTTTAACAATTAAAATCCTTTTTTTTTTTACATTGTATAACTTTGTACTTGCCAAAGTAACTGCTGAGAAGTCCAACACAAGTTTTTCCCATCATCAGCAGCAGTTTGAGGGTATGGCCCTGATTAACTGGCAAGGGTTGACCCACCGCCTCGCCTACTTTGCTCAGTTGATGATCAGACTGTTGCCTGTTGGACTTTTTTTTCCCACTACATTTTCTAGACCCAGGTTTCAAGCAGCCAGAACAATCCTTTAAGTCCTTCTCTCCCTCTTATGTTTGTGCAACCAACCATTACCAACTTTCCTCCCTTGCATCCTCGACTTCTTTTATTTCTCCCCGTCCTTGCTTCCGTCCTTTCCTCTTACCTTTAACCCCACTTCTCTCTTTCTAATACACGATTCTTGGCACTTTCACCTCCTCCTCTTCTCCTTGTGTGTTGTTGTTGTTGTTGTTGACCCGGGGTGGGCTTGTCTCCCCAGGTGTCATCTGCCTCTCAGAACAGGGGTGTCGCCTCCAAAGAAACGAGCCAGGGCAAAGTGAGTTCCCCTCTCCACCTCCCCACACCACCACTACATTCTCCTCTTCCTGCCCCTCTCTGTGTTTTTAAATTCATTTTTACCACTCGTCATATTTTTTGTTGGGTTTTATGAAATTGAAAAACTAAGGGCAAAAGCCTGCCTGAGAATTAGTAGCCACAGGCTTTTTAGTAATAAAAGCATATTTATGCGCTCATCTTTTATGATTCACTCGTGTCTCTGGAGAATTTAAAGTCATAAATACATAAATAATAAATAGTTATTTTGGCTTCTCTACTTAGCAATCTAAGTTGTTTTGAATGACCTCTATAGTATGGTTTTTCAAGCAGGGGACATGAACACAATTTACTCCCCATGAAAGCAGACGAGTCTATGGGGGCAAAAAAAAAAAAGTATCACATGAAATGCAATTTGAAAAGTGTGATGAGGAAACCTGTCCTCATGATTAATTAATGTTGAGGTTAGTGAGCCAAAAGGGAGAGGTTTTTGCTTCAGTTAATTCTGGGATGTGAAGCGGTTCCGGTGGTAGAAACCTGTAGCTGAAGCTCCTCTGTGTGTTCATCTTCATATACCATATACATATCTGTCATGGTGTTGTTACCTGCAGGCCTTCGAGGTATTCACAGCCACTGCAGAGACCTTAGACTTTGTGTCTTAGATTTTAAAGTGACATGATAAACATTGTACAATAACAGAATTACAAAATACACGGTTAAAGGATACATCTGTGTAATTCTTTTGTGGTAATGCAGTGTCAATTTATTAAAATCAGTCTTAATAAAAGACATGGGTTTATGGCTGAAAACAATCAAAACATAGTATATTTTAAATAATCTTCAGATTTTTGGCTGGGAAAATAGTTTGTAGTAGTTTGAAAGATTATTTGATATATTTGTCTCTTACCAGTGTTTTATTCTGTAGTAGGAATCTAATTTCTGAAGTAAAGTTAGCAAATCGTTCCTAGCATAGTGGCATCCTGCCAGGTAATGAGCAACCCACACACACTAGGAAGTCCCTTGCATGGGGGTTAACTGGTCGGTGCAAGCAGGAAAGCATCGTCCCACCACTGCAGAGACTCGGGGTCAGTCCGTCAGCTGTGGTGCTTCCCCATCAAACAGAACAGGCAGTGTTCACTTTGTGGGAAGCCATTGAGGGAATATGTTCTTGTCCCTTCCATAATGACTCCTGCTGGTTAACCTTGCTGTGTGAAATGGGCTGTGGCCCACAGCTGACGAACCTGTGAGTGTGTGCGAGTGAGTGTGTGCCTTTTTTTTATTGAAGAAATGTGCAATTTAATTTTTATTAACAATTAACTTGGGTACAAAACCTTGTGTGTTATATTTGTGTTTCATTAAAGTGTGCTCATAAACATGTACTCTGTCTCCATTAAACACATTCTGTGAGACTCCACTGTATTAACCTGAGCAGGGACACATGTTTATATGTTGTGTTATGTGTCGTGCATGTGTGTGCTTCATAGAATAGGTTCCTTCACTTTTCTCAGGTCTTGGGTAAAACAGTATTCGGATATCTTCCGTCTCCTCATCACTGGTACTTTTCAAATGGCAACACAAGCGATATTTCTCATTTAGGCCGGCTTAACTGCAGCAGTTGATAGCGAGCACACGTCAAATAGTTGGCCATTTTTCCCAGGTGAACCTTGCTCCCTCCCTCTGTCCTTTCTTTTCTAACCCTACCTGTGATGGTGACTTCTCCTTTACTCTCTTCTTTTTACTCTCCTCTCTTTTGTTCTTTTTTTCTTCTCCTCCCTGCTGCTCTTCTCTCCTTTCACTTCCTCTCATGGTGTCCCTGTCCCCTCCTCTGCTTTCCTCTCCCCTCTTGCTGCTATGCTGTGTCCATATAGGTTCAGGTAGTCTCCAAAAAGCTGGACTTCAGCCACGTCACCTCACGCTTGGGCTCCAAGGACAATATGAAGCATGTTCCTGGTGGAGGGAATGTAAGTACTGTCTGGCCCATGACCAGAGTTCATATGCAACGGCCGATTAGTCGAACAATTTGAATCAAACTAGGAAGAACAACAGAACCAAGGCGAAAAATTGTACTTTCAGCTCTTCTCTGAAACTCGAGCTACTTATGGCCGCCAACACAAAACGCTGCTCTTGGAGTTCAACGTTCGAATGGCGAGTTATTGGACAGCATGCTAGCAAGCCGAACGTATCAGCCCTTACCCACAACCTGCTTCACACTCCCTTGCTTCCTTAAACTCTTCCTGTGTTGTCCTGCCCTGTCACTAACTTACTAAACACCAGTCAAGCAAACAAACGGCGCTGGCCTCTGATTGGACGGTTCTGTGAGGACAGCATCACCACAGAGAGGTGAACTTGGGATGTGTGATTGTTCTGTCCTGAGCTTCTTCTTTTGGTGTCTGAATTTTTTACCCTGCCATCTTTGCAGCACAGGCACCAAATTATTTCACTCCAGGAAGGTATTGTAATGCAATTGTGATGAAACCTCTGGACGCATGTGTCATGATCTTGAAGCTGCAATTTGAATTCTCCGTGTCGGTCGGTGGGTTATTGCCACAGGATGGAGGAAGTGGCAAGATACAACTCCTTGTCTTTTGTGATCACCACTAATCCTCTGATGGTGATAATTCAAGGTGTAAATAAGACTCAAAAATATATATATATTTAAGAAATTAAATGAAATCAACTATCAAGGGACGCTCATGCCAGTATGTCCTTTAACCCTTGATCCCACCTTTTTTTTTAACACTGTTTATAAAAACAGCTTGTGTGACGTTTGACAGGTGCAGATCCTCAACAAGAAGGTGGATTTGAGCAAGGTGACGTCAAAGTGCGGCTCCAAGGACAACATCAAGCACAAGCCTGGTGAGCTGGGACATGTTGTGACACTACTGTATTAACACTGTTGTTAGTAGTAACGGTGAAGAAGGATGTGTGTAGAAGCTGTGTCCACTCTGCACATGCTGCTGACAGCGCAAGCTTGTGCATGATCGTCAGACTGATCGCCCATGTGTGCTGCAGGTGGCGGGGTCGTGAAGATCGAGTCCCACAAAGTGAACTTTAGGGAAAAGGCTCAGTCCAAAGTGGGCTCCATGGACAACGTGAGCCATTCACCTGGTGGAGGAAACATCAAGGTGAGATGATGTCACGTGTATGCACACTGTTCCTCTGTCTGTAAACTACAAACTGTTGTTTATAGCAGGGCACTCTCTCTCTCTCTCTCTCTCTCTCTCTCTCTATGAGCCAGCTCGTCACAATGAAGATGCTTCAGGTTTCACAGTAAATTAGCAAAGTCAGAATTCAGATTCACTCCTTAGAAACAGTCATAATGGACAAAGTGTTAAAGAGTCGTGTCCAATGCTAACTGTGGTTTACTGATAGTGGCACGTAGTTGAGTTAGGAGCGATGGCAACAAAGTGTGCATTGCATGACTCACCTCCATTATTATAAACATAAAATGCAGTTTAGCGAGAGTGTCCACATGAAAGCAGTTTACTACAGCGTTATTTAGTTTAAACATTCACAGTTTAAGCATGCTCTGTGTGTACAGTACTTCTACAGTGGCTGTTTGTATGTTGAATGCTACAGTGTTTTTGTAAACTGCCTGACTGTTCATGATTCCCAAGCCTGGAAATACTTTAAGGAATTCTGGCCTTTAGTAATGTAATAGCTCGGCTTTATAAAGAGCAAAAGCCCCTGAAAACTTTGTTTCAAAGATTGAGATGTTCTCAAATTACATTAAACATTAATGACTAAATGAGCTACTAATAACTGTAAAAAAACATGTTTAGCTTTTATTTATGAAATGTTTAATGCTTACACACTCAGCTAATCTGCTTCAAAACAGTATGAGAAGATCCCAGAAAAAACACTTTGGCAGAAAGAAGTCTGTTCATATAGAACCACAATACTCACAATAAGAATCAGTAAAATAAAATGACAAATAATGATTAAATTATTAATTGGTGTTTAATACTGGCTGAATATCACTGACCTCCAGTGGTTAAAGTTCTCACACAGCTGCAGTGATGCAGACAGTATGCTGAGGGTGTGGTTACAGGTTCCTTCAGGTGTATCAGACTTGAAACTTTTAATTAAGATCATACTTTGTGCAGCACTCAAACACCTTGGTCTGGGCTTAAACTACCAAAAAAAAAAGGTTCTTCTTAGACTGTATTGCAGAGATGCTTTTGATACCTTTCATTGAACCATTTAACGCTGTGAGAGTGGTCGTTAGACAATGGTTGTCTGAAGGACACTGCTGCTGACTCAGTTCCTTCATTCCCCGTGTGTGTGCATGTTAATATATAAAATGTGTCAGGGAAATATTTGTGTACAGTGTGAGGAGAAAATAGTTTCAGGCTTGTCATGCTCGTCTCGTTCCGCCACTGTGTTCATAACGACACAAAAAAGATCCTGAGTGGCTTCAAGCTACAGTCACTGATGATGTTGACAGCCCGTCATAAGCCATCTGCAGCGACCTGAAACATCTCAAACCCTCCACCCCGCAACCGGTCTCCTTCCTCCTGACTCTTTGTCCTTCTCTTGTGAAATAGTCCCGGAAGCTCAGCTCTGTCCAACACGTTTGGAGATTTAAGTTACGGGCTGGGTACTTTTGTGGAACGAACTTGCGAACTTGCGAAAAAAAACAAACAATTTTGGCAAATTTGCAAATCGATCAGATGTGATGTCACCTGTCCCCTCAGCCTACGGCAGTCCATCTGTGTTTCGTGATCACATCCTTCACTCACATCCTCATCCTCACGCCCCTTCATCATCTGCACCCTCCAACGAAGTGAAGCTGTATAATCATAGGAAGAATTAAAAATAGCATTCGCATAATAAACTGTGTGAGAGAGCTATTTTTCCCAAAGAGCTTTTAGATGAGTGTCTATTTTTACGAATGATTTGATGCAGAGCTTTAGAACAACATCTCTTTATACCAAAACATTATTAGTTATTTTTCTATTCTTGCTTTTATTGGTTTGTACAGTGGTACTCTGCATACAGTGTCTTTTTACTGAGCTGTGAAGGCTTGACGAAGGACAGTATCTCCAGCTGATAGGTGTTTGTTCGTGTAAAGCAGTGGTGTTTTTTTTCTTTTCCAATCCCATGAAAAGACTAAAACCAACAATGAATTTATCTTACTAACAAGTATTGTGTGTGTGTGTGTGTGTGTGTGTGTGTGTGTGTGTGTGTGTGTGTGTGTGTGTGTGTGTGTGTGTGTGTGTGTGTGTGTGTGTGTGTGTGTGTGTGTGTGTGTGTGTGTGTGTGTGTGTGTGTGTGTGTCCAAAGCCTGATACATCTCATTCCTCTGAATCATACAGAGCTCCATTGTTGCCCCACAAATATTAAAAACACACCATTGAAACCACATTCTTCCACTAGGTGACATGTTCATTCATTACCATGAACACACACACTGTAATTTATTCTGTCTTAATCTCACACACACCTTCCTGCTGCTAGAAATACTCAGTATGAGGATTAACCTGCCACTAAAAAAAGTTCCCAACAAATAAACTATTTCCTCTTGTTTGAGTGACATTTGCTGAAAACTACAGTGGCCAGCTGTTGTAGGAAACTACCACCCTTTTTAAAAAGCCTGTTTATTCTCTCCTTCAGTAGGAACCAGTGGGCTTGTGGCTGAGTTCCCCAGACAGGGCAGGGAAGGGGGAAATGACTGAGAGATGGACAAACACATTCTTGATTTGGGTCTTTTCATGGGATTTATTGATAGTAAGAAAAATACATAATACCATATAACACACAGCCTTGTCCTTTAGACCTTCTGGATGAATCCACTGATTGAAAAAGGGGGTGTTTTCTAGTTTGTTGAACTGTGTGTAAACTATAAAGTCATTCAGGCCTCTCTGACTGTGTATTTATCTGGGTTTTGTTCTGATATGTTTTGACATTTGCTTTTTTTCCTGTTTCTAGAAGCAGCATCTCTTGATGTCATTTTATATTTCATTCCTCCAGTGTAGAAGCATTTTTATTTCCGTTTGAGATCATACAGACGCGTTGGCAGTTTAGTTCAGGAAAACCATTTGTACACATTTTGCACTGTGCATCTGCCTTTTTCTTCTGTGTTTCACTTTGCAATTTCTTTTTCTATCATTGCATTCATTAGGCATGTGAAGTTATTCAGCTGTATGTTTTATGTATCAGTTGTATCAGTTATTATTACTTTTATTTTTCTCATAATTCCATCTCTCCCCACCCGAGTCTGGCTCCAGATCTTTAGCAGACATGTGTCTCGCTAGAGTTACAAACACTAAACCGTTCCTGAATTATTTGGGTTAACCTTTTTAACAAAAGACAGAATAAATGTAGTGATACAGATTTGGAGCCAGGTTGTTCCATCCCCATCCCCACCAATTGACACGCCCTGCTATGTGTTTCTAGGCTGAGGGGGCCCAGGAGACCACAGAGGGGAATGGGACTCCCCTGAGTGGCACCCCGGCCCCAGCCCCAGGCTCCGAGCCAGGGTTGGCTGGGAGCCCCGCTGCCCAGGAGAATGGGCTGAAGGACGGGGCTCCCTGTGATAGTGAGGTCCTCCGGGAGCCCCAGGCTCTGGACTCAAGCATCCCAGAGACAAGTAAGTTTGTGTGTGTGCCAGCCTCATCTACTGTGAGTTTAGGGTTTGATTCCCAGGAGGAGACGCACAGGGAAAAGCCAGTGATGCCCAGTGATCTGAAACATAGCATACTCTATAATAAATGTACTAACAACGTGTGGGAGTTTCTTTTTTCTCCTTACCTGAGATAAAACTGATCGTCATGATGTGGCTGCAGTGTGAAGCTCTGTCTCTGTTTATTCTGTTTTCACGTCGTCTTCAGTCCAAAGCTCCTGATCACACTTTTGACTTCTTATCTTGCAGGCATCTAATTCTGCTATCCCTCTGCCCTTCTCATCTCAACCCCCCCGCGACATCATCTCCTCCCCGTCCCCACCTTCTCCTGTCTGTATATTTTCTTTATCCCTTCTCTCCCCCCTCCCCCTCCTCTTTCCGACCTTTCTGCTGCAGATTGAGTCTTTCAAGCTCAACTTCCGCGAGAATGCTCGCTCTCGCACGGACCATGGCGCCGACATCGTCACCTGGCCAGCCCCCCAGGACAACAACAGACCCCATCCACACGGTTCCTCCTATTCTCTACACCACCACCAAAACCACCACCCGACTCCTCGCAGCATCTCCCTATTTGAATCGTTGGCTTCTGCGGGCCCTGACAGCTCCCCCTCTGCCCCCTCCTTGCTGCATCTTCAGGTGGAGGTCCAGGGGGACAGCAGCAGCTCCTCAATGGAATCTTGACCTTTTTTTGCCCCCCATCAAGCTCTGAATGCCCCTCTCATCTTAAATCAAAAGTCTTGACTTATCTGATAGTTCTGCCACTCTAGTATCAACTTCATGCCTCTTCTCTCACATCTCAGCTCATCATCATCCCCCCCAATCGTTGCCACCCCCACCCGTCTGTATTTGGCTGAAGTGACTGTATAGACTAAGCTTGGGCCTTGTCGGGAATCTATGTGAAGGGAAACGAGGGGACGGCAAGGTTTCCTCACATATTCAGTTGCGTCTTCTTCAAGCTGGCTGACCTGGAATCATTGGGTTTCACCGACAGCCTGGTGGTGGACTCTGCTCTCTCTGGCCCTGCGTGACCTCTCCTCCAATACCCCAAACAGCAGCAGCAATCAGTTTATTTGTCCCCTGAGCAGCATGGAAACCCTTCTGGACTCACCTACCTTCTGTCACACATACATACAGTAGCTTCTCTTTTCCCTTGTGACTGTAGGGGCTGTTTGTTCCCAGTAACCATTTACTCTCTGCTTCAATAACATCATAGTAATTCATATTCATGTTCATCTTCATCATCACTTCCTCTCTCGTCACCATCACTTACCATAAACAAGCTGACAAACAGAAAAGCTAGACAACAAGTAGGCTGTTTGAACCATTTTAGGCTGTTTAACTCTTTCTTCTCTGTGTTTGTGATGATGTGTTTGAGTGACAAAAACATGTGTAAAAATGAGCTTTGGTGTTCTGTTCTTATCTTATTTTCTTTCTTTCTTGAGTTTTCTCATTCTTTCCTCCTAGTATTTTGTTTTTAAAACAGGTTTTCATTTATTTATTCTATGTTACTTCCTGTATAAGCAATACAGCGATAGCACTCAGAAAAATCTTGGAAACACGCACAGGATTTGTAAAACCAAGACACATGGTGAAGAGAAAGATGATATTCAGAGGGAGGAAGAAAGTGAGGAAGGAGGAGTTGAGGGTTAGGGTGAAAAAGATGCATTTAAGGTGTGTTTTTACATGTATTGCAAAATAACAAATGACAAATATTGAAACCTGAAAGTTTTTTGAAATGCAATAGAGGATGTTAGCTGAAGTAGAGACGCTGTAACTGAGTGTGCAGACCAGAGGGAGACGAGGAAGAGAGGAAATGTCTCTGAAGTCAGAGCGGCTGCGTGTCTCGTATGTGCCTCCTGTCCTTCCTACCTGAAAACTGAAGTTAATGAGGATGATGCAGGCTCATGCCTAAAACTGCTCAGAGAAGAGTCATAGTTGGCAAAACAGATTTAAAACACTATTGCTGTTTTAATGAAAAATCTGTAAATCAAGCTGTCCTGGTAGTTGTGTGTAATCACAGGTTCAGGTGTTTCTATGAGGGTAATGGTAGCATGTTGTTCAGCTGAACACAAAGCATCTCTAATAGTGTGTGTTCAGCATTTTTTCTCATTGGAAGTATTGGCAGTGGAACGTGATGTGGCTTTATCCTCTTCTCGTGTAGCAATGTTGCCTCTAATTGCCTTTATAGTGCATGGCCAGATTATATAATATCACACCCAGAGCTGAAAGCCTATGTGCATTATGACTCAAAGTGTTGTGGTTTGGCACCATATGTATATCTCTGGGGCAGTCCTAGTCAGTTGATGTGTTGTTACTCAAATGACGACTTGTAATGGCGATGAGCAAGGACAACTAGTTTATCATGGTCGCACTTTCACCTTTTACTGTCGTGATTTAACTCCACTGCTCCAAGCGAGGTGCAGATTGTATACAGTGACTCCATGGCTCAAACATACAGAGATGAACTACAAACAGACAGAAACGATATTTTCTGATGTTATTAGTTCTATTATCTCATTAATACATCAGTTACATTCTGCTCATTATCCACTTTCCAGCTATTACTGCATCAAGTATAGTGTTATAACAAGGGCTGGGTATTGTTTGCGGTTCTAGAGCTATTACTGATACCAAAACAACACTTAGGTCATTACCTTAGACCTGCATTCAGTGATTTTTTATCTTCTTTGTGGCAGCACAAAAAATTGTAAACACAACAATGACATGCTATCACCTTATAAAGTTGATATGGTAAACATATTAGCAAACAATTGCCTATGTACACATGTAGCAGACACATCATGTCAACATTAGCATTCATTTGGAGTCACATTTCTCGCCACCTGGCGAAAGTCCAATATTCACTGTCCTTTTAGCTCTGTTTTCATCTCCTATCACTGTTCACTAGCTAGCTGCTAAGTTTTACTTAAATATACAGTGACTTTATTTGAACTTTTTTGCTGAAAACGATTAACCTGCTGCATCTGAAAACATGATGATGAGAGCGGTAAGGGTGAACAAAAACAGCTCAAGTTTCTGGCTGTAAAAACCAAAACAAAGATCTGAAAGTTAAAAGGCTCTGTGGAGCTAAGAGGAACTGCAGAACTGAATCGTAACTCTCTGTGGGTTTGTCACTACGTGCAACCCCTTCCATATTACACATAGTTAATGAATCCATCGTTGGTATAAAAAAAAAAAAAAGTAATATAAAAAGAAGTGCAGCTTTAATTAGTAGGGTTTTTCTATAAGACTCATCTTTCATTTAACAGAATCAGGGGATTTGTAAAACTTTGTCAATTGCCTGCCAACAATTGACAAAATTTTGATGTAAATCTAGAACCATGTGATCAAAGAATAATTAAAAAAGAACAGGAAAAATGATGTAAACTTACAAAGATAACGTTACTTACAGTTTTTGTTGTTTGCATAATCAGTGCATACAACATATCAGCCCTTGTCCAAATTAAAGAGGGTATCATGGCAAATACTTGTCAAAAATTTAGAACAAATCTTCAGATCATTTGGATTATTGGATTTGAACTCTGTTGCTACATTGACTGCCCCCTAGATGACGTCAAACCACAAAAACACTCCTGAGGTTTTTTTTATTGAAATTGTTACTTTAAGAATGATTTGTAAAGAAGCTTTGACACAACAACTAAATAGCACTTTAATGCTTTAATATATCAAAGAGAGCTCACTGTTATTGAGTGATGGTGTTTAATTAACATAAAATACCTCTATTTGAACAAGTGATCTTAATTGACTTAATCTTGAATGAGCTGTTGCGTAATAACAGAGCAATAAACTGACTTACACTGCCATCACCTTTACTATTCAGTCATTAACAGATTCAGTCATTATTTTTGTTCTACATTGGAATCCCTTAAAATATAATTAAACAATGAAGCTAAGAAAGAAATATAATTTTTTTAAAACAGAAATGGGCAATAAATTCCAATGAATGTCGTCTGAAGGACAGAAAGTGTGACGGCTTTTCTGCCAGCGGAGGGTTGAGCGTTGAATTGTTGTGTTTGTGCCACACCTGTCACCTAGCTAAAGTTTTCCTCGTGCCTGTCCACAGCCATGTTTTAGCTTTGCTTTTACCCCAGGGTTTTTACTTACCACTACTTCTGAGCTTGCACATGGATGTACATAGATATTTTATTGACAATGAACTCTTTATGGCCCTGAAAACAAGAACAAATCAGCAACAGCATCAAGGGGTTGATGGGTGGGTGGGGGGTTTCAAGGTTGTTCAGAACAGCTTTTATGTCCATGTACCTTTAATGATTTTAAGGGGAGGAAGTTTTATCATGACTATTATGACTATTATTCTGACTATTAGTATGGCAAATTGAAAAGTCCGGCCTTTTTCATTGGAAAGAGGCCACTGAAGTGAAAGAATGTCTTTTGAGATATATTGTACTAAAGACGCAACACTTTTGTATATGTATTTATCGTTGTGTTCCTATAGCCTCATGACGGTTGTGCAGTCATGGCTGAAAGGGGTTATACTTTTGATTTGTGACAGCCGGTTTCACAAACTGCGATGTGGACTTTCTCCAAGGATGTGAGATTTGAAACCCAAATACAACACAAAGTCTTTAAAATCTCATAGGAACAGGTTTTATTTACGGTGCTGTAAGAGCAGATTGATTTAGAAATTAGCTTAATTAATTCAAGACTATTTTAACAAAATTTGTAGTGCACATTTATGCGTACACACTAATAAATCATGCCCATGAACACCAGTCTTAAGAGATGAAAATTATGTTCTGATTATCTCGTAAAGTTTCAGGATACAGTGACCTCTGTAGTTTCATATGATAAGATGAATGCGACTGAAGCTAATGCACCAGAATCACGATATTGTCCATCACAGTAGACGTGGGGAATTTCTTGCTCAAGCAGGCACTAAGTTTAGAGGTCAGTGTATAGGCCTGTAATTTGGGAGTACTGCATATCAATATATATTGGCTGCTACATATTGCACTCAAGAGCAGCAACCTGCCCTGGAGAGTCACACACACCGAGACCCTAACACATCCTTGTTTGCAGTTAAGAAGACTTAAGTGTAGCTGCCAGGTTTTGGCTTGTGTAATTAATGCTCCCCAGTAATCGATCCAAGGAGCATTGTAGAGCTTCATGTACTGCTACTGTACTCATACCAGACATGTAAGTGTAACACTAGCTAATAAACACCTTCTTTACCTGCAGAGCATGCTGAAAAACAATGGGATGTGTTAGGTAGACTTACTATGTCATTTGCAGAGCCTCCTCATTGTTTTTTTTTTTGTGTTTTTTTTTTCTTCTTTTTTTTCTTTTTTCATTAATTTGAATTTTATGTTTTGGTTTGGAAAAAAAGTGTTTATTGTGATTACTTGTTAATTAGTGATGTGATTATTAAACATGAAATAAAATGGACTAAAACTCTCATTTGCGTTTAACTTTCTTATGTTTTTCTGCATTGACTTTTTTGCGTTATAGCAGCAGAAGCACAGGTGCAACTTTAACACTTATGACGACTCAGAGCCACAACACCCAGGCCCCTAGAGCTGGGACCCCTAAATGGCTTTATTAATATTATTAGTTGCGCCTGTGCTTTTCCTGCTGTTGTGTGTCGGGAAGAACGTCTATAATGACTTCCCTTATTAGGTTACATTATACTTTCTTCATTATGTAATATTCCACTCTACTGTAATGGATGTTGGCAACTGCCATCTCAGGGTTGGATTACATGAAAACATGAACCAAGATGCTATAGAGCAAAGTCTGAATTCATAGGAAGTTATGTGTGTAGAAACAAAGACAAAAGCTGACCTCTAGTGGGGCCTGAAAGAGAAGGCAAGAAAGGAAAAGCTACCATGAGTTTGTAGATAATCTACTTATATATCATGACAAAATGGGTTTTAAATGTCAGACTTTTTATGTCCAGTTGATTCTGTCTATTTATTTTCTTCTTCAGTTTTAAGTCAGTATTTCAGCTTTTAAGGCTTGAATAGGATTTAATGCAATGATTCTAGCTCAGAATTAGCATGCTAATCCAAAAAAGGGGTTGCACAAAACATTTGGGCCCCATACATCATGGACCCACTTACCATTTTCATACCTCTATTCAGACGCCTATAAATAACTGAATCAACAAATAAACTCATACATCTGTTGTGGTTATTAGAATCATCAGTAATCAAGTGTTTCAGAGAAACTGGACAATCTGAAGCCCTTTCTCATCGTATTGTAATTACTGTATTAACACACTTATCCAGGTCTTCCATCAACCCTGGGCAAAACACAAAGATGGCGTCTTCACCATGTATCCAATTTAATGATGGTTAACAGCTACCGACCACCACACTGAGATCCTCATTATATTAGAGGAGCTGATGTTTATCATGCATTCTTTATATCCTGTGAAACGTTTACAGCAGTGACAGAGTATTCATTAACATGAATACTCACACTGAGCTGTCTTACCTTGAACCAGGTGATTTTTAGGCCTCTCCATCTATGCAAAATTTTTTAAATCCATGGCTGATCATGACGTTTTTATGCCTTACTGTACTATTTCATTTGATGCCTTACAATTCTATGATGTTTCTATGACCTTTAATGCCTTAATATAATATTATATTTTTTGTTGTTTTCTGCCATACTATACTAAGACATTTATTGGCATTTTTATGCCTTACTATACTATGTCGTTCTATTCCTTACCATACTATGATGTTTTTATGACATTTTATGCCTTACTATACTATGATGTTTTTTTTGTTGTTTTCTGCCATACTATACTATGGTGTTTTTTGACATTTTTATGCCATACCATACTATTAAGTTCTATTCCTTACCATACTATGACGTTTTTATGACCTTTTATGACTTAATATACCATGACGTTTTTTGACATTTTTATGCCATACTTTAATAAGACGTTTATTGGCATTTTTATGTCTTACTATACTATGTCGTTCTATTCCTGACCATACTATGATGTTTTTATGATTTTTCATGCCTTAATATACTATGATGTTTTTTGTTGTTTTCTGCCATTCTATACTATGACGTTTATTGGCCTTTTTATGCAATACTATATTATGACATTTATTTGCATTTTCATGCCTTAATATACTATGTTGTTCTATTCCTTACCATACTATGCCTTACAATAATATTTCATTTGATTCCTTACCATTCTATGATGTTTTCATGACCTTTAATGCCTTAATATACTATTATGTTTTTTGATGTTTTATGCCATACTATACTATGACGTTTTTTGACATTTTCATGCCATACTTTATTATCACGTTTATTGGCATTTTTATGCCTTACTATACTATGTCGTTCTATTCCTTACCATACCATGATGTTTTTGTGACATTTTATGCCTTAATATACTATGATGTTTTTTGACATTTTTATGCCATACTTTATTATCACATTTATTGGCATTTTTATGCCTTATGATACTATTTAATTTCATGCCTTGACATTATATGATGTTTTTGTGACCTTTACTGCCTTAATATACTATTATATTTTTTGATGTTTTATGTCATACTATACTATGACGTTTTTTGACATTTTTATGCCATAACATACTATGAAGTTTTTTTGGCATTTTTATGCCTTATTATACTATTTAATTTCATGCCTTACCATTATATGATGTTTTTGTGACCTTTAATGCCTTAATATACTATTATATTTTTTGAAATTTTTATGCCATATTGTACCTTGAGGTTTTTTGGCATTTTTATGGCTTATTATACTATGGCTTTTTATTCCTTATCATTCTATGACCGTTTATACCTTAAAATACTATGATGTATTTTTGACATTTTATGCCATACTATACTATGACGTTTTTTGTGATTTTTATACCATATTGTACTGTGATGTTTTTTGGCATTTTTATGCCTTACTACACAATGTGAGTTGATTCCTTATCATACTATGATGTTTTTATGACCGTTTATACCTTAAAATACTATGATGTTTTTTTGACAATTTATGCCATATTGTACTATGATGTTTTTTGGCATTTTTATGCCTTACTACACTATGTGAGTTGATTCCTTATCATACTATGATGTTTTTATGACCGTTTATACCTTAAAATACTATGTTGTATTTTTGACATTTTTTGACATACTATACTATGGCGTTTTTTGACATTTTTATACCATATTGTTCTGTGAGGTTTTTTGGCATTTTTATGGCTTATTATACTATGGCTTTGTATTCCTTATCATAATATGATGTTTCTATGACCATTTATGCCTTAAAATACTATGATGTATTTTTGAAATTTTTTGCCATACTATACTATGACTTTTTTTGACATTTTTTGCCATATTGTACTGTGAAGTTTTTTGCATTTTTATGCCTTACTACACTATGTGAGTTGATTCCTTATCATACTATGATGTTTTTATTACCGTTTATACCTTAAAATAATATGATGTATTTTTGACATTTTTTGCCATACTATACTATGACTTTTTTTGACATTTTTTGCCATATTGCACTGTGAAGTTTTTTTTTACCATTTTTATAGCTTACTATACTATGTGAGTTGATTCCTCATCATAATATGATGTTTCTATGACCGTTTATGCCTTAAAATACTATGATCCTTTTTGACATTTTTATGCCATATTGTTCTGTGAGGTTTTTTGGTGTTTTTATGGCTTATTATACTATGGCTTTTTATTCCTTATCATAATATGATGTTTCTATGACCGTTTATGCCGTAAAATAAGATGATGTATTTTTGACATTTTTTGCCATACTATACTATGACTTTTTTTGACATTTTTATGCCATATTGTACTGTGATGTTTTTTTGGCATTTTTATGGCTTATTATACTATGGCTTTTTATTCCTTATCATACTATGATGTTTTTACGACTGTTTATGCCTTAAAATACTATGATGTTTTTTTGACCATTTATGCCATACTATACTATGATGTTTTTTTGACCATTTATGCCATACTATACTATGACGTTTTTTGTGATTTTTATACCATATTGTACTGTGATGTTTTTTTGGCATTTTTATGGCTTACTACACTATGTGAGTTGATTCCTTATCATAATATGATGTTTTTATGACCGTTTATGCCTTAAAATACTATGATGTATTCTTGATATTTTTTGCCATACTATACTATGACTTTTTTTGACATTCTTGTGCCATATTGTACTGTGATGTTTTTTGGTATTTTTATGCCTTACAACACTATGTGAGTTGATTCCTTATCATACTATGATGTTTTTATGACCGTTTATACCTTAAAATACTATGATGTATTTTTGACATTTTTTGCCATAGTATACTATGGCGTTTTTTGACATTTTTTGCCATATTGTACTGTGATGTTTTTTGGCATTTTTATGGCTTATTATACTATGGCTTTGTATTCCTTATCATACTATGATGTTTTTATGACCATTTATACTTTAAAATACTATGATGTTTTTTTGACAATTCATACCATATTGTACTATGATGTTTTTTGGCATTTCTATGCCTTACTACACTATGTGATTTGATTCCTTATCATACTATGATGTTTTTATGACCGTTTATACCTTAAAATAATATGATGTATTTTTGACATTTTTTGCCATACTATACTATGACTTTTTTTTGACATTTTTTGCCATATTGTACTGTGAAGTTTTTTACCATTTTTATAGCTTACTATACTATGTGAGTTGATTCCTCATCATAATATGATGTTTCTATGACCGTTTATGCCTTAAAATACTATGACCCTTTTTGACATTTTTATGCCATATTGTTCTGTGAGGTTTTTTGGTGTTTTTATGGCTTATTATACTATGGCTTTTTATTCCTTATCATAATATGATGTTTTTATGACCATTTATGCCTTAAAATACTATGATGTATTTTTGACATTTTTTGCCATACTATACTATGACTTTTTTTGACATTTTTTGCCATATTGTACTGTGAGGTTTTTTGGCATTTTTATGGCTTATTATACTATGGCTTTTTATTCCTTATCATACTATGATGTTTTTATGACCGTTTATTCCTTAAAATACTATGATGTTTTTTTGACCATTTATGCCATACTATACTATGATGTTTTTTATTGACCATTTATGCCATACTATACTATGACGTTTTTTGTGATTTTTATACCATATTGTTCTGTGATGTTTTTTGGCATTTTTATGGCTTATTATACTATGGCTTTTTATTCCTTATCATAATATGATGTTTCTATGACCATTTATGCCTTAAAATACTATGATGTATTTTTGACATTTTTTGCCATACTATACTAAGACTTTTTTTGACATTTTTTGCCATATTGTACTGTGAGGTTTTTTGGTATTTTTATGCCTTACAACACTATGTGAGTTGATTCCTTATCATACTATGATGTTTTTATGACCGTTTATACCTTAAAATACTATGATGTTTTTTTGACCATTTATGCCATACTATACTATGACGTTTTTTGTGATTTTTATACCATATTGTACTGTGATGTTTTTTGGCATTTGTATGCCTTACTACGCAATGTGAGTTGATTCCTTATCATACTATGATGTTTTTATGACCGTTTATACCTTAAAATACTATGATGTATTTTTGACATTTTTTGCCATACTATACTATGACTTTTTTTGACATTTTTTGCCATATTGTACTGTGAGGTTTTTTGGCATTTTTATGGCTTATTATACTATGGCTTTTTATTCCTTATCATACTATGATGTTTTTATGACCGTTTATTCCTTAAAATACTATGATGTTTTTTTGACAATTTATACCATATTGTACTATGATGTTTTTTGGCATTTTTATGCCTTACTACACTATGTGAGTTGATTCCTTATCATACCATGATGTTTTTATGACCGTTTATACCTTAAAATACTATGATGCATTTTTGACATTTTTTGACATACTATACTATGACTTTTTTTGACATTTTTTGCCATATTGTACTGTGAAGTTTTTTTTTTACCATTTTTATAGCTTACTATACTATGTGAGTTGATTCTTCATCATAATATGATGTTTCTATGACCGTTTATGCCTTAAAATACTATGATGTATTTTTGACATTTTTTGAAATTTTTTGCCATACTATACTATGACTTTTTTTGACATTTTTATGCCATATTGTACTGTGATGTTTTTTGGCATTTTTATGCCTTACTACACTATGTGAGTTGATTCCTTATCATAATATGATGTTTTTATGACCGTTTATACCTTAAAATACTATGATGTTTTTTTGACAATTTATGCCATATTGTACTGTGATGTTTTTTAGCATTTTTATGCCTTACTACACTATGTGAGTTGATTCCTTATCATACTATGATGTTTTTATGACCGTTTATACCTTAAAATACTATGATGTATTTTTGACATTTTTTGCCATACTATACTATGATGTTTTTTAATAAATTCATGCATTATTAAACTATAAAGTTTTTTGGTGTTTTAATGCCTTACTATACTATGTCGTTTTGTTCCTCATCATAATATGATGCTTTTATGACCGTTTATGCCTTAAAATACTATGATGTATTTTTGACATTTTTTGCCATACTATACTATGACTTTTTTTGACATTTTTTGCCATATTGTACTGTGAAGTTTTTTGGCATTTTTATAGCTTACTATACTATGTGAGTTGATTCCTCATCATAATATGATGTTTTTATGACCGTTTATACCTTAAAATACTATGATGTATTTTTGACATTTTTTGCCATACTATACTATGACTTTTTTTGACATTTTTTGCCATATTGTACTGTGAAGTTTTTTGGCATTTTTATAGCTTACTATACTATGTGAGTTGATTCCTCATCATAATATGATGTTTAAATGACCGTTTATGCCTTAAAATGCTATGATGTATTTTTGACATTTTTTGCCATATTGTTCTGTGAGGTTTTTTTTCGCATTTTTATGGCTTATTATACTATGGCTTTTTATTCCTTATGATAATATGATGTTTCTATGACCGTTTATGCCTTAAAATACTATGATGTATTTTTGCCATTTTTTGCCATAGTATACTATGACGTTTTTTGACATTTTTATACCATATTGTTCTGTGAGGTTTTTTGGCATTTTTATGGCTTATTATACTATGGCTTTTTATTCCTTATCATAATATGATGTTTCTATGACCATTTATGCCTTAAAATACTATGATGTTTTTTTGACCATTTATGTCATACTATACTATGACGTTTTTTGTGATTTTTATACCATATTGTACTGTGATGTTTTTTGGCATTTTTATGCCTTATTACACAATGTGAGTTGATTCCTCATCATACTATGATGTTTTTATGACCGTTTATACCTTAAAATACTATGATGTATTTTTGACATTTTTTGCCATACTATACTATGACTTTTTTTTGAAATTTTTTCCCATATTGTACTGTGAGGTTTTTTGGCATTTTTATGGCTTATTATACTATGGCTTTTTATTCCTTATCATACTATGATGTTTTTATGACCGTTTATACCTTAAAATACTATGATGTTTTTTCGACAATTTATGCCATATTGTACTATGATGTTTTTAGGCATTTTTATGCCTTACTACACTATGTGAGTTGATTCCTTATCATACTATGATGTTTTTATGACCGTTTATACCTTAAAATACTATGATGTATTTTTGACATTTTTTGCCATACTATACTATGACTTTTTTTTGACATTTTTTCCCATATTGTACTGTGAGGTTTTTTGGCATTTTTATGGCTTATTATACTATGGCTTTTTATTCCTTATCATAATATGATGTTTCTATGACCATTTATGCCTTAAAATACTATGATGTTTTTTTGACCATTTATGTCATACTATACTATGACGTTTTTTGTGATTTTTATACCATATTGTACTGTGATGTTTTTTGGCATTTTTATGCCTTATTACACAATGTGAGTTGATTCCTCATCATACTATGATGTTTTTATGACCGTTTATACCTTAAAATACTATGATGTATTTTTGACATTTTTTGCCATACTATACTATGACTTTTTTTGACATTTTTTGCCATATTGTGTTGTGAAGTTTTTTGCATTTTTATAGCTTACTATACTATGTGAGTCGATTCCTTATCATAATGTGATGTTTCTATGGTCGTTTATGCCTTAAAATACTGTGATGTATTTTTGACATTTTTTGCCATACTATACTATGACTTTTTTTGACATTTTTTGCCATATTGTACTGTGATGTTTTTTGCATTTTTATGCCTTACTACACTATGTGAGTTGATTCCTTATCATACTATGATGTTTTTATGACCGTTTATACCTTAAAATACTATGATGTATTTTTGACATTTTTTGCCATACTATACTATGACGTTTTTTGACATTTTTATACCATATTGTTCTGTGAGGTTTTTTTTCGCATTTTTATGGCTTATTATACTATGGCTTTTTATTCCTTATGACAATATGATGTTTCTATGACCGTTTATGCCTTAAAATACTATGATGTATTTTTGCCATTTTTTGCCATAGTATACTATGACGTTTTTTGACATTTTTATACCATATTGTTCTGTGAGGTTTTTTGGCATTTTTATGGCTTATTATACTATGGCTTTTTATTCCTTATCATAATATGATGTTTCTATGACCATTTATGCCTTAAAATACTATGTTGTATTTTTGACATTTTTTGCCATAGTATACTATGGCGTTTTTTGACATTTTTATACCATATTGTTCTGTGAGGTTTTTTGGCATTTTTATGGCTTATTATACTATGGCTTTTTATTCCTTATCATAATATGATGTTTCTATGACCATTTATGCCTTAAAATACTATGATGTTTTTTTGACCATTTATGTCATACTATACTATGACGTTTTTTGTGATTTTTATACCATATTGTACTGTGATGTTTTTTGGCATTTTTATGCCTTATTACACAATGTGAGTTGATTCCTCATCATACTATGATGTTTTTATGACCGTTTATACCTTAAAATACTATGATGTATTTTTGACATTTTTTGCCATACTATACTATGACTTTTTTTTGACATTTTTTGCCATATTGTACTATGAGGCTTTTTGGCATTTTTATGGCTTATTATACTATGGCTTTTTATTCCTTATCATACTATGATGTTTTTATGACCGTTTATGCAGTAAAATACTATGATGTATTTTTGACATTTTTTGCCATACTATACTATGACTTTTTTTGACATTTTTTGCCATATTGTGCTGTGAAGTTTTTTGCATTTTTATAGCTTACTATACTATGTGAGTCGATTCCTTATCATAATGTGATGTTTCTATGGTCGTTTATGCCTTAAAATACTGTGATGTATTTTTGACATTTTTTGCCATACTATACTATGACTTTTTTTGAAATTTTTTGCCATATTGTACTGTGAAGTTTTTTGCATTTTTATGCCTTACTACACTATGTGAGTTGATTCCTTATCATACTATGATGTTTTTATGACCGTTTATACCTTAAAATACTATGATGTATTTTTGACATTTTTTGCCATACTATACTATGACGTTTTTTGACATTTTTATACCATATTGTTCTGTGAGGTTTTTTTCGCATTTTTATGGCTTATTATACTATGGCTTTTTATTCCTTATGATAATATGATGTTTCTATGACCATTTATGCCTTAAAATACTATGTTGTATTTTTGCCATTTTTTGCCATAGTATACTATGACGTTTTTTGACATTTTTATACCATATTGTTCCGTGAGGTTTTTTGGCATTTTTATGGCTTATTATACTATGGCTTTTTATTCCTTATCATAATATGATGTTTTTATGACCGTTTATGCCGTAAAATACTATGATGTATTTTTGACCATTTATGTCATACTATACTATGACGTTTTTTGTGATTTTTATACCATATTGTACTGTGATGTTTTTTGGCATTTTTATGCCTTATTACACAATGTGAGTTGATTCCTCATCATACTATGATGTTTTTATGACCGTTTATACCTTAAAATACTATGATGTATTTTTGACATTTTTTGCCATACTATACTATGACTTTTTTTGACATTTTTTGCCATATTGTACTGTGAGGTTTTTTGGCATTTTTATGGCTTATTATACTATGGCTTTTTATTCCTTATCATACTATGATGTTTTTATGACCGTTTATTCCTTAAAATACTATGATGTTTTTTTGACAATTTATACCATATTGTACTATGATGTTTTTTGGCATTTTTATGCCTTACTACACTATGTGAATTGATTCCTTATCATACTATGATGTTTTTATGACCGTTTATACCTTAAAATACTATGATGCATTTTTGACATTTTTTGACATACTATACTATGACTTTTTTTGACATTTTTTGCCATATTGTACTGTGAAGTTTTTTTTTTTACCATTTTTATAGCTTACTATACTATGTGAGTTGATTCTTCTTCATAATATGATGTTTCTATGACCGTTTATGCCTTAAAATACTATGATGTATTTTTGACATTTTTTGCCATACTATACTGTGACTTTTTTTGACATTTTTATGCCATATTGTACTGTGATGTTTTTTGGCATTTTTATGCCTTACTACACTATGTGAGTTGATTCCTTATCATAATATGATGTTTTTATGACCGTTTATACCTTAAAATACTATGATGTTTTTTTGACAATTTATGCCATATTGTACTGTGATGTTTTTTAGCATTTTTATGCCTTACTACACTATGTGAGTTGATTCCTTATCATACTATGATGTTTTTATGACCGTTTATACCTTAAAATACTATGATGTATTTTTGACATTTTTTGCCATACTATACTATGATGTTTTTTAATAAATTCATGCATTATTAAACTATAAAGTTTTTTGGTGTTTTAATGCCTTACTATACTATGTCGTTTTGTTCCTCATCATAATATGATGCTTTTATGACCGTTTATGCCTTAAAATACTATGATGTATTTTTGACATTTTTTGCCATACTATACTATGACTTTTTTTGACATTTTTTGCCATATTGTACTGTGAAGTTTTTTGGCATTTTTATAGCTTACTATACTATGTGAGTTGATTCCTCATCATAATATGATGTTTTTATGACCGTTTATACCTTAAAATCCTATGATGTATTTTTGACATTTTTTGCCATACTATACTATGACTTTTTTTGATATTTTTTGCCATATTGTACTGTGAAGTTTTTTGGCATTTTTATAGCTTACTATACTATGTGAGTTGATTCCTCATCATAATATGATGTTTAAATGACCGTTTATGCCTTAAAATGCTATGATGTATTTTTGACATTTTTTGCCATATTGTTCTGTGAGGTTTTTTTTCGCATTTTTATGGCTTATTATACTATGGCTTTTTATTCCTTATGATAATATGATGTTTCTATGACCGTTTATGCCTTAAAATACTATGATGTATTTTTGCCATTTTTTGCCATAGTATACTATGATGTTTTTTGACATTTTTATACCATATTGTTCTGTGAGGTTTTTTGGCATTTTTATGGCTTATTATACTATGGCTTTTTATTCCTTATGATAATATGATGTTTCTATGACCGTTTATGCCTTAAAATACTATGATGTATTTTTGCCATTTTTTGCCATAGTATACTATGACGTTTTTTGACATTTTTATACCATATTGTTCTGTGAGGTTTTTTGGCATTTTTATGGCTTATTATACTATGGCTTTTTATTCCTTATCATAATATGATGTTTCTATGACCATTTATGCCTTAAAATACTATGATGTTTTTTTGACCATTTATGTCATACTATACTATGACGTTTTTTGTGATTTTTATACCATATTGTACTGTGATGTTTTTTGGCATTTTTATGCCTTATTACACAATGTGAGTTGATTCCTCATCATACTATGATGTTTTTATGACCGTTTATACCTTAAAATACTATGATGTATTTTTGACATTTTTTGCCATACTATACTATGACTTTTTTTGACATTTTTTGCCATATTGTGTTGTGAAGTTTTTTGCATTTTGTAGCTTACTATACTATGTGAGTCGATTCCTTATCATAATGTGATGTTTCTATGGTCGTTTATGCCTTAAAATACTGTGATGTATTTTTGACATTTTTTGCCATACTATACTATGACTTTTTTTGACATTTTTTGCCATATTGTACTGTGAAGTTTTTTGCATTTTTATGCCTTACTACACTATGTGAGTTGATTCCTTATCATACTATGATGTTTTTATGACCGTTTATACCTTAAAATACTATGATGTATTTTTGACATTTTTTGCCATACTACACTATGACGTTTTTTGACATTTTTATACCATATTGTTCTGTGAGGTTTTTTTCGCATTTTTATGGCTTATTATACTATGGCTTTTTATTCCTTATGATAATATGATGTTTCTATGACCGTTTATGCCTTAAAATACTATGATGTATTTTTGCCATTTTTTGCCATAGTATACTATGACGTTTTTTGACATTTTTATACCATATTGTTCCGTGAGGTTTTTTGGCATTTTTATGGCTTATTATACTATGGCTTTTTATTCCTTATCATAATATGATGTTTTTATGACCGTTTATGCCGTAAAATACTATGACGTATTTTTGACATTTTTTGCCATACTATACTATGACTTTTTTTGACATTTTTATGCCATATTGTACTGTGATGTTTTTTGGCATTTTTATGCCTTACTACACTATGTGAGTTGATTCCTTATCATACCATGATGTTTTTATGACCGTTTATACCTTAAAATACTATGACGTATTTTTGACATTTTTTGCCATACTATACTATGACTTTTTTTGACATTTTTTGCCATATTGTGCTGTGAAGTTTTTTGCATTTTTATAGCTTACTATACTATGTGAGTCGATTCCTTATCATAATGTGATGTTTCTATGGTCGTTTATGCCTTAAAATACTGTGATGTATTTTTGACATTTTTTGCCATACTATACTATGACTTTTTTTGACATTTTTTGCCATATTGTACTGTGAAGTTTTTTGCAGTTTTATGCCTTACTACACTATGTGAGTTGATTCCTTATCATACTATGATGTTTTTATGACCGTTTATACCTTAAAATACTATGATGTATTTTTGACATTTTTGGCCATACTATATACTATGACGTTTTTTGACATTTTTATGCCATATTGTTCTGTGAGGTTTTTTGGTGTTTTTATGGCTTATTATACTATGGCTTTTTATTCCTTATCATAATATGATGTTTCTATGACCGTTTGTGCCGTAAAATACTATGATGTATTTTTGACATTTTTTGCCATACTATACTATGACTTTTTTTGACATTTTTTGCCATATTGTACTGTGAAGTTTTTTACCATTTTTATAGCTTACTATACTATGTGAGTTGATTCCTCATCATAATATGATGTTTCTATGACCGTTTATGCCTTAAAATACTTTGACCCTTTTTGACATTTTTATGCCATATTGTTCTGTGAGGGTTTTTGGTGTTTTTATGGCTTATTATACTATGGCTTTTTATTCCTTATCATACTATGATGTTTTTATGACCGTTTATACCTTAAAATACTATGTTGTATTTTTGTCATTTTTTGCCATACTATACTATGACGTTTTTTGACATTTTTATACCATATTGTTCTGTGAGGTTTTTTGGCATTTTTATGGCTTATTATACTATGGCTTTTTATTCCTTATCATAATATGATGTTTCTATGACCTTTTATGCCTTAAAATACTGTGACTTTTTTTGACATTTTTTGCCATACTATACTATGACGTTTTTTGACATTTTTATACCATATTGTTCTGTGAGGTTTTTTGGCATTTTTACGGCTCATTATACTATGTCGTTTTGTTCCTCATCATAATATGATGCTTTTATGACCGTTTATGCCTTGAAATACTATGATGTATTTTTGATATTTTTTGCCATACTTTATTATCACGTTTATTGGCATTTTTATGCCTTACAATAATATTTCATTTGATGCCTTACCATTATATGATGTTTTTGTGACCTTTAATGATGTTTTTATGCCTTTTTATGCCTTATTATACTATTATGTTTTTCATTTTTTCACTTCACTTCAAAATGCCCAAGCAGATCAAAGGATAGGAGGACAAACATTAACCTTAGCGGATTAAGTTCAGAGTAATTAAAAGAAAAAGCTCAGGGCCCCACGTTGGGCGCCAGACAAGCAAAGGTTAATCTACCTTAAACCTATCAAATGTTTAAATTAGTTAAGTTCCATTGGAGAGAGCACAAAAACCCAGCTGCTTGCTTACTTCAGCACTACAAAAAAATCACATAACCAGGTGTCTCATTGTTATTATATTAAATCAGTCATCAACCACAAACGATTATCATCATCATCATTTGAAATTAATCATCAATACTGGTTTTCAGAAATCAGTTTACAGAAATTAAATAGTTAATTCACAGAAATTTAATTCACTCATCAGGCTCATAATAATGATAGTCAAAGGCTAGAGGGTGTGTGTGCGCAAGGGAATGAGTGTGAGTGGCCAGGTGTGAGGTCTGTGGGGTGTGGGTGTATGGAAGAATGAAGGCAATTGAATGAATGAATGGAATGGAAGTCAGTGGGGGTGGGGGTTGAGGATGAGTGTAAGTGTGTGTGGGCATGTGAGGGGCAGGTGAGTTGGGCAGTCAGCTGGAGATGCCTGTAGAATGAGGGGTCAAAGGACTTATCTGAAGGACCGCGGCCTTTGACCTGGACAGAGAGAGGTGTTTCGCTGAGATCCAAACCGGCCTGAGACTGTCGCCTGTTTCCCGGAGCTCAATCCTCTTCTCCTTAAACCGATCCTTTGATCCTCTCTTTTGTTTTTCTTTTGCCACCTCCAGTTTACTCAGAGTTTTCAGTTCTAGATCCCAGTACTGGTTTCTTTTCCTTCCTTTCCTTGTCTCACTTCTCACACTGTTTCTGCTTCAGCCTCCTTTGTTCTCCTTTGTTTGAGCTTCCCCCCTCTCCCAGCTCAGGTGTCTCTGATTTGTAACCTCTCCTCCCTCCTCTTGTGTGTGATGTCACTTCCTACTCACTATCCTGCCTTGCTACAGTATAGTATGGCAGAAAACATCAAAAAATATAATACTATATTAGGCATTAAAGGTCATAAAAACATCATATAATGGTAAGGCATCAAATGAAATATTATTGTAAGGCATAAAAATGTCAAAAAACATCATAGTATAGTATGGCAGAAAACAATAAAAAAACATCATAGCATATTAAGGGAAAAAATGTCATAAAAACATCATGGTATGGTAAGGAATAGAACGACATAGTATAGTAAGGCATAAAAATGCCAATAAACGTCATAGTATAGTATGGCAGAAAACAACAAAAAACATCATAGTATATTAAGGCATGAAAAGTCATAAAAACATCATAGAATTGTAAGGCATCAAATGAAATAGTATTGTAAGGCATAAAAATGTCAAAAAATGTCATAGTATCGTATTGCATAAAAATGTCAAAAAACATCATAGTATAGTATGGCAGAAAACAATAAAAAAACATCATAGCATATTAAGTCATAAAATGTCATAAAAACATCATGGTATGGTAAGGAATAGAACGACATAGTATAGTAAGGCATAAAAATGCCAATCAACGTGATAGAATAGTATGGCAGAAAACAACAAAAAACATCATAGTATATTAAGGCATGAAAAGTCATAAAAACATCATAGAATTGTAAGGCATCAAATGAAATAGTATTGTAAGGCATAGTATGATAAGGAATAGAACAAAATAGTATATTAAGGCATGAAAATGCAAATAAATGTCATAGTATAGTATTGCATAAAAATGTCAAAAAACATCATAGTATAGTATGGCAGAAAACAATAAAAAAACATCATCGTATAGTAAGGCATAAAATGTCATAAAAACATCATGGTATGGTAAGGAATAGAACGACATAGTATAGTAAGGCATAAAAATGCCAATAAATGTCATAGTATAGTATGGCATAAAACATCAAAAAACATAATAGTATAGTATGGTATAATACATCAAAAAATATAATAGTATATTAAGGCATTAAAGGTCATAAAAATATCATATAATGGTAAGACATCAAATGAAATATTATTGTAAGGCATAAAAATGCCAGTAAACGTGATAATAAAGTAAGGCATAAAAATGCCAAAAAACTTAAAAGTCATAAAACATCATCGTATAGTATGGCATAAAACATCAAAAAACATAATATATTAAGGCATAAAAGGTCATAAAAAAATCACAGTATATTAAGGCATGAAATGTCATAAAAACATCATAGAATGGTAAGGCATCAAATGAAATAGTATTGTAATGCATAAAAATGTCAAAGTATAATACGGCATAAAATGTAATAGTAGATTAAGGCATAAAAAAGTTATGGTATAGTAAGGCACAAAAATGTCATAGTATAGTAAATTGTATAGTAAGGCTTAAAAATGTAATAGTATATTAAGGCATGAAAACATCATAGTCTGGTAAGGCATAAAGATGTCACAATTTAGTAAGGAGTTAAAGTTATAGTATATTAAATTACAAAAATTTTCTAAAATGCAATACTGTAGAAAGGCATAATTAAAGTCATAGTATAGTAAGGCATAAACACTTCGTAGTATAGTAATACATTAAAAACGACATAAGAAACGTCATAGTGTAGCGAGGCTTAAAAATGTAATAGTATATTAAGTCATAAAAACCCGTCACTGTATAGTTAGACAAAAAATGTCATGAAAAATTCATAGTATAGTAAGGCATAAAACTGTCATAGTATAGTAAGGCATAAAAACGTCATGCTCAGCCATGGATTTAAAATTGTTTGCATAGATGAAGAGGCGTAAAAATCACCTGGTTCAAGGTAAGACAGCTCAGTGTGAGTATTCATGTTAATGAATACTCTGTCACTGCTGTAAACGTTTCACAGGATATAAAGAATGCATGATAAACATCAGCTCCTGTAATATAATGAGGATCTCAGTGTGGTGGTCGGTAGCTGTTAACCATCATTAAATCGGATACATGGTGATGACGCCATCTTTGTGTTTTGCCCAGGGTTGATGGAAGACCTGGATAAGTGTGTTAATACAGTAATTACAATACGATGAGAGAGGGCTTCAGATTGAAACAATTTAAGCATCTTGGGGATCAAATGAGTGCAAATCATCGGGAACTTTTTGCCATGATTAAAACACATAAAGAAGGTACAGAAACTGAAATGGATAAGCTTGTGAAGGGAATCAAACAGATGATGGAAGAGGAAGTGAAACAGTCTGAAACTTCACTGCTGTCAGAGATTCGATTCATGGTGGAACAGCTACAAGTAGAGATCCAACCGGAGCTTAAAGGCTATCACACTGCTATTCAAGGAAGTATAAGCAAGCCATCCAAGATAGTTGAAGCCAGTAGTGACGAACTAACACAGCTGACCACACACATGAGTACAGTGGAGCAGGAAGGTAAAGAACAGTTACAACTTCTCAACAAGAAGACTTCTGATTTGGAAAGAAAGCTGGAAATTTTCAGGGTAGAAGTTAAATCTGCTTTTTCCTCCACTCGGTCTTCTGGTCCGAGTGAGGGTCCAAGTAAACCATTATCAGCTGTGGCTATAAACCCCAACATAATAAAAAGTGATCATATTAGGTTGACCTTCCCTACCAATGGTGGACCCACTGATGATCCAGACCCCCTTAATTATCTGTCCAAGTGCCATGATTTTCTCGCTCTACATCCTTTAGCTGATGCTGATATTATGGCAACTTTCAGGACTGTTCTCTATGGTACTGCTCGGGATTGTTGGGAGATCGCTAGATCAGAGGTCACTACCTGGAGTCAGTTTGAAACTGTCTTCCTGTTTGCTTTCCTTTCAGAAGACTACGAGGATGAACTTGCTGAACGTGTCAGAACCTGTAGACAGAAAGAGAATGAATCCATAAGAGACTTTGCTTTCTCCTATAGAGCTCTTTGTAAAAAGGTGGAACCCGTCTTTCACAGAGTCTAACATCGTCAAGATTATCTTGAAAAACATCAAACCTCTTCTTGCTAGTCAGCTCAGGGGACAGGTTGACACTGTTGAAGAGTTGGTGCGACTTGGTCATCAGTTTGAGAGAGACCAAATCCAGCAACTTGAATACAATCAGCAAATGAGAACTTGAAATGTCCAGCCCCATCATCACAAAAACCTTGCCTTTACTCATCCTAATGATAAACCCAAATCCTCTGTCTTGTGTTGGAGATGTAAGGGAGACCACGCTCCTGGCTCTTGCCCCCATTACAGTTCCCTTAGTGCCAACTCACCTACTCCTTTTCGGCAGCAGGGGCCGCCAAAACACCTCCCACGGGATCCAAAGCAAAAGGGTCCATCTGGTAATGGTTCCGTGTACATTATGAAATCGAGAAAACAGTTCAAGCCAAAAGCCCAACCATGTTACAAAGCACCTATATCAGAGACTTCTAATCTTCTGGATCCTCTGGAGTCCACCTCAAGTCCTCAACAACTTGTTGTTCCAATTTTCATTGGTACATGGTGTGGGAAGGCCATAGTTGATACAGGGGCCAGCTATACTCTCATGCATGAGTATCTGTGGGTGGAGTTAAAGGGGTCAAAGAATGACCTCCAACCATGGACAGGGAGTCCCTTGTATCTTGCTAATGGTGAAGCTGCCATCCCACTTGGGTGGGGAGACCTTTGTGTTGACCTTCAGGGTAGAGTATCTACTCTACCTGTTGCTGTACTTGGACGAGAAGCTCTAGCTTATGGTATGGTTCTTGGCCTTGATTTCATCTCTAATGTGAAAATGATAATCAATGTCGCTGATAAAGTTTACAGTTTCCTGTCCACTCCATCTGTGACTTATCCATTCCAGCCCAGCAGTGCTTCATTCCCTCAGAACCCCCCTCTGGAATCAACAATGGACCCTGACAGCAAAGCAAAAACTGCCTTTGTCACTCATGCTGGACTGTACCATTTCAATGTCATGCCTTTTGGTCTCAAAAATGCGTTTTGTCTAACGGAAATCAGATTTCTGGGTCACATTGTCTCTGGAAAAGGAGTAAGTGCTGATCCTGATAAAGTGGAGGCCATCAGAGCCTACCCAGCTCCTACAAACCTTAAGGAAGTCCAGAGATTCCTAGGACTTGCTGGGTGGTATCACAAAGCCTGGTCTTTGAATGACCTAAAGAAAAAAGGAGCCCCTTTCGTGTGGAGTCAAACATGTCAACATGCTTTTGATCAGCTGAAGTTTTGTCTGATCTCACCCCCTGTCTTAGGTCATCCCAACCCAGACCTGCCATTTTGTGTGTATACTGATGCAGGCAATACAGGCCTAGGAGCAGTGTTGACCCAGAAAGAAAACAATGAAAGGGAAGTGGTGCTTGCTTATGCTAGTCGAACGTTAAACTGAGCTGAAAAGAATTACATTGCCACTGAAAAGGAATGTCTAACCATCATTTGGGCTCTAGAGAGATCGCAACACTATCTCGAACCACGACTCTTCACTGTCATCACCGATCACTCTGCCTTAAAGTGGGTTCACTCCTCAACCAAAGCCACCAGTCGATTAATCAGATGGGCCCTAAGGTTGCAAAAGTTTGATTTCATTGTGGAATACAGGAAGGGAAAACTAAACAGTGCTGCCGATGCTCTTTCCAGGATCAATCCTGATTTCCAATGCAGTCTGTACACCAAGAAACTAGATGGAAACATCTCGATATCTCTCGAGAAGGTATGGGAAGAACAACAGAAAGACTCGAAAGTGGAGGAAATCCTTAAACAACTAGCTGAAGGGAACAAAAGGTTGGAACATGAGTTTGTCATGCTGGAGGGTAAACTATATCACAAAAAACAACTATCAGAAAATCAACACCACTACAGACTCTACATTCCCCATAGTCTGGTTCAGGGGTTACTCAAGGATTATCATGAAAGCGCTCTGAGTGGTCATGCCGGCATCTTCAAGACCTATAAATGGCTTTATGAGGTAGCATATTGGCCTGGTATGTGGACAGAGGTGAAAACTTTCATCAAACGGTGTATTGTTTGTCAAAGTTCCAGAAACTGGCTGGGAAAATTCAGCAGACCAAAGTCACAGCTCAGAATGAAATGCTCGGCATAGACGTATGGCGTAGGAGCGAACAGCAGCATAAAATGGAGGCTCCCACACAGTTGTACTTTCCCCCAAAACACATTGTATAACTACGCAGTAAAAGTGTCATTGTAGCATGAAAGGGGGGAACAAAAGACAGACCAGAAATAATTAAAGACGAAATCTGAGAAAAGATGTTAAACTGCCGACGAAAAGTGAGGATACAGCTAATGTTAGCATGCTAGCTGAGCAAGAGGCTATGGAGGCTAATCAAGCTAAGATAATTGCCGAGATACATGTGGTCCAGGTGGATGTGAAAAAATAATTCAACGAAGAAATGGGACCACTCAAGAGCGAGCTGGTGGATTTCCGAGGTGAAATAAGTACAAAACTAAACAGCATTTCATCTGAGTTGGGAGAAATAATGGATAGAGTTGATGTGACGGAGCAGAGAGTGGCTGACATGGAGGAGAGTCTCGCCGAAACTGCGGAGATGCTATCCTACACACTTGACCTCCAAAAATCCATTCAAGCTCAGTTAACGGACTTAGAGGCGCGTTCCCGCAGGAACAACATCGATCTCCACGGTATTCCAGAACAGGCCGAGGGGGACAACATGAAAACCTTTCTGGAGGACTTTTTCAAGAGTGAACTGTCTCTCACCGAGACCCCCCTCGGTATTCGAGGCCCCCCTCGGTATTCAGCGCTGCCACCGCTCACTGGGACCCAGACCGCCACAAAGTGCCAACCCCAGGTCTGAAAAGCTCTTAAGGAGAAGGATATTCATTTCCAGATGCCCTACCCAGCGAAATTCAGAGTACTTTTCGACACGGGGCCAGTAGTCTACAACAGCGTGGAGGAGGTGACCGATGACCTGAGGAAAAGGGGACTTATCCCGGATGGACACGGAACAGACCCCCCCCCACACAGAGCGCACCTCCGGCGAGATCAAGACAAACTCCCTGGGAAACAGCTGGCCCAAAATCACGCCGGCAGCAAGAGGCATGCCTCAAACATATTCAGGACAAACTGAAGGGGTTTCGACGCAATGAGGAGGCTTCATGAGAGTTCTTGGTTTAGTGAATGATTGAGTAATCTACAGAGATTGGTAAATTTATCACATCCAGTACCACACCAGACTGAACAGCGTATCCAGGTTTATTTTCTTAATGGAACATTTTCAAGTTTAAATGATTACATGTCTGGGAGCCGATGTTAACTTCGTTTACTTTTCTATGTGCACTGCTCTGATGTTAACCTGTCAGAGAGAAGGTGGGGCACGAGGGGCACCTTCAAGGGTAAGGAATTCCCCTCCCAAATTAGAAGTTGAATTTACACTTCGAGGATGGAAGTCACGTATGTTCGTTATGTGTGTAAAGTTCATTTGTTATATTTTATTCTGGTACACAGACAGATATTTTGTTGTTCTGGTCATGTATGGATGTTTAACTGTTAAGGTACTTGTTTTCTCGTCAACAACTGAACTGTATCACTATGAATACAGAGTGATTATTCTTAATGTTAATGGGCTAAACAATCCCATAAAGAGTAGTAAGGCCATCGCTAAAATGAAAAGGGAGAAGCAAGATATCATCTTCTGGCAAGAGACTCACCTTACAAATACTGAACATGAAAAACTGTGTAAAATTGGGTTTAGAAACTCATACTATTCTTCATTTGAGAAGGGAAATGCAAGGGGTGTAGCTGTATTAATTTCAAGTAGAGTAAATTTCCAGTTCTCTTCACAGATTACAGATAAAAGAAGGGCGTTACTTATTGGTTAAAGGCTTTATTGATAATAAGGAAGTAATATTATTGAATTTTTATAGACCACCAGGAACTAATAAAGGACTAATTAAAAAGGTGTTCAACATAATAACTACTCAAGCATCAGGTATCCTGATATGTGCTGGGGACTGGAATATTAATTTACATCCCATCTTGGACTGTACAAGTAGAACAAGAAACACAAAACCTGAAGCTTTGCTTAAAGAAATAAGCATGTTGGATGTATGGAGAGAACTACACCCAACCGATAGGTGTTTTGCTTTTTTCCTCGCACCGCATCTATTCTAGAATTGATAATTTTTTCATGTTTAAAGCTGACAGACATAGGATTACAAAATGTGACTTGGGGGTAAGAGACATTTCCGACCATGCAGGGGTTTATTTGACACTGCATTTAGATAACAGACCTAAAGAAACACTGTGGAGACTAAACACCAGCCTCTTAAATGACACCCTATGCAGAAAATATATAGAGGAAGAATTTGAAGAGTATATGTTGTTTAATGATAATGAGACAGTGTCTCCCAGTACATTGTGGGATGCAGCCAAGGCTTTTTTTTTTTTTTAGGAGCAAACTTATAATGTGTTCAGCTCGTAAGAAGAAAGAAAAAGAGAACCAAATAAAGGATCTGACTGCAAAACTAAAATCCCTGGAAATCAGACATATTAAGTATAATGATATTGATGTCCTAAGCCAAATCAAAGATACAAAGCAAACTCTGAATAACATATACGAAGGTGAAATTGAGAAAAAAGTTAAATTTGTCAAGCAAACCTTTTATGAAAACGGCCCTAAATTAAAAAAAACTGCTTGCGTGGAGGATACGCAAACAATTGGCAGAGAGATTATTCACGGAATTAAAGACCCACAAACCGATAAAATGCATCACAAACTGGAAGATATTCAATCCTCATTTGAAACTTATAAGAACTTATACTCACAACCCCGGGCATCTGAATTGGTAACTGTATCAGATTTTTTATCATCTCTAGATTTACCATCGGTGGGAACGGTGCAGAATGAAATAATGACCCAAGACATAATGGACGAAGAAATAAATAAAGCCATATCGAGATTGAAAACAGGTAAAATGCCAGGAGCTGATGGCTATCCAGTGGCATGGTATAAAACCTTTCGAAAAATCCTTGTACTGGTACTTAAAGATTGTTTCAATTATGTCCTTAAGGGCAGGGAAACACCGCTTTCCTGGACAGAATGTAGCTCATACAGACCCATATCAGTGTTAAACATGGATTACAGACTATATGCATCGATACTAGCAAAAAGGATGGAGGATATCGTCCCAGATCTGATAGACCCAGATCAGACGGGCTTTGTGAAGTACAGGCAAACCCAGGATAACGTGCGACAAGCTCTTCACCTCAGTAACCAGATGAGAAGTACGGTTCCCCCACCGCCAGAATAAAAATTAATGGGTCCCTGTCTAATACAGTATATTTTGAGAGGGGGTGTCGTCAGGGGTTCCCCCTTAGCCCCACACTTTTTGCTCTTTTTATTGAAGGATGGCCGAATCTGTCATCACCATCGCTAAACATCACCTTAAATCGGCCGCTTCTAACATCGCCTCTGATGTGATAAGCCGAACCGTGGGGAAATTAATCAATAACCGGGCACAAGAGGGATCCGGAGGAATTATGATCTTATCGCGCAGATCGAGGAGGAGACCTGTGAAGTCGACGATTAAATAACCGTGGGGATCTCTGGTGGCGTCTTCAAAGCTTTCCAGGAAAAAGGCTTTTTGTGAAGGGAAGATTTGATGAACCAATATATTTACCTGTAACTTGTCCCGAGGGGTACGACTGTGTTTGCCTTGGTGAAATACATTCTGCGTCAGCATCATAACGCTCATTTTTCTATGATGTCTGTAATGGGTGGTCAGAGGCTTGAAAAATAACGTCGTCCTAAATGACCAGATGATTCTGGTCGGGAGGAAACAGGTTGAAGTCTTCATAAAAGAATCAGGTAGCCCTTCTAAAAATTTAATCTTTTTATTTATCTTTTGCAGTTCAGCGTACATAGGTTGAAAAGAAGTATAAATCAACACAATGTTTTTCGGTACAACATCCATGACATGATTGAGGTTTTCCAGGACACTTTTTACAAAATAAGTTTTCCCACAACCAAACATGAAAAAGGCACAGTGAGTCTAGGATCAAAATCAATCTCCTCCATAACAGTGAGGTGTGACATTTTTTAAAATTTCCCTCTCCTTTCCTACTTGCTCAAATTCTAATAGGCAAATGGCAAAGTTGTCCCGTCGCTAAAGAAACGTCTTTTGTCATACACCACTTGAATCCTTCAGCGAAAAGCTCTTTTTATCTCATTTGATGTTGCGCTGAGGAGTCTCGATCACGCCCTCTCGCGAGTCTTTCAGGTAACCCTCCACCAGCTACCTGATACCGTCAAAGTTGACCCGCTCGCAGCTTTATCCGGGTCTGCGTGATACCCCTGACGCGCAGCACTACTTTCTTACTGTTTCTGGTTTGGTACCCGTAACTCTTGGGACTGGCGGCCCCCAGATAATTAACCAATTCCAAGGGGGAATCTTCGTCTTTCACCATGTAGATCAAGCTGTCGATGTTCGTATAGAGAACGTTCTCTCCCAGCCGTTCCACATAATTGTACAGCTTGAGGCGGTAGTGAACACGGCAATGAATACATTATTGGCTCTGCCGGGGGGCACGACGCAATGCAGTAGTAGTTGACTTTATAGTGTCCGGAAAACAGAAAGCGGAAAAACTGTTCAGAATCGCTGACGAGGCTGGTTTGCGACAAATTACGTTTCTCACCGCAGATTTTACATTTAAGCCTTGCACACTCGTGACCATCGATACCGATACTAATAGCGATGCGGTACATTTTTTTGCATTCCTGGCATCTTTTTATCAAATCGCAAGTGCTGACGTACGTTTGGTGCACAGGCGCTTGTTTAGGTTCTTTGTGCCTGGTAAAACAAGAGAGCATGCTACATGTTCTGTGACAGTCGCCGCAGAGTACGGGTACTAACTTTTGCTTAACGCAGGCGGGGTCGTTACAGACGGAGCAGTTACCTTTGCAATGATGCAAGTGGGGATTTTCATAGCTCCTGTAGCAATAATCACAGATGTACTTGGCCCCTATAAAGGCTTTGAGATTGTTTATTCCATAGTAATAGTTTTGGGATAAAAATAGAAACGGGGTTAGAACGATCAGAAAAGTCAGTTTCGAATTGAGAGAGGGGGCAGTTGTCAGGGGTTCTGTAAAACACCACAATTTTACGTTTAACAATATTTTCTAATTTGCCTACATCGCTAAAGGTCACAGTGTCTGATCGCTCAGACCAGCGAGACGTTGCACTGAGAACTCTAGTAAGCCTTCAAAAGCCGGCAGGATAGCTTCACTGGCTTTGTCGACTTCCAACTGTATCACATCTTTACGTTTAGCCTTTACTTTCACTTCGTCGGCCAGATCCTTGAGGATCTTGACAACGTCTTGGTAAAATTGAGCTAGATCAGGCACGTTTCTAGGAGGTGGAATGGTAAAAACTTCTCTCATTTCTAGATTAATAATAGTCGCGGGATAGCGTTCTGCACGGTTCGGCTTCCCACCCCGAATTTCCCCCGCTCTTTTGAGCGGGGTTTGATTCACACACGCTTGTATGAGCGGCGTGCGAGGCAGGGGAAATAGGTTCATTATCGGTCTCTATCAGCACGGCGTGAGGAGAAGGAGTGAGCGACGCAACGGCAGTGAAAGAGGCTTGAGCGTCAGATTCGTGCTGCTGGGAGGGGGTGGGTGACGGTGTTTGTTCGACTAGTCAGAGCATCTTCTATAGGTTGGAAATAATTCTGTATAGCAGATTTGATGGATTTCCGCAAAAGGATCAGATTCTGAGAAATTTTCAGCTATGTTAAGGCTAACGTCTACCGCAAAAGCGGGTGGAATACAGTTCAATTCTTCTACACGTTTCTCTAATTCGGTTGGAACTACGTTAGACTGACTAAGATCGTAAAAAAAAGTTTAATTCTTTATTCATGTTGAAATGTCACACCTTACTTTACAACTTCTCACACAAAACCATAAAGGCGGATAAAAGACTCTAACCCAACTGTAAAATGACTCTGCGATTGCTCGCGCACAGATGCTGAGGATCGACGGAGTGGGTTCTTGAGTTTCTGCGACGTAGGTAGGGAGGTCCTCTTTGCCCTCTTCTGGGCTGACGAATCAGATTTCTCCTCTGTGACGAAAGACGATGAGAGGAAATGTTTTAATTTTGCGTGTCACATACTTTTAGCTTTAGGATTTAATGATTCGGGTTATCTCATTTTAGGTTAAGTGTATTTTATATCATGTGCCATTAATAAAATATACAAAGCCTACCTCTGATCAGTCTCTTTGCCACGGGCGTGTGTCCGTCCGATGGGCTGGGTAGATGCGACTGCATCACAGGAGTCTCAGGGGAGGTATAGTTGATGACTGAACCCCTGTACATAGGCAGAAAAACGCAATTAATAAAAGTATATTTATTCTGTACTCCATGCAACTAAATGAAGGTGGCACTGTCTTCCAAATACACTGCCGGAAAAACGTCACAGACACACCCCTGAAATTCCAGAAGTCCACAGGAAGACCGGTCTCCATTTTAAATGTGTAAGCAGTAAAAGTGGGATGTCCGCAGGAATCGTTAAAAAGTAAATAAATAAATACTTTAATCCAAAGAAATGTTCTAAAAAGTTTTCATCGACTTACCCGTTACATCCAGCTGTCAGCAGATTCCCTCGTAGGACCTTCCGATCGAATATTTTTGGAGCATGATTCCGACAGACCGAGTTTACAACATTTTGGAAGCCGTGAACGGTTGACCCTCGGACGGCTACTCTCAGGACGGAATGCCGGTGAACTCTCTCCTTCAACACTTCCTAACTCCCCGTGGAAAATGGTTGGATTTCCAACCCGGTTAAGCTGACTGGCAGCGTCTATTAAATCTGTAGGTAGTTAAAGAATGAATGATGCCATTTCCGATATTGACGTTAAATGGAAAAACAAACAAATGGTAACATTACCGTAGTCTGATTGCGTAAGGTACAGACCCTCCAGCTCATCCGGGGTAACTTAAAAAAAAAAGACAAAAAAAAATATCATAGTTGTAGAGCGCAACCCTTAAAAAAATTAATTAAATAGTGATTCCCGGAGAAGAAATATATTACTTACCAAGATATGTGTTGTGTCCGTTTTGTAGAGGAAGATGGTGAACCTCTGCGGAAACTTTATTTTCTAAAATAAATAAACGCAGAAGAGCATGCATTTTATACCCAGGTAAATTGTTAAACTTTTTTTTTTTTTTTTTTTTACAATAAAGGGTTTTATGCTTATGAAAAACATTTCATGGTTTGTTGCTTGTGAATACGGATGCTTCCTTTAAACCCATTCAACCATTTAAAGTTTCATAAAGGTATTATACATACCCCCCTCATACCTCAGTGCGCATCTTTATCATGTTCCCCTGGGAAAGTCTACTGCAATACATTTTCCCACACCCACCCCCCTCATTAGCATAACCATGATGACCTCTAGACAATAGGGGGGTTCATCCATCAAAACCTTGACGCTTGGTGGTGTATATAACTCTTTGGTTAATACCAGGAAGTTGGCTCCAGCTCTGCCAGAATTTGGTCACTTCTGATTGCATGAATGCGTCTTTCAGGGGTAGCTGACAAACTCAACAGTTTTGAATCCCCACTTTGGGATGTTTGGCCAAGTAAGAGGGTATTTGGTTTTACATACTGAATACAGTCTTCTTGACTTTGCACTCTGGCATCAATTGGGCACTTATTTGCAAGGTTGGCTGCAAAGTTCTCTGTGTCAGGGGGTTTGGCATCTGAGCTCTTATTTGATTTTTTGGAAGATCTTGGCCAAGTTGAATTTCTTCTTTCTCTTTTGAGAAATTGACTGCAATCATGACATGGAGCTTGTCTTCTACTACTATGTAGCCCAGGCCAAGCGCCTTGTCATCATTGCAAGTGTCTGCCTTAGTCCTCTCCTGGTTGTCGCTGCACTCCTTCCTCCCATTTTGACCAGAAAAGACCACAGGCTTGAGCGCAAATCCTCCAGCCTTTAGGGATTCCCTCCACATTTGCTGTAATAGGTTTCAGTTGATCCAAGTCGTTGTGGGATTTGAGGATGTCGTCAACATAGTTATCTTGTTGGAGTACCTGACATTCTTCCTTGAGAGGGATGAAAAGAGGGAGGTTAGCCACTAGCAGCTCTTGTAATTTACTTTCCATCGACCTGCCTGCTCTTTCACAGTGCTGAAGGCTCTGGATGCAGCGTTTGAAAATACATACATACATACATACATACATACTTTTGCCACCTCTGGTGAAAGTTTACTGATGAACTCCTCTTGATGCTCTGTATATTTCTTCCTACTTTTGTCTTCCTCTGGACCATATCTACACTTTTTCTGACTTGCACTGATTTTCTTAAGCTCAGCATTAGGACACAGATAGTAATGCTGCTCTGGAGAATACTCATCCTTGCAGTCTTGGTTTTTAAATAGCCAGGTTTGCAGTATGAACTGTCTTTATGAACTTCAAGACACCCCTTACATACCCCAAGCTTTCTTAGTGCAGCCTTTTTGTCTGCTAGCTTTAGTGTCCAAAACTGCTTGCAAAAGTGAAGCTTCTTCTTGTCACAGACAATGTTTCTTTTTCAGCGTCCTGCTTTGTCCTTGATTGTATGAAATCAGCCTTTCAAGAAACGAGCTTGGGAACATAAAGTTTGAGCTTTTGTATGCGAGTCTAAAGGTTTGTCTGGTCACCTGATAAGGCTAATCATTTCCACTGACCATGCACCTCCTTTGCAGTCTTTACTAGGCCTTGCAAGTGATTGAGCATGAAGTCATATGCCTCCTGGTTTCCATTAGGTTGCACAACAGCAACATGTTCAGACTGAGCTTCTGCTGCCTGTAGTGCTGTGGACAACTCAACACTTCCAAGGTTAACCCAGAGAGTCTCCTGAATTAGACTCTTGACCTACTTTAGCTTCAACTTGCACTCATTTACAAACTTTGCTAGGTCGACATTTTGCTGTTTAGTTAACACAGCTACTTCATCTGTGTCCCGCTCCACCTCCAGCTCTGCAATTAATCCAACTGATTCCCAATAGCTTGCGCTGCCATATTTACTTCCAATCTGCAGGTTATTCACAAGATGACTTTAAATGATTTATGTTCTTATCTTGACTTGATTCCAGGTTATTGCTCCTGCTGTTCCATTTCAAAGCTCCCAGACTGGTCCTCCAGTGTCCTGTTCACCCGGTTTTTCACTGTCAAATTAACCCTCAAGAACATGCAGCTTCCCCGATTGAAAGGGATGGTCCATCCAACTGGGTTTTAACAGGATTTTACTCAGTGATAACACTGTTTTCCTTTTCTTTTTTTTCCTTTTACTTTGGAAGATTCAGCAGTATCTCTGGTCATTATTTATCATTAGCTGAAAAAACTTAAAAATAAAATCAGAAAAAGAGAAAATGTATACATTAATACAACTCTTTTAATTGTATTAAACGTTTTAATATTAATTATTTTCTCAATTTTTCCAGACAAAAACAAAAGAATTAACCAAAGTGATTTTTAAGTCATCTCAACCTATATGTTTTCAACATCAACTTGAAAATAATAATTATCATAATCGACACCGGACGTATAAATCTAACAAGCCGACCACGCATGAGGCTGACACTACCTGGCACAGCAGGTAAGCAGGGCTGAGCCAAGACACCAGAACCAAGACTCTACCTGGCACAGAAGGTAGTGTCAGTGTCCTCGCCAGATCGCACTCTCCACCAGTCTCTCAATCCGTGAGTCCATACTTGCATTCATGCTTACTGGCTACCTCTCCAGATTTTGTGGATGTTCCAATCCGGCACAACTCAACTCAAACAGCGTTTCTGGGTTGCCTTTGCTTAAGCATGAATTCAAAGTGTTTTCTGTCTGTGACGCTGAGTGTTGTCTTTCCTTGTGCTCCGGCTCCGTCCCCCGGATATCCTGTGTCTGTGATTTTGTAACATTGCTTTGATTACTTTATTCCTTTGCTTCCTTTAATACAATTTTTTTCCACGTCCTAATGATCTCCCCCTCTCTTTATCTCTTTATCTCACAGTCCAAAGACATGCACATTAGGTTAATTGGAATAATGAATATATACTGACAAGATTTGGGATCGATATATATGTTTATGTAACATATGTCAATAATATAAACAGACATACTAAAATATATGTTTCTATTAGTTAGATATATATTTATATGTCAATATATGATATTGTTCCAATTTTAGGTTTCATATGCAATTTTTACATATATAGGCTATACTTTAAATACATATGATTTTACTTCATATGTACATATAGATAGATAGATAGATAGATAGATAGATAGATAGATAGATAGATAGATAGATACTTTATTTCATATAAAGAAATTCAACACATTTACATATGTTACATTTGTGTACGGGCATTCCTGAATGTCAATTCAGATCTTATGTTAATAAACTGTTTTGTTATTAAAGAGCATTAAAGAGCCAATCTCTTTGTTTTGGAGGGTTGGTGGGGTTGTTCCCAATGTTGAGACCAAACCTATGCCCTTGTGTGTCCAGCATTTTAAAACTCACCGGATTAGAAAAAAAAGTTGGTGTGCACCTCATCAAACTAACTTTAAAGTATTAAAGAATTAAAGTGCAAACTGGCTTAGAAATAAAAGATACCTTAATGTCACATATTCAAGGGCCCTTTCCCCTATGGCAACTGGTTTGGGTCCACAGTCCACACTATTACATATACATACTGTATATATACATATACGTTCCCCACATTATTCTTAAGAAAGTTAAGTTACACTATTTCATAGTTACTTCTTTCCTCCTTAATTCTGGATACAACAATAAATCAAACAAATGCTTTACATTGCAAATCAACTCAAAAGAAAATAGTGAGAAAGCCTCAGCAGAATATTTAACTTACCTATAAACTGGTCTTTGGTCAGCATGTAACATCCCCTGTTGGACGTTAGGGGGCAGAAGTACAGTCTCCGCTGCCTAATGTCAGGAGAAGAAGACGGTTACTGGGTTACCGTCAACATCATCATCCCAAGCCTCGGACTTTCTCTTAGCTGTTGTTACTGTGTTCACGCTAGTTGTCAGTTTCCTCTCAGGTAAATAAACTAAACAGCGGCCTCGGTTGGAAAATGTAAAGGTTTATACTGCCGACGGAAACGACCGTGAAGGAGTTCAGTTTAAAGATACGCAACGCTTGCTAGCTTATCCACGTTACACCGTGGCAGTCAGCTAACGTTAATGCTAAAGTTGTCTTAGCATTTGCTAATGGTGATGGCATACGGTAAACTAAGCTAGATAGCTATCAAACATTACAAAACAACATTTTCAAAACAACGGTCTAGTTTATTTATTTAACGTTACAATGTGTCTTACAGATAACGTCAACTTTGTTGTAACGTAACGATACTTAGGCTGTTGGGAGCAAAGTTAATACACCACCGAACTAACAAACATTTTGCTAGCTGATGCTACTCGTATGGTAAACATTTTCTTGATATTTGAAACTGTTGTTGTCACAATTAGCGTTTTAAGCTAGTAGGAAACAGCATATATCCTCCATTAACAAGAAAACAATGTTTTCCATACTCAAATACTGCACCTCGTGATGGAGGTCTCTGAAGTTCTCATAAGTTCTCCGACTTGACATCAGGGCTGCAAGTAATTGTTGCGTGACTGATTGTGCCTCACAAACTTGTACGACTCTATCACCCTTAGGCGCAGCTGGTTCAGGTGTGTTCAGCCAATTAAAAACTGTTCAGGTGGGCAGAGTAGGGGACGGATGGAATATATACAGCGGGGCCTGGACGAAGGCGTGGTACCACTGTTTTAAATGTTGTGCTTCAGGTTCCTAACCAGCAAACTTCCAGTCACAATGAAGCTTCACTGTCCACCACAGGGTTGTCACCATGCAGACAAACTAATAAGCACTCATCAGTGGGTTGATGAGTAGTATGAATTCATTTCCATCCAGCAGCAGTTACTGTTAATATGTCAATATTGTTACCATGTTTTAGGCATCATGGCAAGTCAGCGGCCTCCCTCAAGCATAGGCCGTCCATTGAGCCGTAGTGGATCTGTGGTCCCTGGTGCTGGTAGACCCCCAACAGCCATCCGACCTCCTCCTACAGCCATACGTGTCGCAACTGGGGTGAGTCAACTGCAGTGTGGATTTATTTTATTTAGATTTAAGATGCAGGTGCTCTTTCCATGAGTATATACCTTATATTATAAAAGTTCAATTTCAAAAAAAGAAAACACTTGGTTTAGGACTTTTCAGCTTTTTCATTTTTTTCACATTCGGGTAACTTTTGTTTACCTGTCACCGATTTAAGCTCTCAGTCAAACTTCTTTTTAGTGCAAGGTGGAGGAATTTGTGTTAGCATTTATGATCTGTGCACAGTTATCACAGGATTATCATGGTAGCACTTCATTACACAATCAGTGTATGATACTGACCCTATGTGTTGCAGTGTTGGTAACTAGAGTAGAAACCCAGTGTTATGGAGTTATGTTCTTTCATTTTTAATACAGATGGTTCCAGGTACAAGTGGTCATCCTGGTATGAGGGGCGGGATCCCAGTTGCAACCCCTGGAGTCCTGTCAGCACAGATCAAAGTGACTGACCGGCCTGTCACCCAACAGGGGCTCAGTGGGATGAAGACTGGCATGAAAGGTAGATTTGAAGTGATAGCAGTGTACTCTTCACATGGAGAGATTTGTATTTAATCTTTCACTCCACAAACCCTTTCCTTCTTCCATCTCCAGGACCTCAAAGACAAATTCTGGATAAGTCCTACTACTTGGGCCTTCTCAGGTAACACAAACTATTTGCCACCAATTATATTTTTACTCACAGATTAAGTTATGGCAGCAGGAAATGCACACACTGTTTTGTGGACTTTGGTGTTTTCTTATCTGGGTTTTCAGAGCTAAGTTCATTAAAATACATACAGGTGGTACGATAGTGTTTTACTGTAACCAAGCTAAGTCCATTTAATTTATGTAGCCCAAAATCACAACTTTGCTTCACAATCTGTGCAGCACATGACACCCTCTGTCCTCAGACCCCCCACTTCGGATAAATAAAATCTCCGCTCAAAAAAAACTTTTAACGGGAATAAAGAGGAGCAGCAGAGGAGGGATTCCTGTTTCATGACAGACAGAAATAACAATAATAAAATTGCAATATTGAAAACTAGCACAACAATATCATATATATTTAAAAAATTCATATATGTTTGTTAAAGACAGAGTTGAGCTGAGTGCTATGTTGTAAAACTGTGATATAAAAAGATTTTTGTTACAGTAACATTAGAATGTAGTAGCATATGTTAACATTTTCTGATCTTAAAGGCTATGTTACAGTTAGAGCGCCTATTAGCATTACTTTACAGTATGTAGCAGGTGTTTCCAGCAGAGCAACTATCTCTTCCTGTCGGTACATAATGATCAATTAAACCATGTAAAAGTGAATATTACTGTTGTTTTGCTACAGGAGTAAGATCACTGAGTTGACCACAGAGACCAGCAAACTGCACAAAGAGATTGACAACTACAACCAGGAGAACTCTGTCTACCTCTCCTATGAGAAGAAGTGAGTGGTATTTTAACTAGTTTGTCTTGACACTGTACATTTTATAATTTAATAACAGCATGAAAAAAAAATCTCCAAACAACCAACCCTTCATTTTTATCTTTTATTTTCAGAGCTGAAGGCCTGGCTGCAGAGATTAAGGATTTGCAAGGCCAGCTTGCTGACCACAATATGGTAAGCAGCTGTAAACTAAAAGTTTTAGCCCTTGTCTGTAGTTATTTTCAGTGAGCCACCGCTTTACATCTTAGCTCCTACAACCTCAACACTACAAACAAGCAATTGTAAGACTAATTTTAAGTATGTAAACACCATTGGATTAACTGAAACAAAGTACAGGCATTGAAGGAAATGCCACAGCTCACTAGTGATATGATGGTAATGTTTGACTGTGGCTGTTAAATTAGTATTAGAAGTACATTCAGGTGTCCCGTATATAATAAGATGTTTGAGAAGTATCTTAAGTTTTTTTATTCTTTATTTGTATTTCCAGCTGGTGGACAAGCTCAACACCAACACAGAGATGGAGGAAATGATAAATGACTACAACATTGTAAGTACACTATGTAATAGTGATTGACTCTGATGTCATCGTAATCTGCATGCATGCATAAATCATCCACCACCATGATTTAGAGACCCACACTCAATCACACATCACCATTATTTCTCGGGGGGATATTATGTGTGATGATATGTTAACATAAGAATGCTGGTTTTAAATGAACAAACATTTATTTAAAGCAAAAGTTGTCCTTTTTTGTTAAAATGAAAATGGCAGCAGGTATTTCCACAATAGCCTGACCAGTCTGACTTTAAAATTCTGAATGTCACTGCTACTTCCTGAACACAAACAGTTATAAAGCTCATAATAACTTTTTGTTACAGCCCAGAATAAATAATTAATCAGTAAGTTCAGAAATCCAATCACAGAAAAATTAAGCTTAAAATATGTTGATTAAGAATGTAATGTTTTCCTCATACATCATATATTATTTCATCCACCTGCTACCCATTCGCTGTTAATCACAATGTTATGACCTGGCCTGTCCGATTTGTGGTTTGCTATTATGTAAGTAATACAGTAATTTTGTCATGTCCTGCTTTAAAACCAGGAAGTCAGAAGTGATTCGTTCTTCTCTTCCCTCCCAGGTGAAAGCCCAGAATGACAGCGAGGCTGAAAGCATTGACAGCGTCTTCACTGAGAGGAGGGAGTAAGTATTTAGTGGAAGTTTATTTATGTTGATTATTGTGTGATCTCTCAAACACAAGTTGCATGAGATCCCTTGTGCAGAGGTTTATGACTGCAGTAAAACATCTGAAGTAATTTGTGTCTCAGATTCAGATTTGAATGATTTGATTCTACATCTTTCTGTGTCTATCAGTGTTTTATTCTAAATATTTACAAATATGAAAAATGCAATCTCGTGCACAGAGGCATGGTTTGTTTTTTACCACTATACAACCACATCTTGTAGAAGACCTGTGTGCATAACACCAGGGTGTGGAACAGTGGAATGGGGAGCAGAATAAATACACACCTCTCTGATGTTTAGTGGGCCTGATATATAAGGTTTGATATGTTAGTTTCTTAGGTGACCAAGAGCAAGAGATCATGTTACAGTCAAGTTTTTACTTCATATTTCTGGCAATGATGTGATGCTATAGAGGAACATAAGATCAGTACCAACACTACCACAAACTCACAGTGAGAGCATAGAGCTAAGACAACCCTTTTCTTAACTCTTAGGCTGATAGTATTTAGCAGTGCTAAAAAAAATAAATATGTACAATTTAACAGCCCCCAATTAAACACAGAGTATTTAAGTGTGACACAAATGACAGGAGGTAATTGCCTCCTCTTCTTGTGACCGAAGCAGCTGTGTGATTTGTCATGGTTCTCCTGCATGTCATTCGTCCCTCTTGATGTATGGATCCTCAAAATACCCATCTTCCTCTTCCTCCTCTATCTCTATCTGTGCGTTCCCTTGCTCGAAGGTGAATGTCTGATGGTTGACATATCTCCCTGTCCCTGAGAAGACCGTTGACACAACGTCTTCCTCCTCATCCTCCTCTTGGTCTAGCCGCCGGTGCTGGTAGTTGTGGAAGAGCTTGTACAAGGAAGGCCCCTTGATGGCACATACAATGAGCATGGAGGTTATTAGAGCCAAGGCTGCAACACATGCTGTGAACTTCCACGTGTTGCCGAGCACAGGGGTCTGGCCTGGTTGGGATTGGAGGGGGGAGATAGAGAGGAGAGACCATTCTGTTGAGCTGGTTGCGTTCTATTTGTTAATCCACATGTTTAATAGAAGAACAGTTGAAGAAGAGAAAATGGGTAAAATACCTGTATCTCTCTTAGTCTTACCCCTGTTTATGGTGATGTTCTTGATTGATGACTGTGTGGTCTTCAGCACAGTGGATGAACCCTGGGACTGTTCGGAGTTGACTGTTGTGTGTGTTTTTGGTTTTTGTGTGTCTGTAGCGAAGGTGGGTGATGTTGCTGGGTAACATACAGCTGCAGCCTCTAAAAGATCAAGTCCGGCCTGATTTTCTGGAGAAGCACAGGTGGCTCGTGGTCCCCCTGTTGAGACAGACATCACATACAGAAGTAATTTAATTTAACGAGCAGTCACTCAGTTGAGTAGGTTAAATGTCCCGTCTTTAAGTGTTGTCAGCATCACCACAGATAGTTTCAAAGACATTTGTTGTAGAGAAAGCCTATGGCTTTTAAATACTGGTCTCAGTTGTGTTTGAATAAGTTTATGTTTACACCCATAGATAAATATTAAGCCCTAAAGTAGGTAACCTTACAATTCCAGACCAGGCTGGATATGTCAGTCACAAGTCAATATATTACTTACAGTGACAAGAAAAACTTTGGACTTTGGAATCACCTGTTTTCTGCATTGGTTGGTCATAAAATGTGATCTGATCTTGATTTAAATCGCAAATGTGGACAAACATTAAACATTCACAGTGTTGGTGAGAAAAGTAAGTAAACCTTTGGATTTAATATCTTGTGGAACCTCCTTTTGTACCAATAACCTCAAACCTCCTCTTCCATTAGCTGCTGATCAGAGCTGCACAATGTTCAGGAGGAACTTTGAAGCATTCTTCCTACAGAGCTGCTTCAGCTCAGACATATTCTGAGAATAATCTGGTGTGAGTGTCTCACTTCAGCAGTATCTTAACTGGGTTAAGGTCTGGGCTCTGATCGGACCACTCCAGAAGATGGAAAACATTATACATAAATGGATGTAATTTTAAAAGGTTCACTTCTTTTTACTTGCCAGTGTAACTTCAAATAATTGTTGAATTATTACCAATGCTAACATTTCCCGCTGCGACCTCTCTAATGCTGCTCAGCAGTGGACAGGAACAATTCCAGGGGTTTTCCTGGAGATTCAGCACCTGATAGGACCAGATAGGATTATTATAGATTAATTATAGATTTATAATTACCTGGTTAACACTGCTAGATTACTGATGGAAAGGTTTACAGTGAGTTGTTTCTTTTATTTTGAATGGAAAACAACCCTGACTCAATGATAATAGACATACCTTCACTGAAATAGCTTTCTTTAAGACTGACACATGTAATCATTTCACTTTTATTTTGTAAATATAGTCACGGTATCATATATAGCTAGATGATACTGAATGAAACTCTTGCTCATGTCGTGGGAATTTACCAGAATATCTTTCTAGATTCTTGTTGACCAGTTGGGTTTTACCTGCAGATTGTTTAGCCCTCTGAGCAGCTGTGTGGGGAGACTTGTCAGCAGGTTGTGGGACAGGTCCAGATCTGTCAGATCATCCAGGCCAGAGAAAGCCTCAGGATCCAGGCTGTAACAAGGTCCACAATTCTAGGATCAGTTGTAGTATTTACTGTAAGTAATGCCTCAACTTCTTAGGTATATAAGCTACAAGTCTGGAACAGTACTGAGGGGCATCACCACCTCAAGTTTTAGCGAATGGGACAGTCACATTGCTCTCAGACATCTAGCTAATTTAGTATACATCATGACCTTTTTGAGTATGCTGTCTAAACACTATACACTGTCTATATACTATACTGTATACTGCCATCAACACAGTATTTAAATACTGTAGCACAAGGCTGATGTTTATGTTTGCTTTCTTATTCACCCGCTGATGTTGTTCCTGGACAGAGACAGCACTCTGAGGCGTGGCACCACAGAGAAGTACTTGGCTGGTACATCAGTCACTCGGTTATCATCCAAGTGGAGTTCTACCAGTGCAGGATAACTGGCCAGTGCCAGTCCATCCTCCTCAGTCAGAGTGATCGAGTTCCCCTCAACCATCAGTTTAGTAAGAGAGGAGCTGTTGCCACTGTGAGGAATGACTTGCAGAGACTTGTTGGTCAAGTTCTTTACCTCCTGGTGGATGAATGGACAGTTATTACAACAGATAAACAGTCTGAGTAACACATACAGACAATTGGAGCACAATAAACATAAAAAACAATAATTGAATGATCCAGGAATTATGCCATCAAAAATGTTAAAGAATGGAAATTTTCATACCAGCGCAACCCCCTCCACGGCCTCAGCAGTATCTCCCAGGATATTCATGGCGACTGCTGCAGTCAAACACAGCAGAAGGAGAGGTTTCCGCCTCCTTTGCATCATGCTGCCATGAAAAGAAAGAAATAGAAAACACTGGGTAACCAATACTTCACATAAAAAATAAACTCCTCTGTTTATTCTGTGTGAGAAGACATTCTGCTGGTTCGTTTTGACCGGCAGCCTGTCAGTCACTCATTAAAACCAACTCTGCTGTAGCGTTACAATCATAGGCATTGATGAGTTTGCCTCCTTCATCACTTTGAGTTAAGCTTTATAGGTACCACAGAAATTTTGTGCCAAGTTAGTTGCAGTTAATCCCAAATTATGTAGCCGTGTGCACTCAGAATAACCTGAAAAAACAGCTGCCTTCTCTGTTAATCATTTCTCCTTTATTGCTGCAGTGAACAATTATTTCCATAGGTTATTATTGTCATCATTATTAAAAGTTTAGTCTGTAAAATGCTTGTTTTGTCTGCCCAGCAGTTTACAGTGCCAACCAAAGATCTGTCATTTACAAAAATGAAATCCACACGATTAAAAATATGAACCCAGATAATGTTTGGCATTTTGTCTTGTTTGTTTAATGTCTTAAACCAATCATTGATTGCCAGAATTGTTGCAGATTCATTTTCTGGTGATTTGCTGATCAATGGATCGTTCAACTGAAGTACAGCTTTGTGATAGAAAGCAGCATGTGTACCAGCAGTGGTTGAAAGTGAAACAGCTTTTAGTGGAAGCAGTGGAACTCGACTTAAAATGATCTGTAAATACAGCCTTGTGAAAATGACATACCAGTGAAGTTCTTCACATTTCTTACACACATGTTCACTTCACATATTTGTATTTACCTAGTAGACTACCTAGTATAGTCTGGACACTAACCTGAGTATAAAACCTCATATATACTGGGGAGGCACATTACACAGAACCATGTAAACACCTTAATCAAACCATTAACTTTAATCTTATTAATCATGGTCATCATGATATGACCATTTTTAAATGTTTCCCTCTTCAGATATTAAGACAAAATGTTGCACTGCAGTGAAAGTCCTGGTTGTTATTTGACAAATATATGTGCATATAATGGATTGACAAAACTGTTAACACGTTTCAATGAATCTGTCACTTATATATATTCATCAATAGAAACTGAAGACACGTACCTTTTTACTTCTACGGGCACAAAGATGAAACTTTATTCACCTGACACCTGACGCAGCCAGCACAGCAAATGACCTTTGTTCCTTGTTGTAAAAACCCAAAGGCTGACTGCACTGTCCTGCTAGCTAACTATTTATGAATGATAAAGATTGTCCTCCCTCCTGTTGGAAATACCTCTCCTTTAAAATTGAAATAATATCACACATTAATGAAGCAGATCAATATCCAGTTCTTAGGAAGAGAGGAATTAAAGATTGAAGGGAGGGAGTAAAGAAAGCAAGGGGGAAGAATTTATAGTAACGGATTGCAGGTGGAAGGAAAGACAGAAGGATGCAAGGAGAGAAGAAAGAGAGCGATAAGGAAAGATGGTAGGAGAGGAATTTGGAAACAAGGGAAAAGAAAAGTGTGAGTTTTAGATAGAAGACAAATAAAGGTGGTAAAAGAGAAAGAAAGGAGGAGAGCAGCAAGAAAGCAAGGATACACTAAGCCTGTTCCCTCAGTTTACCCCTCCAACCTCTGATCCTTGTATCCCCTTTCTGTCTTTCTAGCTATGGTATCTAGTCTAATCTATCATACCTGTGTTCTGGGCTTGAATCAGGTCTGGCATCTTTTTTACATTTCTCCCTCCACATGCTGTTTTCTAATTGAGGCAATGTGAAAGTAAAAAAAAATAAACTTAAACATCTCTTCCCTGTTGTGTGTTTGTTTTACAGAAGAGAGGAGGCGATCAGGGCGGTTGAAGAGGAGATAAGGAGGGAAAGGCTGGTCGCTGACGAGGTTGTCCAATCAATGCCAGCTGCAAAGCAGGAGAAGTATTTCACCATGGCAACAGCCAATGAGGAACTGCTACAGGTAAAACAGTAGTTCATGTTATAATGCTGCTCTTTTGCTTGTACTTCTTAAGTATTCGTATAACATGCTTAAAACTGACACAATGCTGCTGTAGTAACAAGCTCCTTTCAAATGTGACTCTGTCAATAAGCTGGAATTTTATATGCTGGTGTCACGTTTAAGGACAAGTCACACTGACAATCAGGCTGGATCAGATCAAGTAACAAGTCTCCGCTTTCTGAGCTGTAATCATGGTATTAAATGTCTCATTAAACCATCTGTAATGTATGATGCAATAAACTCAGTGAGTGTGACTGAGGAGTTTTCCCTCACTCACACTCAAACTCAAACTGTAAATAAGTGATATTAGTCCTTGACATTTCACAGGATAAATCTTCTTCTACTTCTTCTTCTCCTTCTCCTTCGTCATTGTCTACTACTTCTAGCATTAATCTTTGTGAGTTTAACTAACAATGATAATACTTTGATATTAGTCACACTGTAGTTAAATCTTCTTCTCTCTTCTCCTTGCATCCTTGTTCTTTGTTTTGCAGGAGTTAACTGTTCTCCAGGAAGAGCTGGACATTCTGATAACCAGGAAGGAGGACTACGATGCAGTGAGTTGGCTTTAACAGAGGAGGGAGGGGTGGAGTCGGAGTGGTAAAAGAAGAAAGCCAGGGTTTCTGCTGGGTTCACAAAGTTGAATTTAAGATATTAATTCGATATTTTACACAGTCTTACCAGCCAAAGTGAACCCAGAAGGACTGATAATTATTAACAGGAGCAGTGTAAAGTTTTTTTCATTACCTCCTGGCAGTATAAAAAAGTAATTGTAATAATGTCATTAATCATTAAACATAACCTGGATAAGCAGCAGAAAGTAGATGAAGGAATGGATGCATTAACCAATACAAACATAACTAATTAATTTAAATCCACACATGAATTTTACATGAGGTCGGAGGTCTGGAACAATGGTAACATGATCCCCAGTTGAAGTGGTAGTACAGGATGTTTTATCTGACATTGACTTTGTGCAGGAGCTGGCCCACTCGCAGATCAAACAGGAAGTGGTTCGGCTTCATGAGACTCTGTCAGCGCTGGAGTCAAAGCGTGACACCATGGAGGCCGAGCACAGGAGTCTGGGTTCACCCCAGGAGCAGAGAGAGAAGTTAATCAAACAGGTTCGCTTCACATAAAGACATCAGAAACATGTGACTTCAAACTGACAAATTTTATACTAATAAAACAAAAGTTGTATTAGTATAAAATAACCTTTAATTGAACAGTGCTATGAATATTTAAAAAATCAATATATTTATGTTTTCTAGAAAATCTAAATTAAAGATCCACTCACTAGATTATCAGAGCTTTCAACCACATTTTACAATCTTCTGTTCAGATAATGAGATGTGATTTGACGTTTTCATTGAGATAAACTCAACATAGTTAGTAAATAAAAGTTTTAAGATGTTCTGTTTTCCAGGTGAAGGAGGACAACCAGGAAATCGCCAGCATGGAGAGACAGTATGTGTTCATGTCATATTAATGAATTAGTTGTAAATGTATTTTGCTTCTGTGTATTGATTGTGTGTCTGTGTGTGTCTGTGTGTGTGTGTGTGTTCAGGCTCACGGAGATCAGAGAGCGGACCAGACAGATCACAGAGGAGATCCGACAGCTGGAGCAGGACTCGGAGGAGGCTCAGGGTAACACACTGAACACACTCCACGACTTCAACTGAACTTTTGTTTCGTTTTTTTAGCTTATTTTTTATTCATCTTATACAGTGCAGAACAATTTTTATGTTTCCAGGTTTATCTTTGTTGAGTTTCCAGCTGCTTTGACATTAATACAGTTTTAAGAACTTTAAATTATAAATTAAATAACCTTATTGTAAAAACAGGGCTGTTGCAGGATGCCACCTCTTTATAGATTTGGGCTGTTGGGCTGATTTACTCTAAATCGTTTTGTTCCAATCCATAGTTTCCAAATTTCCCATGTTTTTTATATCCAAACGTTGTATGATCATATTTCAATCATATATATATGATATGACACATGTCAACACACGTCACAGACATGTCTGCACTTCATCATATCACTGAACTCTCACAGGGAAACTATGTAGACCATCTTGTAAATAAAGTATGAATTCAGTACTAATGTGATGTAATGCTCTCTGTGTTTTTCCATCAGGGGAGTGTCAACAGAAATACAAAGAGCTGAGGAGGAAAGAGGAGGAAATCGACCGTAAGTTGAAATTTTGTGTATAACTAGACAGGAGTGATAATGACTATCAAATTTCAGAATATTAAATACTTAATAACTTGATATTAGAAATATAACAGTATTGTGGGTACGATAGAGATGCTTTCACATAGTACATGCAGAGCCATTGAAGTGAGGGGAGTAGTGGAACTAAGTTACAGGGACCCCAACATGGGGAGGGAAGTCTGGAGTTAAAACATTGTTTTTATCTGTATTTTTGAAATTTCACATCAATAAAATAAATAAAACTACAATAAAACTGCTGCTACTATTATTATTACTGTTGGCTGAATAAATAGTTTAATGGTTTATTTTATGTTTCTAAAACAATATTAGAGTTTCTGAGGCGCTTCTCCCACTCTGAAAGGTGCTAATGGTTTAGTCCACTCCTGCGGTATGATGGATAAAAATAATTTGTCTCCAAACACAATCATCAGTGTGAACATTAATAACATTATTTAAAAAAATGTTGACGTAATATGGGAATGTGAAGGCTGATACAGATGCTGGATACAACCACCAGGAGTCACCAAAGCACAGAGGAGCGTATCTGCATGAACAGGTGTTGATTCAGATAAAATAACATGCAGCCCGTTGTAAGTGTCAGTAACTTCCTTCCTTTGTTTCAGGCTTCCTGGAGTCGTTTGAGGAGTCCAGGGCTCAGGAGCAGGAGAAGATGACACAGAGCCAGGAGAACATCGTCTCCCTGTTGGAGCACTGCAGCAGGGTGAGGAGGAGGGGGAGGAAGGATACAGAGGCAGTTGGAGAAATGACAGGAAAAAGACAAAGTTTGGTAGAGAAGACTAAGTGTGTGTGTGTGTGTGTGTGTGTGTGTGTGTGTGTGTGTGTGTGTGTGTGTGTGTGTGTGTGTAGAACATGTTGCGGCTACGTCAGGTAGATACAGTGACAGCCAGTGAGCTGAGGAACATGCAGGAGGTGCTGGTCAGCAAGGAGACCGAGGTGGTCCAATCAGAGAGCACTGCCCGCGGACTGACCACAGGTCAGTAATACACACACACACACACACACACACACACACACACACACACACACTTTCACTTTCACTTTCACTGTCACTGTGACCACCCAGAGTCCCAGCGTCTGCAGCAAGACCTGGAGAAGGTGCAGCAGCTGGAGGGGAAAATCACAGGAGAGCTCAGCACCCTGAAGGAGCGAGTGAGCACCATGGAGTCAGAGCTGCACACCTACCGAGACCTGGACACCCTGAGACACACAGCAGAGGAGAAGAAGAAGGTACCACGGGCTGTGCTGGAGACATGGATGATCCTGAAGTTCTATACTACACACTGAGAAATAGATGTGCTGTATACAGCTCTGTTCTGTATGCACAGTATATTTGTTTGTATGTGGAGGAATCAGCCCCATCAAAGTAATCAGAAACACTACATAACCTGTTTCTGTTTTACCAAAGTGACTAAACTAAAGTCCAACCATGTGTTTGTTCCTCTGGTGCAGAGACTGCAGGAGGACCGGGTTTCACTGACTCAGCGTCGGGATTCCTTCAAAGAGCTGCTGCAGGAGATGAACCAGAAATATCAAGCTCTGAAGATCAAGCTGCAGGAAAACGAGACTCATGCTCAGGTCAGACCATTTCACACTTTCACACTTATTATTAGGTGATGCATTGTGTTAAACAGAGACACACATTTAGCTATTTTGGCGATTTTAATGCAATTTCTTGTAAGATTCCAGTTTGTGATTTTGTTGATTCACTTCAGGAAATATGCGCTCATGCCTTCTTCAGTAACCTTTGTTGAGCCCTTGAGCAAGGCACTTCAACATTTTGTCGTTACAAACTGTGATATTCTGCTTTGTGTTTTAGCTGGCTAACCTGGAAAGGAAGTGGCAACACTTGGAGCAGAACAACTTTGTAATGAAAGAGTGTATCCTTCAGTCTTTTATCTGATTGTTTGTTTAAGCTTAGTTTATGCTCTTCATCTCCAAAGACAACAGCTCAGTGAGACATGTGATGTTTCTATATAAAAGTCATTCATTGGTTACATCAGTGATCTTTCCTTAACTGCAGCATTAGTCATCGCCTCTAAATCCCAGGAGAGTGACTACGCCTCAGTTGCCAAGAACGTTTCTCAACAAGTGACTGAGTACAACAAGTCTCTCATAGACTCACTACAGAACAACAGGAGTTGAACACACACAAAAAGCATTTAACACACAGTCTGTAGTCTGACAACACTGCAGTCGGTTATCACAACCCATTTCAGTGAGATGGATGAACACATAAGTCTGTCAGCGATACTGACAAAGCATTGATGTGCCATCGTTTATTTGTTTCTAGTAACTCATTTGTTAGAAAGAGATATATTGGCACCAGTCATCTTTAAACTCCAGTTAATCGTCTGTGAAAGTGGCTCTGGTTTGTAGCTGCTTGTTGTTCCTGGAAATTTTGAATGTCTGTTTTATTTATCTACTATATTTTGTATTTGAAAATACAGGAGATTCCTTGTCACTACTGTAGTGAATGTAGCTTCAAAATTTGAATAAAGAGGTTTTGAAAAAATGATTATTAATGTTGTAAGTTATGACTATTAGCCATGTAATACAATAAATATAAAGGTCCATTTTTGAAGCTGATTCACACCAGTTTTTTTTTTTTTTTTAGACAAATCAAGTCAATTCAAGTCCAGGCTCAAATCACTGTGTGCGATGTTCACCCTGTTCTGCTGTGTGGTATAATCACTGGTGTTGGATCATATTCACAGGTGTGATGAATTACACATACAGCAGCAATGTTGTCCACAATTTATACTGTAATGTCTGGGATTCATTCTCTTTTTGTAGCTTTCAGGCTGCAAGTAATTTAATACTCCAGGTATGTAATTAATCACAGTTAATATGTCTGCTTTAAGTTTTGTTAAATATCCTCATAACTGCCTGTCAGTGCAGACTGTTCAACTAAAACCTAAATTATTCATGTTTTGTTTTTGAGAAAAATCATTACATTCGTCTTAAAGGTTAATAAGTCAAAATTTTCCAAAAGAGAACGTTACTCATTCTGCTCATCCCTGTGAAACAGTCCAACAATGAATGTAAAATGAGTCAGGAAAAATTCACTTTCTGTTTTTATATTTATTGCTTTTAATCACAGGAAAAAAACAGATCAACAGTTTGCATAAAATCCCGCTCTAGAAATATATTTGACCTTTCCAGTACAGAGATATCAAAGAGTAGAGTAAACATTACAACCGAGGGTGGCAGCAGAGTGACCCCTTGCAAATGTACAGTACAGCATTTATTTTTTAAACCATCAAGGTCGACAAAACTACACTTGGGTTGCTTGGTGCATCCTCAGTATATACACTGGACTTCACTCTTCATCCACACAACAGTCTGACTGGTCCACATCAGGTCACTGCTCATGATCTCTGGATCCAGAACTCAGAAGGATCTTCTGATCCACTTCAAGTCTTGAACGAAAGGAAGAATATCTGGGAAACAGTTTGGGACATAAATAATCTTTAAAGTGAAACTGGAGACAGTCTCATCTAACAGCAGTGTGTCTGATGGTGATCATCCTTTACAGATTTACATTAAATATGTCATGGTCGCCACCACTGGAATCTCCTGGCAGTCACTTTAAGCATTCGGGACAAACAGCTGTGTATGCGTAGATGAATATTTACCTCATGCACTGACAGCAGTTTGAGCAAAAACACTAAAACAAGCAGAACGTCCACAACGGCTTGAAACAACTGAAGAGCAGAGTCTCACACACACTTAATTAGAAAAAACTATAGTAACTTTAAACACTTGAGAGCATCACTGAGAAAAAATGGCTGCTTAGAAAAAGTATTAGTTACACAAAAAATAAAAAATCCAACATTTTTGTGATCTTCAGATGGACTCATACAGTACACACTTCACTATCAACAGGCTATGAGATGTTCAATGTCATCTTGCCGTTATTTTGTAATGAGAACTTTTAATACCTTATGGACACTTTCTATTACAGAGGCCAAAAGTGTTCGATATTAAATAAATACAAATAAATAACTTTAATCAGGTGACTAATTAGGTAGGCTGGTCTGTTTCTCATAATAAACCAAGCTCACAACCCTGCCTAGCTAATTAGCTTGTGCAGGCTTGTCTAGCTAAATAAATAAAAGGAGAGGTTAGTTCAATGTGAATAACGGACATTTTGAAATTAATGTAAAAATGAAATGAATAAAAATAACACGTCATAACAAGGAATTAAGTTTTAATAGTTTTTGTAAATTATTTCACTCACTTTTTTTTATTCATTTATATACTATTGAACACTTCGGGCCTCCATATTCTCACACACTGCCTCCCATTCATTATTTAAAAACAATAGCTTTAGGAAAACCCTCAGAAAATGTTAATGAACAAATATTGGTTCAGCAATAAAAACTATAGATCTTTCACATTTTTTTTTAATTCAGTTAACAAGTACAGAAATGTCAGATTTTGCCTTCCTTAGTGTGCAGTGTTATATAGGCTTAAAATGGAATCAGTTACCTGTTAACTATTTAAAATTAAATGCAACTGTGAGATAAAAATGAAACTTGCTTTAAATTCTCTTCTTAATGTCAGTCTGTCTGTCAAGTGGAAACAAAAGGAAAATTCAGGATGATTATCAGACTATAAACGACAACCCTTGACTAAATTGTTTAAAGCTGGCCCTACTGCTCCATCTCATACGCTCACGAAGGCAACAGCTGAAATATTTGTACTACATTCAAAATTGTATAAAAATATAAGCTTGACAGTCTTAATCCTCTGTAGAGACCCCAAGAGGCTGCACCCAACAATACCAAACTGTAGTGTTCTTAAAGTGTCACTATAGTCTCTCGCTGTGGTTAAAACTGTGAAGTTCACTGATTTTATGACTCTACTATTCTCCAACATTTAACATCCTGTCAAATCACTCGAGGCCACAATTCAGCAAACGTTACAGTCTTGCTTTATGAATGGGAACATCTTCCAACAGAGCAAGCTACCTACCTCGCTACATCCATAAAAATAGTGACAGAAAAATGGCATCAAGCGTGGATGAGACTGACACAGCTGTACAGCTGTTGTGATTTGACTTATACAACTAAGACTCAAATAAACTGAAGGGATAGAGACAATAATCAATTCGAATTTAGGGCCAACGCAGACATGCAAAAGACATTATTCTTGGAGAGAGATCGGGGTGGCATTGTGACGCCGGAGGAGGCTGTGACAACAGAGCCAATCAGAATGGGTTTAACACGCTTTTGCCTGGACACACACTCTTGTGTTGAAGCAAACTGAGGCCTTTAGAGTCCTCCCAGTAGTGGTTAAAAACTTTACGTCCTGTCTTTAGCTTATAAGTGTCCAAACCAGAATAGCCTTCTCTTCTGGACAGCATGAATCTGCCCAATAGATGTTTGTATTTTCTGTGGGTGAAAGTGGGAATCTTAGCCCAGCTTCAGACTGAATGAGTTGGGGGGCTGCCAGGTAGATGAATGATAGAGAAGTGGGCTGACTGTTGTTGGTTCACTCAACTGTGATCAGGAAAGACTGATTTTCTTCTTCTTGTACTTCTACACTATCTGTAATTTTTCATTTAGAACACAGAGATCTCGCTGTAAAACGTTAGCCATAAGAACTATTTCACACCTGTAATACTAAAGTAGACTAAAACAGTCAAAATGCAGTGTTTGCTGATTAGTTTGCTATTTCGTTCTGATTTTGATCGAGAAAATAACAAGATCCTTAACATGAACTTGGTTGTGGTGAGGACTGTTTTAGTGCACTTAAGTTCCTGCTTCACTATAGTGCATTTCACCAAGTAAAACATTTAAAATAAAATACAAAGCAGCACTTACTTTCTAACCAAACATATATCAAGTGGCAAAAATGCATGAGATCCATACATTTTGATACAGTCAGATTCCTTAAATGAGAAGGTGTACATTCAAAAAACTTACAGCAAATTTGAAAATTAAAACAAAAATAAAATCCCCTCTTGCTTATGTTATGATTTGATTCTTGTTTAAATCTTTGAACACTGCTATACAATTCTGTCAGGCAGTAAAACCCCAGGTAAACTAATAAGGGGGAAAACACATAAATACGCTGTTTTAGAAATAAGTGAAATAAGAACCTTTTTCAGTCGAGACTATTCTCCACTTTCATGTAAAAACAAAACAAAAATTTCCCCAAAATATCTGTCAACTTCCTAATAATTAAGTAATAAGTTAATTGTTTCCAACCCTCAGTGCAAAAATATCAAAAACAAACTGAAAGGGAAGGGACCGGGAGTCACATGGACCGTTGGTGTGCGTGAGACAGTGTATCACCTCCACAGAGCAGGATTTTCTCAGGCACAAGTACTTAGGCTTTGTCCACTGAGCCCTTGGCAGGTCACTCTTTCTTTTTGAAATTTTTCTTTTTTTTTTCCTGAAGTACACAGAAGCTTTAGTGCACCGCTCACACACATCGCCTGGGGGAGAACAGGACCTTCACTGTGGAGACGACACCAGAGGAACTCTTCATCCTTTCTTCTTCTTCTTCTTGTTCTTCTTCAGTCGGCATTGTCAAACGCTTCTGAAATGTGAGAGGCTGCGTACTTCAACCGGAAGCCACCTGCAATGAATCACCAACACACAAGCAACCACATGGACACACACAGATGTATCCACACACACAGAGGATACACAATCAGTTGAGGAAATGATAATCTGAACATTATATAAGGTCAGTGGGGATATATCTTGCTTTTCTCTCAGTCTAAACCTTGTGTGTTTTTGTTCCTGTATATTTTAGGTTTTTGCATATTTTTCAAGAAAAGCCAAAGACTTTCTTTGAATGAGTTGAATGAACTGGCAGTCACTATGAAAGTCAGACTTCACATGGAACATCAGACCTATTATCAATGTTGCCATAGTTGTTTTTCATGGCATGACACAATGTTCACTGTTTTGAAAAAGTAGTTTCAGATCTTCATTTTTCATCAGTTTAAACCTGCAGATTTCACTATCTTCTACAGGAAAGGTGGCGAAGTTGAGCAGTGTAGAACTGGTCTGACAGTGACTTAACAGCTCCCCCCTCTGGATAATCTTCAGCCTGTTAATCATGAGTGAGCGAGCTGGTCTGTGTTTTAGTTTGTCAATTGACAATTGACAGCCAGTTTCACATTAAAATGGTGAAACGGTGTCACATGTATGACTGCATCCTAAAACACAGGAACTCTACAGCTGTGGTTCCACCTACTGCTTGTTGTCTGTAGATTGTTGAGGTAAGTTTCTCTTGCTGTGTGTCTATAAACACACAAACCAGGAGCTGATACGAACTTCTCTCACTGGCTAATCAGTCAGAGATGTAGTCAAAACAAAAACACCGTCTTTGATCTCTATCTATGTGTGACGAACTCGTCGGCTTTTTGCTATAGCTTCTCTTCTCCAGGATTTATTCCGCGTAAGAACACTCACAGTCTGAACCGAGACTTGGCTTTTCAGGCCTCACACTGATGCTATTTGGTACAGTGAATGTTTCAGTGGTACAGGTGGAACAACTCAAAATTTACCCTAACTTCTCATGGTCTAGGCTGAATGCTGGACTCTGATGACTGCTGAGGATTCTGGGAAGGGAAAACTAAAGGGTCCTCTGTTTCTCCCTGTACCTTGTAGCTGCTTTACCTTGCTGTGTGGAGTCTATGGAGGGCTGGTTGCAGTCCTGAGCGTAGTGGCCACTGACACCACAGTTATAACAGGACACATTGCCGTTCTTCTTATTGACTCCACCTCCCCCCAGTGTCGCAGCAGGCAGCATCCCCAGAGGATTTGGGTACACGTGCTGGTAGACGCGCTGACAGAACGATGCTGCCGGCGCCATCTGCTGCTGCAGGTTGTAGTTTGCGGCTGCGGCGACCGCCACTGCCGCCGCCTGGGTGCCCAGCATGTGTGATGGCACGTCTGCATGGCTGTGAGAGTGAGTGTGGAGAGGGCCGTAGGGGGATGGGTGTGCAGGTGGTGGGGCAGCGGTGAAGAAGGTGGGCAGCGTGGCGGCACCATTAGCCTGGTGAGGAGGCTGAGGCTGGGTGAGGTAGCTGTTGCTGCACAGGCTTGTTAGCTGGAAGAGAGGTGGAGGAACGCTGAACACCTGCCGTGCTGCTGCTGCTGCCATCTGGTGGGTGGGGAAGAATAAAGGTGCTTGGCAGCTGGAGGCTCCGCTGACACTGTTGCTGCCTCGCCCGCCACAGTTGTTGTGACAGCCACACGTCCCACAGCCCATTGGTTGCTGCTGCTGCTGCTGCTGTTGCTGAGGTGTTGGCTGCTGGGGAGCCACTTGTTGCTGCTGGGTTTGCTGAAGAGTAATAGGGTTGCCAGGGGCAACAGGGGCACTTCCTGTGGTAGTGCCGCTATTGCTGTAGGATGTACAGTCACTGTGTGCCGTGCTGTGAGTAAGTGCTGGGCTGGGGCTAGGGGCAGGTCCAGGGGTGTGGGTGGGCACAGCTGGAGGAACAGCTGCTTGTACATGTCCAGTAGATGGAGCGATTCCAGCGGCAGCAGGTGCTCCTACAGTAGGCATGATAGATGTGGGTGCAGGGGGCAGGGTGTAGGGGGAAGGCAGGCCAGACGGTAAGGTTAAGCCTGGGTGCTTGGGATGTGAAGTCTCTACATGCGGCAGAGAGGAGGCCAGACCTGAGCTGACACTGGCCGGGTCTTGGCAGGGAAGAGACTGCTGAAGAGGAGAAGAGAAGGATGTGGGGCCAGGAGTCATGACACTGATGGCTCTTACAGGGGCCTGGTGTGAAGCCTGTGGGACAGCAGGAGTAGAACCACTTCCTGAGGCTCCGTCAGGGCCGCCCTGGCTGTGAGACAGAACTGTTTTGAACCTCTGAACCAGAGGCTGCACAGCAAGACTTCCTGGAGGGTGGAGGCCAATGGGTGAAATCCCAAATGTCGGGAGCATGTCCCTCTTCTCTGGGTCTCCCACAATTCCAGGGCCTGGGATGGCTGGAGGAGGCACTAGGGGCATCTGCATCATCAGAGTCCCAGATGAGGGCTTCCCATCAGGGATGATGCTTTGGCTGGGAGGAGGGACCAGTGGAAGTGGAGAGTCGGTGGCGCCGTTGGGGAGAACGTAGGGCAGAGAATGCATGTAGGGGAGAGGGGGGAACTCTGCGCTTGGGTCTGGGCAGAGGGGCTCCATCTGAGCCCGGTGGTTGTTGGAAGACAGAGGATGGACAGAGGAGACGTTCCTGACCACAGCTGGATTAGTCTGGTGTGTGAAGAAGACGTCAGGGCCAGGACCTTTACTGGAATCATCAGAGTGGCTGTCTGTATCTAACAGAGACACAACATCAGGTCAGAACAGATTCATGTTGCGAGAGAGGCCACAACACAGCTACATCCCCCATTAGAAAAACAAGTGTATTTTATACATAGTGTGTTTGTGTATTTTACCTTTGTTGTTGTCATCCTCACTATCCAGGCTCTCTGGTCCTCTGTGTTGAGGGCTGGATGGAGAACTGTAGCTTTCTGATGATGTTTCACCAAAAGTATCTGGACCAGAACCTCCATCTGCAGATGAAATTCAGATTTTGTCACTCTGTTATTATTCTTTGTCTCACTATTTGCTAAATTAACATCAACACGTTTGAGCCCCATTTCTTTTTTTTTTCCTTCATATTGAGCCCTAATTTTTTAGGCTTGTGCACCATTAAAAGTATGCTGAATTAGCTTTTAGCGTTTCCTGTTTGTAATAGGGGCACTTCCTGTTTGCATTGTATTCTGACAATGAAGAAAACTTAACTAAAGAGGATTTATGAACCTTTATTTGTGATGGACATAATGACATACCCCCCTGGAAAGTCTAAGTTACACTCAATCTAAAAATATGTGGGTTGTATCTGTGTTCTGTTTTGACTGGGTTGTGAGCAGGGGTGCAATTAATATTCAGTCGAATCAGTGGCCTAACTTCCTGTTGTTTTTAGAACAGCAGCACGATCCCGTCTCTTTTACCTCACAGTGTCTTTCCCTCCCTCGTGTCATAGTTTCATATCTGTGTCACACATTCACAATTTATCTAGAACTACATGTCCCTTCCCTCTGTTGGTCTGTTACAACCAGTCACCCAGACACTCACCTTTCCTCTGAGGTGACAGAGCTGGCACCAAACTACCATTGGTCACAAAGGCAGCTCCTTTTCCCTTCCCCTTGTCCCTGAAAGGAGGCAGAGATGGAGGACAAAGGGACAAAGTCATGTCAGCAGAGAAATTCAGTAACAAAAGATGTAAATGTGATGTGTGATGAGCAGAAGACCTTTGAGCAGTGCAGTGAAATAAGTAGCTTTAATATCAGTGATAATACACCATCATGTGACCATACAGATCACACATTTGATTTGATCAAATGTTTTTGAAACACAAAGATGTATAAAAAGAACCACTGCTAATGGCTTTCATGTGACTTTCTCTCAATGCATCATTTTTATTTTAGCTTTATTTATATTTGACTCAACCGTGTCACACTGCAGCATCGATACCTGCAAAGTTACCTGAACACCGTCATTAAACTCTGATAAGCTGCGGCTGACCTACCTGTCTGTGGGCAGGACTCTGCTCTTGGTTTTAGTGACTGTGTGGCTTCTCTTCTCAGCCTCCTGGAGCTGTGAGGAAGAGAATGAGTCAGAACATTTCAGAGCAGCTTTAGGTTTCTTCCAAAACATTTACAACAGATTTCAATTTTCAAAGAATTTATTTATGGTAATTTTGTTTGCTTAGTACCTCTGAATAATGTGTGGTCAAAAGTTAACCACTAATTAGGAAATTGTAGCATCACAAAGTCACTACAAAGTATCTAAATTACCACAACAGCAAAAGACAGACACCAAGCTTTGTTTCACACAAAAGGGAAAACAATGGTGCAAAAATAGTACAGCCACATTTTTTCATATTAAGTTTTTACCGACATAAATGGACAATCAAAACCTATACTACTCTTTGTAAGTATATCATTTGCAGTTATTTTTATCCAAATGTACCAAAGGAGAGCATTAAATGTTAGGAGGGAAGACTTCCTCCTTGATGTGATATATGTTTGTTATCTTCGTTATGTACCAATGCTTGTAGAATTTAGTTAAATAATTCATGATCTATGGGGAAAAAAAGAAATCATAAAACTAAACTCATAAAAGATAACTGACATTTGAATATTCTTAGTAATAATTGTTGCAATCACAAGAATTTGGACAGCACTGTGCAGCAGAAAGGTTCACATTTACTATGTGTTAAGCCTCTATTGGGGGGGGGGGGGGGGGGGGGGGGGGGGGGGTGCTTTGTCAGCAGCAGTGTGTCTCTCCCCCAGTCACACATACAGTTAGTCTTGACCTATATCAGTGAGATTAGCGGTGAGTACTCCCATTCACGTGGCAGTGTGTAACACATCCACTCTCTCTCTCACACACACACACACACACACACACACACACACACACACACACACACACACACACACACACACACACACAGGTACAGAGGAGTAGCCTTTGTGTAACTACAAGCTGTAATGATTAACTAGTGTTCATGGAACTGTCCCTAGCTGTGAACTGTGGTTCTGAACTGTACAGTTGAGTTAATCATCAAACCTACACTGGTAAATACCTCTGCTGCTGTTACAGGTGAGAAAAGTAAAACATCTTAACCCAGCAAGACCTCCAACCCAAACCACTCAGGAACAGTCAACCTTCAACCCTCAAAGAAAAGCTAAAATGTGTTTCTTAATTTTTAGTAGGGAGCTGTTTTTTTTTTTTTCCTCACAATCAATCATTTAAAATGATCTGAAAACATTCGCACCACCGCCGACCTCTTACTTCAGATAGACTCATCAACACAAGAATCATTGTTTTTTAATAAGGCTACTCTCTCTCGTTAATAAGGAAGGTTCAGAGCCATAGAACAGTTACACCGGAAACATTACATGTCCCAGTGGATTCTCCTCAGAGGATTGAACAAAGGAGGCCTCTACCTTCACCTGCTCGGCCTCCTGACTGCTTCTCAGTGTGCCGCTCTTCTTCCTCCTCTCTGCCGGACCATTGGCCTCTGCAGCGTGGCCCCCTCTCCGCCCGTCCCCCTGGGAGACTTTGGCACTAGAGAGACTGACGGAGAGGAATGTAAGTGTTGTCCTCTCAAATGTGTATTAGATCATAAAAAGGTCAATAATAATGTAGTCTCAGCATGTTTCACTGCTATTACTGAACTGTATTCCTTTTGATTAGCTGTTGTTTTGTATTATAATGATACAGTAGTATTATTATGATTACATTATTTGCTGCAGTGATGTCAGAGGCACAGATCATAGAGTGTCTACTCACCCTTGACATGGACTCTTGGTCCCATGCTTCTTCTTGTGTCCCTGAACATACGACTCTACATCTGAGAGAAAGATCAATAAAACATCATTACAACTACTTTTCATCAATAATCAAGAAACAAGATGTAAAATGCTTTTTGTAGATGTTTTCCCGCTATGACAAGGAAAAAAATCTGCTCGGTATCACAATTTTAAAATATAGACCAGAGCAGATATTTGACGATGTAGAACCGCTGTCATATTAGTATCATTACTGCTCTTAATTCCAGCTGTTGATGCTAAACCCCAAAGCCCAATGAAACCTTTATACCACAATCTGCCACTATCCTAAGTCCACTGAAAATGAAGCAAGTTAGGTTAAAACCACAGTTCAAGTGAGATATTTGACTAAGAAAAATAAACATGTCGTCTTTCTTATTATTCCTATTACTTCTTATGTTAAAAGAGACATAAAGAAAGAGACAAATATGTAAAGTAGGAAAGCTAGCAACTCAAATATCATAAAATAGTTTGTAACCATCAGCACAGCATCAGTTCACTGTTATAGCTGCTGCGGGGCTCGTTTACTCTGACAGTGGCACAGTGGGGGAAAGTGTTCACATTATCAATACAGTACAGTATTGATATTTATCACCAATGTGTTTTACATGTAAAGCAGCCAGTCAGAGACTAGTACAGGAGATTACATTTACAGTTAAAATGACTTGTTGTTGGGGGGTTTAATTACTATCAAAGGGTAATGCTAGCACTTCCCCATTCTTTCAGTCTTAATGCTAAACTAAGCTTAGCAACAAAGCATAACTTGACCTTTATCTGTGCTGGGAGCTAAGACATGACACTGTTTAGTTTGAAAAAGTCAAGTTATATTTAGGTTTATTTTAACCTAAATATAATGTAATTTTATTATCTAATTAGCAGTATCAGCAATGACTATTCTATTAATCTCATTGCATTAACTGAGCATTCATGTATTCTGATGTAAACTATGAACCAGGCTGTGGGACTGCTGCTCGCGCTGAACTCAGTCCAGCACATGACCCGGCAAATATAGCCCAGAAATATGAGGATTTGAAACACACTCAGCCTTTCCAAACGACCTCCGAAAATAAACTCCAGTTAGCTTTTAAGCTGCGACTACAGCTCTACTTGCTGGGCTGTTCCTTTGCTTTGTCTGTGCACACAGTCAGGCCTCATTCACTGATTATACATGCTCCCGTGCGCTTCTTTTGTCCTCTTTGTCGCTCCCTCCCTGCCACTACTACTCTACGCAGAGGAAATTGGCTGTAAAAGATTTTCACTTCGTCTCACCTTCCTCCTGACTGGAGGCGTCAGAGCAGTCTCCTTGGTAGGCCTTTCCCAGCTGGCAGTTGCCTATAAAGAAACAATCACTTGGTTTCTGACAACAGTAATCGGATTATGGTCACACATCTCAGTGACAACTGTTGCTGGAGATTTATGCCCCTTGCCGGCACCCATTCTGGGTTACTGCTTCATCTTTATCAAATCTTTGATACTAGAAAGACAATTTTTTCCACTACATCACTATAAAAACATATTTTCCTCCATATGCATGGAACCATGACGGAGTATGCCTACATTTTTCTGTTTTTATGTGCTCTCTGTGCTGTCCAGGTGTTTTTTTCCACTGTATCATGTATGAATTACCTGGAGTCAGACCACATCCGTGTGTTTCATGTCTAGCCAAAGGTTTAGTAACAATACCGTGAGTGTTCTGACTATGAAAATATATTTTTCTCAATAATGAGCTATCTAATTAGTAATTAAAGAACATAACAGATCAGAGAAAATACACTGACACTGTTATTGTAAGATTTTAACAATGCCACAATACCACAATAACATTCTTGTTATTTTAACTACAATTAAAACAGCAGTTTTACAGTAGATTTATTCAGTGAGTGTAGAAGAGAACAGAGAGTAGATTCTGAAAGTGTGTGGTGTCCATGTGAGATCATATCACTGAAGCTGACTTTAAAAGGAACCATGTCATATGCTAAAAATATATGAATAAAGGGCAGATGTTATAAGGGAAGGAAAAACACATTCCTTAACAGCTTCATGGACAGTGATTCTTAGTCTGATACTCACATCTGCAAGAAGAAGGTTTAGCAGAGTAACTGGAGTCACAATTGAAGAAGCTGCAGACTTTTCTGGTCTGTCTGAAGACTGGTGGAGCAGACAGGAACCTCTCCCTGAAAAGACATTTTTACATTTTTTACTTTCTTTTACATATATTTGTTTTAGTATCTGTAAGAGAAAATGAATCCATTTAAAATTACTACAAACCATATCAACACACTGGTCCTGAACATGCAAATCAGCGCTTCATTAATAAAAAAATAAACTGTTGTAACCCTCTTTAGAGTTATCTCCTAATACCAATATATTGTAGTTACACTAACATACTGCAGGTAACATAATAAAACAAAAGGCTTTGTCCTGACACCAGTAACGCCAAGATCTGTAAAGACTTGCAAATAAAAGTGATGCAGCCGAGTCATGGGCTGGAGCTCAGGGAGATAAGTTTCATTTTCCAGTTTCACTTCACACAAAATGAAACCCATAGACTCATGCACCATGGACACCACTGTGTGTGTGTGTGTGTGTGTGTGTGTGTGTGTGTGTGTGTGTGTGTAAGCTGTGAATGAGTAGAAGGGCATAACTGGCTCTGAAAATCAGCCTGACCTCTTCTCAGCCATCCAACTATGACACACCCACAAAATATAAGATCCCTGGTGCCTGACATTGTGTTATAGAGGCAACTGTAAAAAGCTGCATGCATCATTTGGATTTATTTAAAATAAATAGTCATATAACCTTAGTGAAGCTGTATCTCTAGATCAGAGGTTTTGTCAATGTGAGAGGTTCCTCCCCAGGGGAGAATACAACTGGAAGTCATCTGTTGAAGTTTGTTAGTCTTTTGATTCACTGAAACAGTCAGCAGCTGGAGCTGCAGCAGAGGCTGAAAGACAGCGCTTACTGAGGAAATGAAGGTTCTTCAAAACCATTAGCATCCAACTGCTGCAATTTGTGCCAAAGATTTCACTCCTTCTCTGAGTCGTTACTCTGTCAAAATCACTGAAAACAAAACACTCTTTATAACTTTATAACTTGCCTAAGAATCTTCACATTTTAAAGTTTCCTTCAGTATCAAAGTTATCCACTGATACTTGTCTGTATGTCCATGTGTAGAGTGCAAACAGGAAAGGCTAACAGACAATGTGGTATACTTTAAACAGTGCCAATTTGCCAAATTGTAAACAAAAACAGGAATCAAGTTGTAAGCCACAGCTAACTCCCTGAATCCATGGCAAAATACTTTCTGGTTACATCCATAAAAGCATTATGGGAACTGCAGTTTCAAAAATTTGAGCATTATTACTCCCCAGAAGTAAGACAAAAAATTAATATCAACCTCAATGCATGTTGCACTCATTCAATAAATTTTGACATTTTGACTAGGGCTCAAAATAATGATCTTTAGTCATGGTTCTTACATACAGATATTTCCCCTTATGTAGAAAATCTGTTGACAAGCAGATAAACAAACTGCTGAAAATTTGCAGTGGGGGCAGGGGGGTGGGAATTTGGCTTGTGTTAGAGGGGGTGAGGGGCACAGTTGTCTCAACTCATTCTTGATTCTCATCCAGTGTTTTCCTTGGCATTGCTTTGTTATATTAGCATTAATAACACTCACAGGCTGTCGTTCTTCGGTTACAGAAAGTTCTGTTGTGTGACAAACAACAGCTCATACACATGAGTGGTTACTGAACACCTGTAGGGAGTTAACTGCTCTGATTTGGATTTCTCTGGGTGTTTCTACTGACTGCCTCCTGAGCCCAGAAAGCATGGGTGTCAGCTGCCTTCTAACTGAGCTGAGGCACAGTGAGGAATAAGAATGTACTCAAGATTTATTACATACAGGAAATGACCCCAAGAGCCCCGAAAGTGACCACAGTGTGGACAGCGGTTTGTCCTCGGTCAAGGCTGCGGTTTGTAATGTTTTCGTGTGATGTTACATGGTGTGAATGCCAGAGAACACCAAACAACAGCATGGAGTCCAGACAAGTCCACCCTCTGTAACTGCCAGAACTGAAATTCAATGTATTTTAACTCTATCTAACCATGAAAATATCCAACACAGCAGAAAGACTGGCAACTGAGACTCACAAAAGGAAACAATGAGGTTGTAATCAAATTATGTAATTATGATCAGTAATGGGAAATTACTGTGCTACAGTGTAATGTACCTGAGGTTCTTCTCCACCTCCCTGCTCTCATGCTGGTCTCCCTGGTTCAGGAGTTTCAGGATGCTCTTCTCAAAGGACTCGGTGCACTGATCCTTAGGAAGCTGCACAGAGAAAAGAGGGAAGATAAACAACAGACTCAGATTCACTGAGAAACAGGTTAAAGCTATCATTGTCTGCCTGGTAACAGCTACAACAGTCATAAGTGTGTAAATGTGTCGTACCACATGCAGCGGTGCAGCTTTGGATTCAGCTTCAGTGGTCTTGAATGAAGCTTTAGCTGAAGAATGTGTCAGTTGTCTTCTAGACTCGACTGAACATCATTGGAGTTTGTGCATAAAGCTTTTAAACTGTTTTACACACTGTAGCTCAAATGGTGAAGACTGGAAACAAATCTTTTGACTGGTGTTTACTTTTGTACAAGTAAGTGTTCTCCTTTTATCTTGTTATTTGCTGCCTGAACATTTTAAATGTTGACATCACTCTCTGCTACTTGGCAATAATTCCACAATATGCAGAAATATTCTTCATTAAAAGTTCAGTCTCTATCATTTAATAAGGCAGTAAAATTGTCTTTTTCACAGTAGATATTTTGACTTGTCATTGTAGAGGAATCACAGGTCTTGTAACATTTACACATGAATGGTTGCTCAGTTCTATTGAAGTTTTCAGCTGTCTCACTGACAGTGAGTCTGCATGCACAATACCAGCACCCTGAAACTGAAGTAGCTAAATGGAATTCAGCCATTGTTCATTTTACTATTTACACCTGTAATTTTATGACTGTGACAAAAGATCTTACGTGAAAAAAGCTATATGGGTCTCTGACACTGTCCATGGTGCTGACACACTCATCACAACAAGTTTCACCTCACATGACACCGGACCGGGAACTGAACTAAGATTCATTATTTTACTTACATTAATACATCCCTGTTTATTAAAACTTTGAATTATTCAGACAGTTCCATGGAAACTTGCTGGAACACATTATGTGCCTGGATCCATTATGGGATTGAGTATTTGCACATTATATTTTCATTTTTGCCTTCCTCTTGTTCTCTTCTTCTAATTCTTGATTTTTTATACCGGTTGGCAAACATCGTTGTGGAGCATTACTGCCACCAATCCGAATAGAGTGCGGATTGGGAAATGCTCAGGTGTAGAACACCGGACCGACGCAGACCCTCAGTTGTAGTATGAATGGAACCAGATGCCATGACCAGAGAAAAGCCTGCAGCTGTCTGCAGCTGTGGATGTGAAAAGTATGTCCGTGCCTTTAGAGTGGTGTGGCTGGAAAGGAACTGTGATTTTTCCTGTGATTAAGAACCATAACTTAATCAATAATATGTTAAAACAAAAGCGGATACCTTGAGAAGGAAGTTCTCCAGTTCCAGATGGGTTTTGGTCACACTGCTAGAAGAAGAGTCTGACCACTTCACCTGAAACACAGCAGTAGACAACCTCCATCACTACATGGACGACAATGAGACCAACAACAGCGACGTCAAGAAGCAATGATGGTATAATGTCATAGTAAAAAGTAAACACACACATATTGAAGCACACACCCAAACAGAGAAGATTACACAACGTTGATTTAAGTGATCTATTTTTGGAGAACAACAAAAATAACATAATGACACACACAAAAAAAATAGTATTGTTGCCTTTTCATCCCCCTCTATGATCATGTAGATATGACATTAACTTGGCCGCATTGAAATGTGTAAAAATGACTAAACCTATGTTATATATTTTGTTGAGTTGTGTACTAACATAAATGTTTCTAGCAATTTTCAAACCAAGAGAAATCTGTAATTGTAATCAAGGAAACAGTCTATTTTGTTTGGTCGTCTGTCAACGGCCTCATATGCCCTTTGTTGTGTTTGTCTGCCAGAAGATTCAAAGATGACTTTTTATCCAGTTTTAAGCCCCATTTTTACATGAACCTTTTTAGTCATCATTAGGTCAGACAAACAAGTTGCTGTCAGCTGCAGCTTGACTCACAGCCCCTCTGAGACATCTTGTGTCCGCAAAACAGCGAAACTATTTTATTCATTGTCTTTTACAGTTATAATCACCAGGTCTGTTTGTTTTGGAGATGAGGAGACCTCTGTGGATAATTCGGCTCCTGATAAAAACCTCCTGAATGATTAACAATGAAGGAATCCGAACCGGGAGAAGCTAACTGCAATGATGGCAATAGTGGTGGAGACAACAACTCCCACGTCACCAAACTCCGTCTTTTGTTATTGTTTTCATTGAGAGACCCTTAGCGACAGAAAATGACATATAATGGGTTTAAGAAGAACAAATGTTCTTCAGTTATGTAATGGTTCAGACTGTACAACATCTACTTGTGTTAAATGTTCATATTTTAACACTTTCTATTCTTCTCTTTATACGAAACAAACATCGTAAAAAAGTCTAACTTCTACACACACAACCAGGTTGTAAATAAAATAGATTTGTTTGTTACTTGTGGCCATGAGTGACTGTATGAGCTATAGGAATCCATTAACAAAGGACAGGAACAGTGCCACTGTGCTCTTCTTAAGGCCAAGCAGTTTATGAATGGACACTGATCAGAATTGGCTCATTAAAGATGACTTGATCAATGCTTATTTAGTGTCCCAGACCAAAAACCTAATTATAAATTATCAGATCAATAAGCATCAGTCAAACTGTCTTTTTATTGACTGATACACTATGTCCGACCAGCCTCCACCACACAGCTGCCTGTGCCAGTTTATGTTCGGCCCCCAGGGAGCCCTGATCTCAACAAAATCGAGTCAGTCTGAGATCTCAGGAAGAGACAGAAGACACTGAGTCAGACTACGTCCACAGAGGAACAGAGGCAGGTTCTCCAAGAGGCTAGGAACAACCTGCCTGCCAAGTAAGTGTCCTGATAAGAATCTCTGTTGTTTTAAATATTGATTTGATTTAGTTTTCTCTGTTAATTAAACTTTGTATGACAGTAATTGTCATGTCATTATATTTTTGAAAGCATCTTCACTTTGCCTTTAGCAGCTAACACTTCAAACAGTACTGTATTTGAATTTTATGTCTGCAGTAGAAGTATTAAAATCAACTGTGTGAATAGTCAGACAGTCATGCTATTGCAGAGCATCTTATTCAGTGTTGTATCACCCACAAAAATAGCAAGCTATGACTTATCATGCAACAACTAAGGGGATGACTTACTGTCTTAATACCAGCTAGCTACATTATCTTGTGGCAAATGAGGCTCAACTTGATTGGTTTTATTGGGCCAAGTACTTCAGTTCGCTTTAATGAAGTTGGGCTTGGAATTCAGTTAAGTATTGTAATAGGCAGACTATAGATTAAATACTGTGGGGCTCAGTTATATGGGAAACTGTCTGTTGGCTCATACTGATAATCAGTGTTCGCAGTAAAACTGCATAATACTTTTAAAATAAATAACTAGATGGAAACTATAGAGGAAATCCCAACTTGGTAACACACAGACATGAAGGAAAAGTGATTTTTACAGCCTTTTTTTTTTTTTTTTTTTAACAGTCAACCTTTTTTTTCCAAAAGAGACTTTGGAGGAGCCCTTCCCGGTATTGAACAATATTCGTATCTATAGATAAGGTATGTTAATTATGCAACATGATAAAAACAACACATCTATTTAGCCCATGGGTGCAGTACGAACATGTGAGAATATGTGGGTGTTGAGTCTGTGTGAGTGTGCATCAGTGATTTGTGTCCAGTATAAACAGATGGAGAGTGAGAGTGGATCACTGTTGTGAGTGCTGTTGGCTTGACTATCAAAGCTCGCAACAGGACTGTTAGTGTCTCCTCTCCATCTGTCTTACTGAATTTTTCTTTCTGTAATGCAGCACTGAATACTCACTCACTGTGGAATTAGCCATTTGGGGCAAAAGAAGGAATAAAGGAAATAAAGAAAAAAATCCCCAGATTTTCCTACAACAGCCAACCCACACACTCAAAATGATGCCTGTAATAATATGCACACATGCAGAACCTGCTCTTTTCCTGCATGGTCAAGTTTAATTTGGCTGCTACAACATACAGGGCAACCACCTTGTTAAAATCCTGCTCAACCGATTCAAAAATCATGTTGGAGATTTTAAAAAAGGCCTTATCCCCAAGCTGACATTGGCATAACCAGGACAATACACCAACGGGAGAAAGTGATGCCAGAGCGACACCTCACGTACAAACTAGCATATGAAGGCTGTGGACAGTGAATAGTTCAGTCCATGATGTTTTCTGACCTGATAGTGATTCAGCAGCAGGAGCTGTTGTCTAATATGAAATATTTTTTACATTTTTTAAATAGGGCATCAGCAGTAGCAGGACAGTGTGTAGTACTTGCACCCTATTCATCTGCTTGTATGTTTTTATATTTTTGAGCAGTGTGGGGTTGAACGTGGTTTATGGACTGAAAGAGACCATGTGGTATGATCACTTTCTGCCTGCGTCTCTGCCCTATAGAAAGGCAGCCACTGATGTGGCCCTGAGATAGGTTGTTTGAAAGTTTATTCTATAAAATTTCATTATCTTTAATACTTCAAGGTTTTTCACTAAGCTGTTATTGTTACACTCCACTATCAAGCTAACTGTTTGTTTTATCTTTCGAATGCAGTGAACTGGCTACCTACCAAAGCTGAAAGCACAATGCAGGAAGGTGTTAGCCACAGAGCGGAAAGTGTGCGCGTATGTGTGTGCATGTGTGGTGTCCCGCAGCTACGCTACAGGAAACACCACACATAACCACAATGAATGTGTAAACAGTCTCACTGTACTTGAGATTACATATATAAAAATACCAAATCACACCTAAACCACACATATTAGCACAGCAGTGTGTGTGTGTGTGTGTGTTGTTACGTACCTCAAAGTTGTATTCCTTGTCTTTTCTGGTCCGGGAGATGCCCCTGAGCACAATTCCTTCTATATGCACCGCTGCAGCAAAAGAGACCAGAAATGAACTATTATGACTCTGTGACAGGTTTAGTAACACAGCTGCTGGAGACGAGGCAAATATTGACTTGACAAACACATCTACAGAAAGCCTATATAAATACTTAATCCCATACAATTATCTGGGTTATTATACCGCTTACTATGAACTTGTATGTGTCAACACCATGTACTATTCAAAAAGGAAATACAGAAAAATGTGAGGTCATTGTACAAAACTACCAACATAAAAAGCATTTAAAAAAATTACAAGGCCAAGCAAATGACAGAAAAAAGGAAAATAAGAATTAAATTTACAAAAAACAATTCTAGCTATAGTAACTAATGTCCTTGCTTTCTGGAAGAAATGTATTATTCTGACAGATATTTGTCCCTTGCACTGTCCTTGCTGACAGTAAATCAAGGAGGCTGAACAAACTGGATCCACTAATCAAAATGCTGCCCTGTTGCACCAGCATCACATTAATAACAATCTTTATGTACAGTATACACGATGTTTCCATTTACCTTCTCTCTGTGCTGCCCAGCGGCTGGAGCGTCGGCTCTGGCAGGGAGGATGAGAAGCTGTACACTCTCCCAAACCGAGCGCTGGGGGAGGCAGGTAATCCCCCTTCTGACCTGTTAGCTCCTAGAAAGCAAAAAAACATGTAGTTAGTTACAGCCACATACTGGTTCCTTCAACGTTTCATGTTTAGTTATAGCACAACTATAATATGTCATAAGATCAAGATGTCTTAGTAATTTATAATTTCATATAAATATGAAACTACAGCTTTCATAGTTAGCTAATCATGTAGCTAATCGTGTAGTCTGGTATATACAGGGACTAGGATTGAAAAGCCTAAAGAAAACCCACTAATCTCCAGTTCAAAGTCAACAGCAAATATACCATGTGTGTACAACACAAATACCAAAGGAAATGGAACAGCAAAAACGATAACAGTCAAGCTACACCATTCATGTAAACACAGCCTGCGGGATTTCAAAAAGGCAACTAAAGCATAACTGTCTGACAATCCAAAGGGACTGAGCAGACCTTATGTAAGCACAAAGAAATGCCACGACCTCCCTCTCATTCACAGTCTGTCTTTTACCAGATTTGACAGTGCCACAGTCCAGACACAGAACATCTCTCTAAAAATGGCAAGTGTGATTTTATTAAGAGCTGTGCATCTTCACCAGGCCAGGCCCTGACTCACAATGATGTCAACCCCACGGATTCATCTAGAACAGAGACAACCCCTCAGTGTTGTTTAAAGGTACACTCACTGTATTACAAGAGAACTGCTCTGGTTTAGCACTGGTCTCCTGTATCATAGATAGACTGTGGTGTGTTATGCTAGTCTCAAGCAGTGATGAGGAGCAGGCTGAAGATGTCTGGTATGCTCACTTCTTTCTAACTCCACAAACCCAGAAATTTTTCATTTTCATCACGTCTTCATCATTTGACACATTTTCATGCAGCTCCACCTGCGGGTCTTGTTTTTTAACATATGAAGTGGTAAACCTAACCTGAAAACATGGTGGGTAAAATGGAATGGAATTCCGCTTTGAATTGTATTAAACGAAAAAGGTAAATGTAGCTCACATTTCTACTGCTACTTATGCAATGCTAAACATCGGATGTGGGGTTTACCTTTAGTAGTCAACTACCAGCGATGATTTATCAGGCATGAGCAACAGTTTAAGTGACGTTTAACTTTTTAATTATCGCCTGTTTTACAATAACGTTTTCTACGAGACTACCGATAGACTTATTTATAATAGATACTGATAATTCATTTCCACTCATTGCTCAACTGATGAGCGTATGCCTAATGTAAACTGGGTTGCTCATGTACTGATGGGAAACTCTTGACACTCGAGGGTCAGCTACATTTGCATTCCTAACATGACTTCAGATTAGGGAAGTGATTTTCCATTAATATGTATACAGTGTACATTTATAGTTGACTTTTTCAACATACTTGAACAAGCAAACATTTGATCCTCTTTGATACAGTGCCTAAAGATAGAGGAGGTTTATTTAAACAAAGCCAAAATGAAAGTGAGCTTTTTCAATAATTTATTAAACAAAAATATCAATAGATGTAATATTCCTCTGTGGAAAGAGTAAGTACACCCTTGGCCACAGAGGCTGGTATTGCCCCCTTTAGCTGAAATAACTTCTTGTAGGCGTTTTGGATAATTGTCAACCAGTCTGACATTGACTTGCTGAAATTTTTGACCACTCTTCCATGCAAAATTCCTTATGTTGGAAGATGTTTTTTTGCATGCACTGCCCGTTTCAAATCCTCCCACAACATTTCAATGGGATTCAAATCTGGGCTTTCACTAGGCAATTCTATAACCCTCCATTTATTCTCTTTGAGCCATTCCTTGGTGGATTTGCTAGTGTGCTTGATCTTTGTCCTGTTGAAAGGTCCCCTTGTGGTTAAGCTTTCAGACAAGTGGCCTACCATTATCTTTACGTACTCTTTGAAATAATGCAGAACTCATAGATGAATCAAAGCTGCCCAGTCCCTGAAGCAGCGAAGCAACCCTAAACCGTAACATTTTCGCCACCATGTTTCACAGCTGAGGTTCTTCTCCTGAAAAGATGTCTTTGGTCTGCACCAAACATGTCTACTGTTACTGTGGCCAAGCAACTCCATCTTTTATCCATCTGTCCAGGGCACATTAATCCTAAAGGCTGGGCTTATGTCTATATGTTCACTGGCAAACTAGTCTTGCTCTGATGTTCTTTTTAGACAACAGAGGCTTTTTCCTGACATGGCTCCCTTGCTGGTCAAATTTATGCAATCTCCCTCTGATTGTAGACGCATGCACTTTGACACCAACAGCTGCAAGAGTTACCAGCAGATCTGGTGATGAAATTTTGGGGTTTGGTGTGACTTCTCTTTGCATCAAATGGTCTACTCTTGAAAATGTCACCACTTGTCAATAATTTTACTTATAATGGATTGATTTCTTTCAAATAATTTGAAGATCTTTTTGAAATCACTGGTACCTAATCTGCTACATCTGACTCCTCCTTTATGGATCTAAAAGGTGTGACTTTCCATGTGACTGATCCCTTTTTTGGATTATGAAAATGACTACAAAATATAGTGAAATATTCAACTAAATGTGTCATTTATTTGAGTAGATCACCTGTATTAATTGGCACCATTTCAAAGAGGATCAAATGTTTGCTTGTTCAAATATGATGAAAAAAAAAATCAACAATTCCCATGGGTTGTACTTAATTTTTCACAACTGTTCATTTTCAATGCTGAAACAATGTTTCGATCAACAGAAAATTCTTACCATGTTTCTATATTTGCTGCTGTCATTATTAATAACATTAATAAACCCATAAGTATCAATTTCATTATTACCATTGTAAAAACCAGTCTGACAGTGCTTCAATACAACAATAACTGCTGGGTTTTCTGTATAATATTGTAAGGTCTTGACCTTACTCTGTAAAGTGCCATGAAATAATGTATGTTATGATTAGGTGTTATATAAATAAAATCAAACTGAATTAAACCAGGCAGTTGAACTGCAAGGTGGGGAAAAATATCTGACATCCAAATATCAAAGGCATGACTTCCCCTGTTATATAAGTCACACATATGCTCCAGGGCACAGGCATGTCTTTCATTATGTTGTCTGATTATTTTTTTTTACTTCATTGAAAGCTCTAATGGTACACTACAAATTAAGGGATGAAATGAGAAACAGCTGTGTAAAAAGCAGGCAACAGCTCAATCTCAGATAACCTTGGGAGTTACATTTTACCATTGCATTTAAAAGAATTTGAAAAGTAACAGGTGCAAATTTTAACTTCAATTTACCAAGTTCCTCAATAGATAATTTACCTGACAAAATTTCTACCGCAAAAGAGAAGAAAATCGGTAAAAAATCAGCTGTCCAACTGGAGTAAAAATTTCCCTACTCAATACTTAAACAGCTACAAGTTAAAGAGCACTTTGTCAAACACCTGCTGCTGCACAGTTATAGCACAGACCAGCTGGGATAGGCAATCTGGAGTAGCAGGCTGCTGGATAATTAGACAATATCATCAGAACAGCGCTTGGCATTTCGTCTGGATAAAGCTTTAACAGGGGCACCGGTTAGCAGCCAGTTGTTAATGACTTTCACTCTACAGGTCATATAGAAAGATAACGGTATCTAGTAGGATGTAGATACACAGCCCAAACAAATGGAAAGCAACATAATGGGACAAAAGCAACGTAGCCCTAGCAATATGTTAACCATTTTAACATGGCTGGTGTCACTAGTTGGAACCACTTAGCTGCTGGCAGGTTAACCGGCTAGCTTATATACGTTAGCTAACTCTGTTAGCATGGACGACAGCTGATGCTAAGAAAAGGACCTTTCCTGCCACAGTACTCAGCATGCTGTAATATGCAGCCTCATGTAACGTTAAATATTATTATCTAATTAGCTATACATGTATGCTTACGTATCATTTTACTTATAACCACCTATACAACATGCTTAAACTCTCTTCTAAAGAACAAAAGTTGAAGTTAAGCAAATGTCGACCTAGCTTAGCGTTTAATAGTATAATGTTGGTTTATTAGTCATTAAGTTACCGTCGTCTGGGCGTTTATTCTAAGCTGATTTTGACGTCTCTCCTCTACAGCAAGCTCTATTTTGTCAAGCTGCCCTCGGACCGTCTCCCGTTGGTGGAAATGGAAAGCTGGGTGTAGAGAGGCCATGGTAAAAAGCAACGCCAACTGTTCCAGAGGTCCTGCCGCTGTTTCGTAAGTGGACAAGCCGCAGGTCTGCTCTGTCCGCCCGTACACGTTCCCGTCCTGACACGGCGGACGGAACGGGTGATGGTGAGGACCCCTGAATGGAAGAAGGGAGTAATCATAATTTTTGTAGAACAAGGCCGGGTCTACATGGCTCAGTATCCGAAAGAGTATTCCAGCACATTCCCTGCTGTCAGACCCGAGGAGGGACAGGCAGACTAGGAGTTTGGACCTAACCACCGGGTCAATCACGTCAGTTAAAACTCCCAAATCGCTCGGACTATTTGCCCGAAACTCAAAGTCCCGTAAAACATGGTAATCTTTCCTTGCGAGGTCTTCCAAATAAGATCCCAAAAAGCGGAGCTCCAGGGGTTGGCACATATGTAGGAGCCCGCACATGAACTCGATCCGCTTAGCGGGGTTTAGATGGAGGCCGAACCACTCAAAGACAGTCTCCTTGTCCAACTGGGATGGATACAAATGAGGTCTCAGCGACTCCTCCAGCCTGTCGGACACCGAGGAGGGCGATACAGCCCTGGGAATACGTTGGTGCTCTGACTGATCCAATGAATCGTCCTCGGCCGTTTCGTCGCCTCCTTCCTCGCCCGTTTTCATCGGCAGTTTCATTTCCAGCATTATCAGCGCTGCGAGAGAGGCTTCAAAGTGTGAATAACGGACCAATATACATTATTGACAACTTACACCGTATCGTAATGCTGAAAACAGAGGCGAACTATCCGTCGTTTGACAGTGTTTTTACTATTAGCTAATCATCTGACGCGGCGATAGTACTGTAGAATTTTTTTCCAACGGTTCGCTCTTCTTCTGCTGCCCATTTCCGGCGGAGTAGCAATGCACAATAAGCGCTCTGCTGCCACCCTGCGACTGTTGGTGGACTTTCTGTAACCTTCACCAGGCTTTATAAAACTGATTATAATGTAGGCTAGTATTTTTATATTTTTTTTTTTTACCTGTTCAGTCATCATATCAAAAATATCTTATCACAGGCTTGGAGTCAGCACATTTCTGTCGTGAATATGTTATTCTCCCAGTAGTGAATGTACATCTACTTTTTTACTCTGTTTTTTTTTTTAATGTAAATGTCATTAGGCTACTTATTATTATCCATCTAAAATACTCCTATGTACAGCGCTCTGTGCATTGTAAACGTACAGTATACACAGCAGGTTACACATGGCAACTTTGTTATGCTATGACGCATCCAGAGAGTATGATGAAATAACATTGGCATGGCCCCAGGTGTCAGGTAGCAGTGGGTAATTTTATTAAACACAACTTCATTTCTTGATAAGCACTAAAATGAGCACAATAAAGGTCTTAAAATTAGATCTTGACACACACATGGCCCCTCTACAAGTGAGTTATTAATGGAGGACCTGCCAAAGTTGTACTGTACTTTAGTGGTGCAAATTCCCTTACAAATATGCAAATAATCAGTAAAAGTCAGGCATTTAAATTTTTACTTAAAAAGTATAAGTGTTAGCCCCAAAATATATTTAAAGTGCCAGAAGTAACAGAAAAGAATGGCCCATTTCAGAATAATGTATATTATATCACTGGATTGTAATCATTAATGCATTATGTGTACATCACTGCTGCAATTTGTAAAGCTGGGGTTCATTTTACTTACTAACTTGTGAATTCCCCCTGGGGATCAACTAAGTCTTATCTTAACCTACAATTATACAACTGTTAACCCGAATCTGCAAATAGTTATCAGATAAATGTAGTGGAGTAAAACAACACAATATTTCTCGCAAGTAAAGTACCTCAAACCAGTACTTGAGTGCAGTACTTCAGTAAATGTATTTAGTTTCTTTCCACCTCTTATATAGCACCTGGGTTTTGAGGAAGATAATGGCTGAGATTCATACATCTATGATGAGACTGACATGATTTAAGTAAATGGTGATGGTGTTTCACTGACTGTCATTGAGGCAATACTGCCCTCTAGAGAAAAGAAGTTACAATTACAAATAAAAGAAACTGGGTACATATGGAGGCCTTACAGACTTCCTCTGAGTTTGAGGATGTGTCAGTCAATAAAAGCAGCTTCTCAAGTGTCTGGACTGATCTGAACAGCCAAAAAAAAACTGCCTCCATTTTCACTGACTGGATTTCCTTCCGTTCGCCAAGAAGCATGAGGTCAGGATGTCAGATATTTGGAGACAGAACAAGACAACCAGAGACAATCCCAGTGAATTTATCCTGTGTGAAATAGTCAATTTCAAACACAACAGCATTTTAATGATTCTGTCTAAAGCTGTAACTCCCAATAGCAGTTGATAAAAGAGATGTACTGGAGGCGGACCTTTAAACACTATACGTTTTAACCTTTCCTTCCAGTGTTTCTATTTTCAGTGTTTTTCATAATCACCACATTCTGTTTCCTGTTTTCATAAAGTATAGTCCGGTATTCTTGAGACTTTTCAGACTCACCTTTTGGCCTTCAGTGACATTTATTTATTTTTAGTATTTAATATGTTGACCCAATTTAATCCCAGAAGTTCCTCCCTTCCCTGCTCTCTTAAAATAGATACATACATCAAGTGTATTCAGTAGAACAGTGAAAGTATTTCAGATGCATGTAAAGGGGAAAACAAAAGTGTCATGCATCATAGACTGAATTGTATTGATGCTTCCCTCCTCTGCAGTAAACAGAGACTTGGAGCTTGTCATAGTCCTCTGTGTTGTCCAGCCTCTTGTGGTCTGGTTGGAGAACATGTAAAGGCACATATTAATTTTTCTAGTGCTATGTTTTTCCTGTTTTTTTTGTTTTTTTCTGTCAGTTGTTTACTTCCTGTGCTCAGAAAGCTCTGGCAACAGCAAAGCTTTTAACTTGCACTGAGGGAGTAGCAACCCTGATCAAAAGGGTCTCTGAGAACAACCTCACTGTGCAGCTCCAACAGGGGGCAACACAGTTCAGAGTTCCTTGTCCTTGAATGAACAGCAGCTGCAGGGTCTCAGTGTGCCAAGATGCCATATCAATGTAACATGTCTTTTAAAGCGTTGTTATACAAGCAGGTTGTTTTAGTTTTATGCTCTTGCCCAGAAACACATTGCTTCATAGTCACACGTTTTCACATATTCACAGTTGGAGAATCCCAGTACAACATGTTCAGTCACTTACAGCTGCTACACAATAGTTATTAAGAGAGTGTTGGTTTTTGTTTATCTCCATCCTTTGTTTATGTGGTGTTGACACAAGCCTGTTACAAACCATGAGACATTTTGTGACAGGATTATTTAAAGGATAAAGCTGATATTCTATAGTTTCCCTCTTGTCACAGAATTGATCCTTGAAGGAACAATAACCAAAGAAGGCCCTTTGAATCTAGCAAGACTACACATCAAAATAACATGTTCACTTCCAACCCGGAAGAAAACACTGGTGTCACAGAGGAATTAAAGTTCACTCAAAGCCAAAATGTGCAGAAAAGACAAAAGACACACAAGATACCTTAAACTTTGTCTTTTGTGTGTAAAACCTCTGGCAGTGTGGGTAAACTTCTACTTAGATTACTTTACTTTACATGATAGAAACTTGAAACATGCATTAATAAAATGCAGTTCAACTCTACACATGCTGTTTTAGCAAACAAACAAAGGAAAACTGTGTTTTTTGGAGACCATTCACAGCTCTTTATTAATCCTAATTTGGTGCCCTAGTATTAAATATACTTGAACAGGACAGTGTGGCATTGACCAAAAATTCATTACAATTCACCTGAAAGATCAGGCTGTAATTGAAAAATCTCCTGCTTTGTATTTTCACAATAAAATGTTAAAGTAAAAGAAATAGTAATACAGTAAATTTTAATCACCTGTGAGTCAGCAACGGCTAAATCATCCCTTCATTACACCTGCTGTTTCATCTCTTGCATCTCACAGAGCTGCAGTTTAATGAAACTCCTGTATAGCTGCAGTAAGAACGTGCTGAACACAGCGCTGCTATGGTTTATGGTATGACTACAGATCGTGGTTACAACTTTTCACAAGAGGCCCTAATTTCAAAATAAGAGCATGTTATTGGATCGGTTGAACTGGATTCATTAGAAGTAAAAGTTGACAACCCTTAAGTCGTAATCCTAGTACTCTAACCTCGCCTGTTGCTGAGTGATTGAAAATCCTATCAAACTGTTGTCTGTATGTTTTCATTTCATGTTTAATACTGAATGAATGGCAGATTTTAGCAGTGATTTAATATACAGTATATAAATACACCCAAACACTAATGCAAGTTCACACTGTGGTCAGTCCACACATCCCATATGAGTGTTTGTGTGTGTAAATCCACGCTGGATCTACATCAGTCTCTGTAGTGTCATATTCTGTGGTGAAGCTATAACCATGATTTGTAAAAGGCTGCCCTGACACTCCCACCACTCCCTCTGCCAACCAGAGGGAGGACTGTCACCGCCAAGGCAGGACTTCACTCTCTTCACTTTCTCTCCAAGCAAAGTGGCAGCCACCACTGGCTTCTTGCAGCTGAAAGAGAAAGGTAAGACCCTGTTATCATCTTTACGGCACGTGTTGTCATGTGGAGGGTAGGCCTCTACTGCACTCAGTGTTTGATGTGTCTTTTCAGACTGAGATCATATTTTGTTCCGTATATATTATACAAATCAGTAGCAAAGTGATGTTAGATAAATGGAGACAATGTTAGAACATTTTTTAAGCGAATGTTCTCTTCGTGTTGGTGGTTGTTTGTTAGTCTGGTGGTTGTAGTTTCAGGTTGTAGGTTGTATATACGGTATCTAAGCATGCATCATCACTGTTTTTTAGTAGTGTTCTCCAAACTTGATGCTACCATGGCATGGGTTTGGTTTGGCCACAAGTGACCAGCCATCAGGACAATGAGAAGACGAAGCTAAATATACAGTATAACTGCATACATCAACCTCTGTGATTATGGGTCAGCGAGGTCCTCTGCTTTAGCGCAAAGGCACCAGCCTCTTTCTCTGTGTGTCTCTTGGCATTTCAGAGTTATGCTGTTAGTTGAGTCTGCAGCCTGAAATAACTTTGTCTTCCATTCTAATTACTGTATGTACGACTACAGAATGAACTGGAAATGATGGAGAAGGTGTGTGGGATGGTTTTCAAGATAGTCGAGGAAAAAAACACCAGTATAGTTTTGTCCTATAAAGATCATTTGTCAGAAAAGTATAGTCTTCAGAAGTAGTCACCAATTATCTGTCATCTACATGCTTTACATGACAGCAAAGATACTATGGTTACTGTAGTTATTTTTGCTTTGAGTTATTCATGCCATTGCTTAACTTAAAGCAAGACTATAGTTGAAAGAAGAAATAGTACAAGTACAATTCATAAGCAATAATACACACATTCCTCAGTTCAGCTACAGCCTTTCTTGGTCTGGTATGATCAGTCGCTAATACCATGCTTTAATACTTAAATTTAAGAACCACATCTGCGTATTTGTTTGCCCCATTTGTTACCTCGGCAAGATTTTTACCAGTGTGAAGCCACTGCAAATAGATTTTCATACCATCGTGTCATGAATGAAAAGTAATGACTTGAAAGTTGTAATATCACATTCAGAATCCAAAGAAAATACAAAACATGCTTTAGAAAGTGGGCAGTAGTTTTGTAGAGTATATGTAAATGACGGTAAACAGGCCTCAATGTGCAAAAGCACTGGTCCTTTAAAACAGTGGTTCTCAAAGGGGGGTCTGGAAAACCCCTTCTGGGGGTTCCTGGGGTTCCCCAGCAAAAAGTGGAATAATTTATTTGCACTATTATTCTATCCATAAGTAACACAATGACAGAATGTAGGACTATTTTTGGTCATAGGTTTCAAACACTCTCTGTAATAAAACATCTAAAAGCAAAGATCTTATCAGTTGGGGGACCCTGGGACAAAATCTTATCAAATGGGGGTCCATGGTGTAATTTGTGTCACTTTAGGTGTCATTGATGGGAAAACATGTGAGAACCATTTCTTTAAAAGGAGAAGGTATTTCATTAAAATTAACTCCAGTACCTAACCACACTGAAAAACTAATATCTAAACCCTACATCTCATCATTTATTGCAGTGACCAAATATTATTCTCAGCCATCAGTCAGAAATGCAGCAGACATGAGCACGTTAGGGATGTTATTTGTTTCACAAACCAAGTAACAGCGCTGAGCAATCCCAACATCTGTGCACAAGGAATGTTCTGTGATGCTGAGGCCAGTGGAGGCGGTTGATGTGGTCGGTATACAGCACTTCCAGTTTGCCAAATGTAGAGTGAGGTTTGGAGGAATTCAGGTTCAGAACCCACCTATCCACACTCTGTCTATAATGACCGATGTGCTTTAAAATGAAAGAATGAGGCAGTAGGGAAAGGATGTATAGATAGAAAAAAATGAAATGTCTGTGCAGTTTATTTGAGGATCCTAGTAGAGACAATTTTAGAAATAGTGAAACACATAAACCATCCTCCCGTGGCATGCTGTCTCTGGGTTATTCACTGTGGCCTCAGCCAGACCAGAACTCCCAGTCCGTCTTGTTTTGAAAATCCTCATGTTCTTCTGTGTTTTATCCTCTGATATGATTTGTCCTAAAACAAACACCTTTTTCTTCTGATTTTGACCATTTGATAATCAAAGTGTTTATTACAAAACATGTCTTTTGCATGGTCTCTTGCATCCTGTCAATGCTGCACAGGCTTAGCTGCAGCTGTTGGAGCTGTTGTGAAGCTGAACACTGGACACATAGATTTTGTCGTATCGTTATCGAAGCTCTGGTCTCCTCCATGAATAGAGCTACTGTAAACTAAAGAGGACCCTTAGAGCTGTGCTTGTTCTCTTTTGTTCTCTAAAGAATTAAACACATCATTTCCTTTGAAAACAGCTGTTTATCTGATCCGTCAGGACAGCAGGGACAGCGTTTCCAAAACCTTTACAAATCACAATCACATCAATGTTTCCTGATCTGTCACCACTCAGGTTAATGTTTGGTGAGCTCAATGCACAGAAACTACCCGGTTAGGTTTAGGGAAACATCGTGGTCATGGTTAAAAGAAACCAAAGCTGAATGTTGGGAAGAAACAGGAAGTGAACAGCAGTTTCCCTTGTCAAAGTGACACTTTGTTGAGCTGTCTATCCTTCTCCTGATGGGGTTTTGTTCACAGAGTACATTGAGTTCTTGCCCTTTAAAGATAAATGCAGCTCATAGTTAGGGATTTATCCAATGACTAACACAAATGTTTTTCTTAGGACAGCATATTTTATTATACAAATCTTTAGCAACAGCAGGTCTAAACTGATGAAATGGATCTTTTTTCCAACAACCTAAAATGAATGGGAGGAGGTGCAACCTTTCTTTGCATTGTGAATTTCTGTGTGTGTGTGTGTGTGACTTCAGTTGTTTTCAGTGACCTGCCACCTCTATGAGATTCCAATACACCTTTTTCACAGCATTTCGTAGCACAGACATTTTGATGTGCTGTAGCAAGAAAAGCACAGGTGTTAGTCTACTACTAATAATAATGATAGCTCTGGTCCATGTAGGCATGCTGTTAAACCATGGCAGTGATCCAGCGTACACAGTGCCAGGTTTTGGCAATAAATGTTGTGCACACTGTAGTACTGACAATAAGCTCTACCTCGAACCTTGAAGCCATCGAAGATGTTATTAGTTGTTGTTTGTCGGTTTGAAATGTCTGCTGAAAGTAAGGTCGATTGAAATGTTTATTTCTTGCAGCTATGTAATTTTCACAGTTATATACTTTTAGGTTAAAAAGCAAACTATATGTATTTGGTGTGCTATATTATTTTGTTTACCCTGGCTAAGCCAAAGCTTCACATTGAGTCTACCTTAAACGTGACAGCATTTCTAATGTTAGTTCAGCAGCCTATTTGTGGATTAAATAGCATTTCTCTGTTAGAATTAGTACTTTGTCAGGGCCAATTTGTGAATATCGGACAACACAAGAAGAGGTTTAAAACCATTCAAGGTTGTTCAGTTAGGGTGGCCAAACTAAAGGTGTAGGTCTATCACCCTAACAGTTCAACAAAATGACTGGGACGATCAGAAAGATGTCAGTCTGATCGGCACACATCCACACAGTCCTCAGGTATGATCATTGAAAACACCTGTTTGGGTGAACCCAGGGTCTATAACAAGAAAGAGAGAGAGAGAAAAAAAGGTAAAACAGAGGAAGAGAGAGCAATTCAAGACAACAACAATAAAGGAAATACACATTAACGGCTGTATCAGCCAAACTAGAAGGTAACAGCAGAAGACATTGACAAATGGGTTTGTAGAAAGTTTTGGATAAATTTAAAGGGCAAGTTAAAGGCCAGTCAATTCAATAATCACACTCCATTGCTTCAAGCTGTTAGCTACTGCAGAGGGTCCAGCCAGTGAAGAGAAGTTAATACAGGAGTGATGTGATCTTCAAACCTTTTGGTTTTTGTTAACACTGCAGCATTCTGAGTGAGCTGGAAGTTATTTAACACCTGCTTTGTCAGTCCAGCAAAAACAGTGCATTAAGGTAATCCAGTCTACTATGAAATGAATGCATGAACCGGCTTTTCAGAATCCAGCTGAGACAGGAAGCATCTAACTTTGGATATATTGCTGAGATAATAAAAGGCAGCCGTGGAGATATTAGATATGTACTTCTGGAAGTTAAATCACACCAAAAGCACACCCAAGGCTTTGGCATGCCTTAAAGACGTGGGACGTCCTAAAAGAATCTCTGTTTTGTCTTTTGTCATGTGGCTTGGTGGAACTGGACTAAATTATCAACCTGAATAAATTTAACAGTGATTAAATAAAGTTTCCAGTTCACTGTGTTTCCACTTTAAAGCAACCAGTATAAAAAGGGACCATATTGAAAGATTTTACTTTCCCCACATGTACCCAGCAGATACCCATACAAGTCAGCCCACATGGGCCCATGTTACTGAGCACATATGGGTCTTTTCCACATTTAGCCCTTGTGGGACCACCTGTTACCCATGTCGCCCACATTTAATCCATATGGGGTGCACATGTGTGGGTTGACTGCGCACTGAGACATGCAATGTCCTTATTCAGTTGTTTGTAGATTAATTCCTCAAATGTAGCGATATCGGATCTTTTTTTGATGTACTTTATATAAGCAGGAAGCTGTACTGAACATATGATGTTTTTCCAGTTTAATTTATTAATTTTAATTAACTTTTGGCATTTCGTACCGTTAAATAATTGTTTTGAGGTGAAAAAACATTAGGGTCACAAGTGGAAGTACATTGTTAGAATATGATTCCATAATAGCGAGCTAGCTTTGTAAAAGAAAGGTTGTGGTAGCTGTGCTCTCTTCAGCTCACTGATCCTCCCCTGTCTTTAAAGCCTGTGCCAGCACACTGCAGCCCTCTCTGCCATGTTTATATTTCTGTTTTCCCATCCCGGCATAGTGCTCACGTTGTTATTTTCTCCGGCCCAGCCTTGTGGTTGGTGGAACCATGTTTGCGCTGCGAAGGGGAGAGCTTCACAGAAAACACACTACTAGACCATATGTTGCATGGCACAACATGAAAACTCACAAAAGCGTTTTACAGGAATGAGGATGGGGAAAGAAGAACGGAGGGAACAGTGGAGAGGAAGACAGAGAGATGAGGTTCAGTCAAATCTCATTCTCAAATTGTTTGTTTGGATAACATTAGATTAGATTAGACTACTGTACATACTGTTAGTAGGATTTAAGTAGACAACAAAACTGTAACAAAAGTTAAAGACTAACTTAACACCAGTAGAAACTAATGTTTATGCTGACCCATGGTTGTTGTAGTTCTCACCTTGTTGCGCTTATGTAGAACTGCACTGTCTTAACTATACATTGACATGACTGTTTAAGCTGCATGGTTTGGATAGAGGCAGTGAAACTATATTTCTCAGCTTACTTTTTAAATGTGCTTTAAAAGTTAAACTCCAGAAACAAAGGGCAACAGAAACTTAACCAAAAATTCAGTAACTATTTGAACAAAAAAGTCCTTTTTAGAGATTCAATTTTCACACACAAAGACCCAACAACAGGAAGTCAAACAACTACGTACATCTTCGTTTTTAATTTATAAGCACTGCTTGCTTATTATGTTAATGCATAATGCTCTACACAATTTGTAGCAGCTGCGAGGGTTGTGTTTGACTAATCAGCAATGCTCTGCACTGCAATTTCCTCCCCACGAGTTCTTGGGTCACAGGAAAGTTTGGCCCCCACAGTAACTATGAGGACATAAGAAGAGGAAATAAGGAGAAGTATTTTATCATATATAATTAGAATTGAGTCTCTTGTTCCTTTGCTTGAAAAGTAGAAAGGCTCCTGCTGTGGAAACTGCACACATGAATATGCTGATGATGGTGTTACTCAGCAAAAGGTCAAGAACATTAAGAAGCATCATTTGCTTATAATGAATATCCAGAGCAAATTTCTGTTGAATGTGACCAAGTGTTAGTTATAGGGAAATGTTAGCTTGATGCTGACTGGAGAAAAGCAGGAATCAACAGGCAATCTGGCGATAACCTGTCATGATACAGTCCAGACTGCCTGAAGAACAAAAAGTGTGTAATATTACCATCCCCAGGTAATGAATGGGGCTTTTCTTTTTATACTGTAATGTTTTACAATAAACCTAAACATATACAGTATAATACACACTCATACCTCTGACTGTACAATGTTTTATGCATAAATCTCCCTGCACTGCTACTTCATGAGTTATCAAAGTGTTTAAAAATGGCAAACACATCGGCAGCAGCACCGCACTGAGCATGGGAACAAAATTTGGATTGCTTTTTATTTTCAACTAAATTAGTTTTTGTTTTTGTTTTAGTCGGGTTTGACTGGACAGAGGTGGACAGCTCTCCTACAAAGCCATGTTACTTTGGTCAGTATGGAGTGTGATATTGTTCCTGACCCCGCTGGAGGCTGCAGAGGAGGCTGACGTCCGGGCAGGTGGGGATGATATTTACATAAATGAGATTACAGCAGCATTTTAATACTTTGCAGTCTGAAGTGTAATAGGAAATATAGATTTGTATCGGTGTTAATTTTTAAGACAGTTCTCTTTGTTCACTGTGAGTCTTTTTTGTGCATCCACGTGTGTATAGGCTGCAGCACAGCTGTAAATGACCTGGTGTATATTGTTGATGGCTCATGGAGTGTTGGGTTCTCTGACTTTGACACGGCCAAGCAGTGGCTAATCAACATCACAAGCCAGTTTGACATCAGTTCCACCTACACACAGGTACTCTAAACTGTGTTATACTGCTGAGCATGAATTTCAGTGCATGTTGTGCACAACTTTTTCTCAGTTTACCTTCCAAGTGAGATTGTAATTTCCATTTCAAATCACAACTAGCTGCAATTTTTAAACCGAAGAGCATTTACCTGTTCTTACATTTTGTCCTGCTGTAGGTGGCTGTGATCCAGTACAGTGACACACCTCGTCTGGAGATTTCTCTGGGGAGACATCAGGGTGGAGCAGATCTCATCCAGGCCATACAGAGTATCACCTACCTGGGAGGAAACACACAGGTAGGACAGCATGTTTTCTCTGTACACCTCTATCTGAAACATGCAGTCTCTATGCAATGTAAATAATTTTGTACAAATATGAATATAGAAAATGTTCATTAAAACACAGCTCTGCAGTTTTCATGGATGAGAATGGATAATGATTCATGACCTGGCTGCTGTTCTTGTGAATCCAACTGGTTGATTGGGACACCCGCATGCAGAGGGGTGGTGCAAGAATAAAACACACTTTATGCCTAAAATGTCCTATAAAATGTCCTGTAAAAATCTTCACTACTTCCAGTACTCTATTCAAACACAAGGAACTAATAAAGTGGAGCAGGCTGAGGCTAGTTATGGAGTGGCAGATTACACTTAACCATAGTCCACGAGCGCCAGAAGTTGCTCACCACAGGTGCAACACGACCACACAGCAACACCACAGGCACAGAAATGGTCAATAAACATACAGGCGTGCTAAGTTTGCTTTATATCACATGCTGTTTGAAAATAACATCCTTCCCTTTGAATTATACATCTTATTTTTTGGTAAAAAATTTGTCTGCTGTATCTTGTTATAATCTGCTAGTCAATTTTCACAAGGAGATTTAAAAAAGCTTTTTTATGTGTTTATATAATTTAATTTGCACCCTGTGATGCAGTGGTCAGTAGCTGAGAACTGGTGAACAGACCAGTTCACACATGCGATCCTTTACAGCATCACAGTGTTTTTTATTCACTGTTTTCCTACTGTTTTGCAGACTGGAAGGGCCATCAAGTTTGCTGTTGACCACGTCTTCCCTTCATCGCAGCGGGTCAGCCGGGTCAAGAACCGCATTGCTGTGGTGGTAACTGATGGCAAATCACAGGATGATGTGGTAAATGTCGCATTTCCAAGTGTAACACTTTTATTCATCCCACTGAATATGAAAGCTGTTTTTGTGATGCTGTTCTTTCAGCATAAACCCCCTGTCAATCTACCTGTTTGTCCTAAATGGAAAGCCTCTTTTCTTTTCCTATGTTTCTTTAGGTGGACGCCAGTATGGAGGCACGAGCTCAGGGCATTACAGTGTTTGCAGTTGGAGTTGGCAATGAGATCACCACTTCAGAGCTGGTATCCATTGCCAATAAACCTTCATCCACCTATGTCCTGTATGCTGAAGATTACACTACTATTGACCGTATCCGCGACTCCATGGAGCAGAAACTATGTGAAGGTCAGAATAATGAGTTTACCTATGTGCATGTCTGGTTTATCAGATGTTTTTTCCAGTTCTCCTGGAGGGAAGCTGCTCTCCTACTCTTGCTGTAGCTACTGGCTATGACCATAGCGTATGGGCTTAGGTTAGGCATGGCAGAGAGAAGTGGTTAGGGTATGGTTATGTATTTCATAAGACTACTGCTGGGGTAAATGATAAGACTTGGGCCAAATGGAGGTAGGAGGAAATCAAAACAGCCAAAAGCTAGTTACAGCCATAGCCATGACTACAGCACTGCCCAAAGCTATAAGTAGGTCCATAGTCTAATCACAGCCAGAGCCAGAACCTGTCACAATCAGCAGCAATCAACTAAAACTAAAACATACCTTTTCATGACAGTAGCAGTTGCAAATCTCTCTTAAATTCAGGGCCTGGCCTGTATCATGTTTTTGTGCTGCCTGTCTTTCCTGTGCTGAAAATCTCCCTCCTGCATCTAACCACTCTGCCTGGACATTTTCACCTTTATCCTTCCTGTTTGAGTTTTAAAGTTTTAGGATTATTTTTCTGTACTGACACTATAAACATATGAAATGGACATTATGGAGGAAATCAAATAATCAGTTATTTACCAGGCATTAAGTGACAATGAAACTCCAGTGACAAGGCAGAATCCTGCATTTTCCAGCCTCAGTGTTGTTAACCTTTCCTGACTCATAGTCCCGACTGTGCTTGGGAAGTACAGGGGAGACATTGAGGGAGGTGAACTTGCATTTTGAGGAGTTGTAGCATTTTTTTTTTTTACTGACAAACAGCCAAAAGTTAATATACATCGTACTATATTTTTACAGCTACACTGCTAACTCCGAACTAACTACCTAACCCTCTGCTCCTGTTGCCTCTCAACAACCTACATACTGAGCTATTCCTGACAGGAGCTGTGCTTTTTGTGTAACAATATTATTTCCTTAACTTACTGCAGATCTTGCAGAGAGATGATAAATCAGTGTTATTTGCTGCTTCTTAACCTTTAATGCACAATTTTACATTCCACACAAGACTGCGCATGCGTATAAAGGATGCAATATCATAACTGATCTCAGAACGGTAGATTAGACTAGTCACCTGCTAAAAGACAACAGGTCCCACGGTAATCCTCAATGCACATGTGCACACCTAGAAAAAACTACTGGCCACTCGGCTGGACAAGCTTGTCTGTCAATTAAACACGGTCACACTCACTAAAATAACAGAAACGATAGATACAACGGCTGGAGGTCAAGCAAGCTAGCTTTCAGAGACAATACCCGACCTTTCCCGGCATGCCACTGCTTTAAGCCTAACTGACTACAGGTAATCACTGCTAGCAACAAGCCTACCGGAAACAACGATAGCATCTTTTAGCTATGTTTTTTTTCATGGCGCAGCAAAAAATCTCTTTAAGCGCTACAAAAAAAGAATTAGCACCTAGCTGTTGAAGAAAGTTGAAGGGTTAGAGGGCAAGAGAAACATATTTGGTGGAGACCACAACAGAGCCAAAAGGTGAGTGAATATTGGACTTAAATTTGAATGGTTACCAGAAACTCCAATTGAATGCTAATGTTGCTTTGCTTGGACATAATTTTTAGACTTAACAATATCACGAAGTAATAAACTATTGCAGCTTTTGTCTGTTACATTGTTGAAGGGCAAAAAGTTAAGTTAACCTTTTAGTTTTTGTCATGTTGTCAATTAGCATGTTACCATGTAGCTTGTTGGCTAATGTTAGATGAACCTCACTGAGAATGGCCTCACAGACTTAAAGTGTAACAGCACACATTTTGATACAAGATAGCAGAAAAACAGGTGTGATTAATTAATAATGGCTGCATCTATTTAGTTTTGCCTGTGCATTATGGCTGACTGTGACACTTCAACTGGACAGAGACATTGTTAAAGTTAGTAGCTGCACCTGTGCTTTTGTGATACATTGGATATATTGTATTGTTGTACAAGAACTAGATTTCCCCTTTTAAATTCACTACCGAAAAAAAAAAATATTCACCCATATCTACAAGAACACAAATGCACCACTAAATAATAAAGCTGAGCCAGAAATGAAATGATTCTTTTAACAGTTTAATTAGTGTTTAGCTAACCTTTTTCTTTCTAGAGTCTGTATGTCCGACACGAATCCCGGTGGCATCTCGTGATGAGAAAGGCTTTGAGCTGATGGTGGGCATGAACATTCAGATGAAGACTAAGAAGATCCCTGGCTCTCTGGTTTCTGAGGCAGCATACGCCCTCACAGCCTCGACAGACATTACTGAGAATACCAGGTAGCTTAAAAATCATTCATGTTTACAACTTTGTTGTTTTGTGCCTTTCCTTTTACCAATTATTGTTCATAAGTAGTTATTTTCCTCCATTCTTCTACTAGGGAGATTTTCCCAGAAGGCCTCCCTCCATCCTATGTGTTTGTAGCCACCCTGCGTCTAAAGGGGCCTTCAAGCATGCTGACCTTTGACCTTTGGAGGGTGTTGTCAAAGGATACGGAGATCCAGGCCGCAGTGACACTAAGTGGGAAGGACAAAACTGTCACCTTCACCACCACTAGTTTAACAGAAAAGGAGCAAAGAGTCATCTTTACAGCCGGCTTCCAGGTTTGTGTTAGGATTGAGTTTCACATGTACACCAGATCAATATGGGGAGAATTTCTCATTTGACTACTACTGAAAAATGCTTAAGAAATATGACTGTACCCAGTTTCACGCATACAGTTATAAGAGATAAATGAACAACTAACAATGGGACACTGGAGCAGAACTTGGAAAATGTTTATGAACATGAAGAAAACATAAATATCACAGTTTAGGTGTATTGGTTGATATAGAGAGCGTACTGTGCTCTGCTGCTACTGAATGAATGTATTGAGCTGTAAGTGTGTCTCTTCCAGTCTTGGGTTTCCCTTCATGTTGGTTGCTGTGAATGAACCTGACTGGGATGACTTGCAGGGAGCCAAGAGAGCAGTTGTTTAAACATCATCCCATGTTCAGTTCAATACACAGCCGAACCCGTGAAAATGTAATGTGATGGTAGCCAGGAAGAGGCTCAAAGAAAATGTTTCCTGCTCTAAACCACTGTATTTCCCCTGTGGAAACTAGCTTGTGGATGTGTAGTTCTTGGAGAGCATGCCTCTGTTTCCATGGCAGCACAAGGTAATAATACATCCTGTTGGACACACCAGGTTGTTTTTTTTTTCCAAAAAGCACTCACCACCTTCCATCCTAACACACACCTAGACTGTAGAGAGGAGAAGGTTGTAATTATGTTCAATTTATGTTAGCCTATGTTTGATTTGATTTGGCTTTGATGTGGCATGAGTTAGAAACCTGTGATTTGTCATTTGGAAATGACAGCTGTGGCACAGTCACAGTGAAACAATCACTGCTCTGTTTCTTCCTGTTGCTGCATGGTTTGAGCATTAAGAAAAAAATTTGTGATGGAAAAAGGAAGGAGTGCTTGGTCGTAATTCCTCGCTGGTCATAACTATTTGTGGAGCATTTAGGGAACACACATTTTTGGTCCTATGAAATTAGATTAGATGATACACACGCACACATACAACTGCCAACAAGTGGAAGGCTGAGTGAAAGAGGATTTGACAAGTTAATAATCGTTTTCACATCCAACTTTGCTCATGAATGGAAGCTTGAACAAAGATGCGTTTCAGTCTCATGAATGAACAAACTCTCAGTTAAAGCATCTTTATATTTGAGACAACCATATTTTTGCCGTCTTTTTAGACTCTTTATGATGGAAACTGGCATCAGCTCAAACTTCTAGTGAGACCAAGCCAAGTCACCGGTTTCCTCGACGATCAAGTGATCCAGGAAATCATGTTGGAGCCAGTGGAGCCCATATTCATCAATGGGGAGACACAGGTGGCAAAGAGGAGAGGAACAGACATCAGTGTGCCTGTGAGTACAGATCACACACACTAAATAACATTACAACTGAAAGGTCAGAGTGCACTGAATTTATTTAGACACCATGTGCAGGTGATCGCCTGATTTAAATAATGGATCATTCAGGAGGACTGAAGTTTATTTAAATGGGTTGTAATAGTAGCTACAAGCTGTGATTGTCAGCTAAAAGCTGGCAGAGAAAACTGAAGCAAAACTCAAAATATTATTGTCATATGTTGTTGATAGTAAAAATACAAAATACAAGCAAATACAAAACATTAAAAGAACAATAAAATGTTTTCAATTTTTTTGCTGACAATATCCACTTGTAGAAACTACAGTTTGATTGTTGTGTTCTTGTTTTATGATTATGTTTCGCTACTCGAAGCACTTGGTTAAGATTAGGGAAACATTGTGATGATCTATAATATAGAAAAAGTCAACAGTACTTGAGGCACAAAACACAAACTTCAACTGGAGTTGATGTGGATTCAATGACTGGATGCTTCAGTACCAATTACATGCTGCTGTTGTCTTGCATGTAGTGTGAATTATGGTTTAGTGTTGTGTACACATTGTCAACATTAAGCTACAGGACAGTTACAGATGATGGAAAGGATTTTATGATAGTGTAATCTATGATGGAAACATTCTTAATAAGGAAGGTTTCTAGTCATTAAAAAAGTCTAAACCAACTATTGGTTGGCTAAAAATATAGATAGTTTTTTTGTTTTTTAAGTACCAGTTACGTTTTTTATTTTTTTTACCTTACTTTCAATATTTAACGGCAATGACCTACATCTGATACAGGTGGAGCTTCAGAAGCTGCGTCTGTACTGTGATCCTCATCAGAGTGAGAGAGAAACAGCTTGTGAGATCTACACTGTGGTAAGATTTCCGCTGTGATCAACCTGAACCTACAAAGGTCACATTGTGAAGTTAAAATTCTGTTTGTTACTGCATGTATGATGCTAACTATTACTATTGTCTTGTCTTTCTTATGGTTTACAGGATGATGAGAGGGTGAGTGCAATTTCTGCCCTGTTTCTCACACATTTTTATTCTGATTTTGCTTAAAGGTCTTTTTTTATTTAAATCGCAACAAAACCTTAATGTAAAAGTTTTTATATGCCTTGGTTGCTGCCACCATGATGTGTTTTCTAATGCTTTTCCACCTAATGAAGAAAGTGTGAGTGTGTTTTGTGTTACAGACATCACTTTGTCTGTGTTTCCTCAGTGTCCTCTGAATCGAACAGCCACGGAGGAAGAGGAGGAAGACTGCAACTGTGTAGCTGGACCACAAGGGCAGCGTGGCCCGCCAGGACGCATGGTAACACACACACACACACACACACACACACACACCACACACACACACACACACACACACACACACACACACACACGCTACTTTGCCCTATAAGTCTCACAGGACAAGATATATGACTCATCTCTTGCCCTGCTGTATGTACATGATCCAATTATATTGGATTATTACAGACACCAGTAGTTATTTATGCACTGTCCATACTATTAATCACCGTGGAATATGCTATATGGAAAGGGAGGAGAGACCACAACATGCAAATTGGAAACTAGAAAACTGCTAATTTAGGGTATTTGATGTGGAATTGGTGCAATTTACCAAAAATATACATTTATCCTGTCCTCTACTAATGACCTCAGTTATCTCAGATTTGTTTGGCATTTTCTCTGAAGGTCCCACTGACCAAAGGCAAAAAAAAAAAAAAAAAACTATACAGAGAAAAATAATTTATGGTTCATCAGAAACCACAGAACATAAGTTCTATGCATGTTATTTTGCAGGTTGTGTAAAATGATTTAAAAAGAATAGAGATTAAAAATGATTAAATTTAGAATTGAATACACGCTAAAGTTTCGTTGAAACAGCCTTACTTGGACTGGTATGACCGGGAACTTATGTTACCTAATGTTTTGTTGTGTAACTGAAACACTGTCCTGAGACAGTTCACTGACTCTTTGCACCTGTTAGACTATGTTTTTGTATTTACAATGATCCCTTCATTGCCCCTTATGGTCACAGTTACAAAGTCACGCTTGTAACAAATTAGATGATTTATTGATAATCCTCCTCATTTTAAGAATATGTTATATTGAGTGATATTCTATAAATAAGAGAGCCATGGTAGTGGCTCTCTGAAGCTGTACAGCACCATGGTGCTTTGAGCTAAATCCAAACATCACCATGCTAACGTGCTCACAAAGACAATAATAATAATGTTTACCATATTCACCATTTTATTTAATGTGTTAGCATTCTAACATTGTTACTTAGCACAAAACACAAAGTCCATCTGAGGCTGATGTGAATGTCGTTAGCTTAAACCAAAGTATTTGACACATTTGATGTGCAAGTGGAAAAGTCAGAGCATCAACAGAGATATTACGGTTCACAGTGAGGGGAACAAATTTCATGGCAATTCACCCAATTGCTCTCAAGACATTTCACTCTACTACAAATGTCAACCTCATCATTGTGGCACTGAATGAAAAGTCAGGTGATAACAAAAGTCATTATGATCATCTGGAAGTGATGGAAACGTCAGTCCGTGGCAGTGTATTCAATAGTTGTTGAGATTTTTAGTCTTGGTCAAAGTAGAGGACAAACTGGCGACAACATTGCTATCCATGGAGAAATACCACGAGCGGTGCAAACAAATGTTTTCATTTAAGTCAATGTATTTCAAAAACAGTCAAAAGAATATGTTTGTGCGTGTTGTAATGAATTGTTTTAATTCTGCAGGGTTTCCGAGGAGAGAAAGGAAGGGAAGGACCACCAGGACCTGATGGTAAGCCTGTAAGTGCTGATCAGTTCCTTCTACTGTACCTTTTTCACCTCTTCATACTGTTGCCACCAGTTTTTAGGATACATGTTGTTTGCACATGACGGAATCAGTGTAAATTGTCTCTGTCACCAGGGTAAAGACGGGAATCCTGGGGAACCGGGCCCTCATGGATTACCAGGGTTGAAGGTAAAAAATCTTTACATTATAATTTGAAGAGGCACAATGCAAGTCTCAATTTTTACTTGGATTTACTGCATTACTACTACAATAATTATAAGGGATTAGTGCAAGCAATGCTCGTTCAGTTTAATGAATGCATTTCTGGTTTTGATTACGAGCTCTTACCTACTGCCTTCCCTTGGCTGGGCAGGGTGAAGACGGTCCTGCAGGACTGAGAGGGGAGCCTGGTCTACAAGGTAACAAGGTGAGTCTTTAAAGGAGCAGTTGTATCAGTAATGTTTTGTAATCCGCTTCCATGACTGAGAGTTACTTTTTTCTACTGATGTCGCTCAGGGAGACATAGGGGAGCCAGGCTTACCGGGAAAACCAGGACCCCCAGGACCCAAGGTGAGACTACTTTTGTTCATCTCATCAGAAATATGTTTATCAGGAAAAGATCTAACAACTTCAGTCTAAAGTTATTATTTGTTAGGGGCGACCTGTCAGCCTGATAGTAAAGGTGCATACCACATAAATGCAACATCTATGTTTTACCTTTCTTATGTGTCGTACCCTTCTCACGCCTTGTTTTCTGTCACTCTCTGTACCGTCAGATATTGCTAAATATATATAAGTAGAGAAAGACTTTTTGCCTTAATTACATAAAAAGGAAAACAGGCTACTGTATGTAGTACTAGTTGACTACCTGTACTATGTATACATCTATTTGAACAAATCCAAGAACTGTTTGTAAAAGACGGATAAGAAAATAATGCCAAATATTATACATTTTTAATTTAAATATAGATGCAGAATTCATGTATGTATGCATTCTACTGGTGAAATGCAACCAGAAGTAGCTACCCCACTTGTGCAAATATGTAGTTCCCTGGCCTGTCCCTACCATGACTACTGGTGAACATGTTTGAAAAATACCATAGTGGTGTTTGGTGATTGTGCATACACACTTGTTTTAGTGCCACTTCTAATGGCTCGAACAAGTGTCCTAATACACAGAATAATTTTACCACCAGCATACAAAGCATTTAAGGATCCATTGATCAAGAAATTATTTTATTTTTATGTTTTTGTGCAGGGTTTTCCAGGTCAGAGAGGTGAACCAGGACCTCAGGGAGAAGTCGGTTCAGTGGTAGGATCTAGTTCTGCTTAACAGCCATGTGTCTGTAACATCCATTAAACTTCGTTAACTGTTTCATTAAAATGAAACACCATGCACTGTCAGATGTAAATAATTCTACTATGAGTGGAAGTCAAGAGAACAGAACAGAACCCTAATTCTGGTGAGACAGATAAATATTGTGATAGTGTAGGATTTGTCTCTAAGAGTGCGTTTGTTGTCCAACCAGGGGGAGCCAGGAGTACCAGGCACCGGTGGAGTGGTGGGTCCACCAGGACCTCAGGTCAGTGTGGACTGTAGATCCTGGGAGGTCAGGTGGGAGACAAACATTAAGCTGTATATTGCTGTATATCGCTGTAACAGCATCCACTGTTCTGGGAAAGCTTTCCTTGATATCCTTGAAAGTTTGTGAATTTGATATAAAAAATTTCAAGGCCTTGAAAGTAAAAAAAAAAAGGAAAATTTGAAGTAGACAAAGGGTCTTTGAAAGTGCCCTCATTGATATATTTTGTGTGAAAAATAGAAATGAAAGTTTTTTGATAGTTTTTTTTTTTTTTTTTTTTTTTACTTATCATTAGTAAATAGGCAAAGTGGTGCTATCTGCATGTGTGCAAGAGACCACACACTCTATCATTATTGTGACACAGCACAGTTAAGAAGTGTTCACACACTCAAGCCTCTCTCTTTTTAATTGTTGTGTGTATCTGTGAAGCCTGATAGTTCTCATTATAAAAATTCTTAGAGGTGAAAGAGTAATTAATCTTCGTCCATTACTTAAAATATAGGCTACCAGGTTGGGTCCTTGAATTTGAGGAAATTGGGCCTGGAAGGTTCTTGAATTCATTCAACTTGATGTTTTAAAAAGGTGTGGGATCCCTGCAGTGAGGTCCAGCTCTGGCCTTAACAACTAAAACAGCCACTGACCAAAAGTTCACAAAAGTACTGTATATGTGCACATACTTTTGGCCATTTTCTTGTTTTCCCTCCTCCCAGACAACCATTGTTTTTTATTCATTTTAGTGTAGTATGAAAATGTACTTTCAGAGAGGTGAAATGTACCTTAGATTATTTCACTAAAATAACATAATTTAGATAAAATTCAAAGTAAGTTTGACCCTTACTTACATCTTACTACTTCATTAAAGTTTGGGCTGCTAGAAATTTATTTTCATTCTGTGCAAAAAAATACACCAGTGGCTGTTTGGAATCTTGGCCAAAAACAAGGGAAAGCATATTGATTTGCACTAAATGCACAACATGCTAAAACCTCACTGTTTGTCCTTAAAACTGAAATGTATTTGTACGTATACATACCTATATATGTATATGACCTATCTGCAAGAATCTAAAGTTGTGCACACAGGACAATGAGGAAGTTATAGTCTTAAAGCACCAACATATAATATCCTGACTGTACTGTATAATGTAGCCTTAAAAATGTCTTCTGTGGCCACACTAAGGGATTTTAAAGCTGTGAGGGTGTCAAACACAAACTGAGGCACATTGAAATATCCACTGTATTTAACACATGTAGTGTTAGGGTTAAGTCGTACAGTAAATCTGAAAACACTCTCCACTTCTGTCATTTAAAGAAATTAACACCACTGCAGGAGCATAGGTCATATACTGTACGTACAGTATGTGGGATGTCCCCCTGTGGTAACTTGAAAAGAACAAGTGGCTAAATGAAAGAGCACATGCACACATCTGCAAGCATGCGAGCACGCCCACCAGCTACGAGTGTGTGATGCTATTTTAAGTCTTCTCTGAACTCCTTTGAGCGTTCTACCAGTTTGACTTGCAGCCACACTGCTCAGTAATTTAGGACTCTTCCTGTTATCATAATAAACTACTTTCCCCGAGAATCTGTTTTACGCCAACTGGAGGGTGGTGGTACACAGGAGCTGAAACGGCACACAGTTGGTGCCCATGTGTGGATATGTGGTGGTGGAGGTGGTGCTAGGGAGGGGTGGCTTGACACTAAGCAGTTAACTGCTGAGTTACTTTTGAATGACACAAACAACAACTCAAAGAATTGTTTTCATTATTTTGCATTTGTTTTGTATTTTTGAGAGGATTGATACCATTTTCATATCTGTACATTAAATATAATGCTACCGTCAGTAGCCAGTTAGGCATGACACAAATAACCACTTTTCCCAAAATGTTGAACTATTGTTTTAAATACATTTAAGTAAAGACTGGCTCCCAGATTATTTCTTGAATCAATATATCTACTATGCTGTATATAGTACGTGTGCTGTTTACATTTATACAGTATGTGCATGCAGAATATTCACTTTGTAAGTTTTACTTTAGTACTTTTACAATACTAAAACTACAACCTTAAGCCTTTTGACTAAGGTCAGAGAAAGATATTTATCATATGTCAAAGATGATCGGTGCTGATATCGAGGAAAAGATGAGCTCAACCCTCCAGTACTGAAGTGTGTTGTATGCCCATCCTCTGCCTTAACCTCCACACCCAGACCTCCCTCTGCTTTATAAATGTCACACTACTTCCTGCATTACTGTGTAGGTAATGTTAGCACTGGAAGAACATAAACTGCTGTTGGGAATTAGTTGTGTATAAACACTGGGGACAGAGTTTTTAGATAGTAATTAAATGGCTTTATGGCGGTTACTAATTGCCATGGTTGCAGTTGTTTACCTTGGCCTTTCCTCTGCTCTCCTTACACTAACTGCTTATGGGGCCAGTCAGTGGTGGAAATGTATAATGTAGATAAAATTGGCTCCATCCATTTCAGCTGTTAAAATGCAGATTATATGGTAATGCATCAGCAGTAATGATTCAATAGTAATACATATTACATCTAAACAATAACTGTATCTCTATAGCTATTTAGAGCCTTCCACACTCATGGACTCATCATTTCATAATCTGTCCATGTTAATAACTTGTTAAAGTTTCCAGCCACTGTCTTGCTACCTGCTACATCTTCATTACCTTGCATTTCAGCACATAGATAAACACAAGTGCTTGTCAGACTGGCATGACTACCAGATGGTTAACTTATCACAGATCCAGATTCCCAAGCTATTGTTGACCAGATGTGAGTTACATCACAGATGCCGCAACACCAACAAACAGGCAGAGTTTCTCCCAACAACAATGTCAGGGTACATTGAACGTCTTAATGATTAACTGGAAATAGTCGGTGAAAAGAACACAGCAGTGTGTGCTGTAAGGACTAATTGCTCGTTGAGTATAATGTTGAGGTTGAAAGAGCACAGTTTAGATACACAGTTTTGCCTAGACTGTCTTCAGACTGAAGGCTGTTAGATGAAGTGGCTTTAGTGTATTATTAGCGACAAGAGATTTTTTGACACTTATGTTGGATGTGACATTTCTTGTCACACAGATCTCTCTGTCTCATTTTCTTCCTGTGATGACATTGAAATTCATAAAGGTATCAGATGCGATATGTTTGCTATGAATCATAAAAAGTCTTTTGGCTGCACTTATTTGAAGTGTTATTGCTTCACCTGTTAGCTTTTCTCTAATATTTGTTTAAGCCGGACAAGGACATTTACCTTGGAGCAGTCTGAACAAAATACACCACAGGTGAGCTGAAAGCGTCACTGGTCGAACAGGGTGTCGGTTCATCTCTAGCACAAGAAGTCAACTGAGCGAAGCCAATACACCACAGTGAGATTAATCTGGAACACTTATGGCTGATTTAACTGAGCTTGTAATCACATACAGCTTCATCTGAGAAAACTGTTGGACAATTAGCTGTGTTAAAGACTTTCAGCTGTGTTTGTGAATGTGAGTTTTTGTCAGCCTCTTCTATTCTCTGGTCCTGATCAGGCTCTTAGCTCTTTGACTGATCTCAATATTGACTGAACTAGTGTGTTTGTTTGTTTGTTTTTAAATACACAGCACTGCAAAAGTAGCTTCAAATGTATTTTGCCTTCTGTTAATCGCCCAGTAGAATGACTTCAGCTGATAATAGTCCCATATAAAATCAATTCTTGGGTCAGTAGGCTGGGGCGATATCCAAAATTTAATATCTTGATACAGTCCGGCCCAAATCCTGCGATTATATGATATCGCATCGGTTTATAATCTAATTACATTGTAGTATTTTATCTTGCATTTTTTTTTTTTAAGAATATATAATGATATTATTATATTATGTTTCAGGTATAAGTGATTCTGCCACCAAACGGCAGTCCAAAGTTTTGTTACATGCCAACTAATGTGCCTCCATAGTCACCTTGATTATTCACCTCGTAAAATAGCTTAATGCGTGATGTACAACCATTAGATGTCTTTAGTAGAATTAACAGTAAAGATGAGAAAGAAATGAGGGAATTAAATGAGTGGAAATGATGGTAAAAATTCAGCAGCAGGACAGACTGCAAAACAACAAAACTCCATATGGTGGGACATATTGCAATATTTGATATCATCAAATATCAATAATATTGGCCTGTGCCTTATGATCAGTGTTTTGTTGTTTTGTGTTTTGCAATGAATGAGAAGTTTAGACGCAAACTGTTGTGAAAATGGTCTCATCAGAAAAGGGCCTGTAAATAAAGTAAAGTGCCTGAAATGATATCAGTTCCCATGAACCCAACAAGGAGTGAACACCCAGTGATAGTAAAGTAGTAGTGAAAAAAAACAAAAGAAGAAACAGATGTGATCTGTGCAGAACCAAATTAGCTCCCAGTGTGGTCACCGCCTGAGGAAACATCTCCCATCGACTGTAAAGAATGCCTGTCTACTCATCCATGACAGCTACACTGAATGTTAATGAGGCCTACAGTTAGATATACTGTTTAAGGCCTCTGGCTGTCAGAATGGTCTTTAATCTCAAAGACACACACACACACACACACACACACAAACACACACACACACACACACACACACATACAGTTAACTGCTGTCTTTCAGCAACATACATAAACTTTTAAGCACTTTTGGATTTGATGTTTCACACTCAACTGAACCAAGTTAAAAATGATCAGCTTTATGGTTATGGTAGCTGTAGGTCTCTTATTATCAGGCATTGAGATTTCTACACCCAACATTAAGGATTTTCAGATGCAGCTGTGTGAGGTTTTCATGTCACAGAGAGATAAAGATAGTGTATATCACACACTCCTGTAATTACTAATGGTATAACTGTTACCTGTAAGAAGACATTTGGAAACATGGGTGTTCTTCTTAAAACACAAGTGTGTTTTCAAGTGTAAAGGAAGAGTTGGATGCTTTAAATTATGTTGCTTAAATAAGCAAACACATGACAATAGTCTTTGTAAGCAAACTATAAAGAAGCCAATGTGGGTTAAAGTTTATTTTTAACCCGTCTGCTTGTAATTTGGTAGCAAGTTCAGAGACTTCCTAACTACATGTGTAAGTTGCAGCTTCTGCGTCCCTCAGGCTGTTAGACCTCACCACAAGTACAGATGTACAGAGCCCCCCCCCCCCCCCCCCCCCCCCCCCCCCAGGGCCACGCGGTTGAGAAGGAAAAGATACTGATGTGGTACATGCACATAGATTAATGAACTGAATGCTCGAACTGAACACAACAGATTAAGAAAACATTGATTAGGAAGAAGTTTTCAAAAAAAATCCCAGATAGTAAAATAAATCCAGCCCATACTTGCGCCACACGTTTTCTTCTGGCCCAGTATACAGCCAGTGAATACATACACCAAAGAAATTTTCTTGAAAGAACTATGTAACCTGTTATACTATGATGTTTCCCCTACTATATGTAGGGAAATATAAAGTTTGTTCATTTTTATAAGATTTCAGAGGGAAATATGAAGAGAATAAATATAAAAAATCCAAATAATTTTAAAAAAAGAAATTTTGGGGGTGTTACAAGGACTTTGACTTGACCTCGATCTCCTTCGACTTTCATTACTTCTGTTTTCAACTTCTTGCTATGGCCCTGGTCGCCATGGTTGCTGAATTCATCCAGTATTGACACAGAATATAAAAGGTAACTGATTTAAAATGCTGAGTATATGCCCAGGTTTCCACTCTGTTGTAATGATGCACACAACAGACTTTAATGCACCTTGAGAGTTATAATTTAAAACTTGAACTGCACAGCCTTGTAGTGTTGACTTTTCATCAAAGGACAGATATTAACATCTTTAGGCAGATTAATCCAGGGGAGTTTCACGTCCATATAAACCGCCCAACTGTTAATCACCTAACATTGTTTAAGCAGAAAACGAAAGGGACTTTTACTTCCAGAACCCTGTATACTCAAAAGAACCCTTCCCACTTTTTCTCATTAAAATATCTCCAGAACGATAAATTAGACTAAAGAAGTCCAATGGCTGTACATCACGCATTAAGCTATTTAATGAGGTGATTAATCGGGATGATTGTGGAGGCAAATTAGTGTGCAGTTTTACTCAAGAGTGAGGCAAATGAGGTGCTTCCCTCAACACATACTGACCCCCCACCCCTGAACACACACACACAGGTTATACTATTTATAATGGCTGAGTGCACAGACATGTTTCCTGGAGTAAAGTGACATCATTTGAGGTTAGAATTAATCAGCCAACCCTGCTCTTGCTGACAGACTGTTTTTTCTCATCTATTTCTGTCATGGAGGGTGGACAGATGGTCCTGGGGCTGTTGGAAGGTTTTCTAAAGAGTCCATAAAGCAGGAAAGGAACATGGTATAACAAGTAGGAGGTAGGGAAATATATGGTCTATATCTGCTTTTTATATTATTACAATATTAGTCAGAAACACACTGTCAAGAAATTTCCCATTTATTGCAAATGCTTCAACAGTTACATTTGGTGTAAACCTTTCTGCTCTTAGAGCAGTTGATATAAAAATGAACATTACCAAAAGATTAGCACCAAACAGACCAGGTGATTATAATCAGTAAAAACATTAAATAAATGGTAAGTGGACTTGAACTTATATAGTGCTTTTCTAGTCTTACTGACCAATCAAAGTGCTTTACAGTACTTGCTACATTCACCCATTCACTCACATTCATACATCACACTCATATGTACAGTCATACACTGATGGAACAGCCATCAGGGGCAATGTGGGGTTCAGTATCTTGCCCAAGGATACTTTGATATACAGCCTGGAGGAGCGGGGGATCAAACCGCCGGACTTCTAATTAGTTAGAGTTACAGCCGCCCCGAATACTAACTGAATAAAACAGTTTCACATTTAAAGTCAGTGTTTCACCGAAGCTATATGGTGGACACGGGACATCAGGATAGAGTTGGGACCTGAGACTGCTATTAACCTTTGACTTGTGAACCAGACGATAAGGAAGTTTTTTACCAACAGCTGAAATTATTCGCAGAGTTGTCCTTTTGTCCATAACAAAAGGACCAGGGGATTAAAGAGGGTAGAAACGCAGAATAAAGCAGTTTCATGTTAAAAACCAGTGATTCACAGATGCAGTTCAGGGGACACAGGACATCTCTGAGTGGCTGGGAGCTGAGCTCAGCTTTTTTCTCTGATAACTTAAGATCCAGGCGCATGATGAGTAAAATCCTTCATCCAACCAATTTTGAGCTTCTGGCAGGCAACCACAACACTGACACGTGTGCATAGGGGATATGTTGTCATTGACAGTTCACCAATGAAACGCAGCATTGCCATGTTTAAAATTTCTCTGGTTTGATAATAGCTGGAAAACTTTGGGATAGTCTAAGGACACAACTCAACAGCATGTATAACTTAGGTCTAGCTGTTTTTAGACATTTTATTGTGGACAACTTTAAGAGTCAGGTTACCCAAACTGCCCCTGATGGCAGCATTTCTTTTCAGAAACCATGTCCCTGTAACTCTGGATTGTTATTGGGACTTTCTTAGGTAGTCAGCAGCAAATTGAGACACTTGTGCAAAGCAACCATTTAACTGTCCAGGACATGTCGACCTTTCTGTGTTGCGTTGAGTGATTGTCCATTAAGGAGCCTGTATGATAAAACAGCAGCTGTTTTCCTGAGTTTGATTGGCTGGATAGTGTATTGTGGCAAATAATGTTTGAGATTTTATATACGTCAATGCGCCAACGTCTTATACAACAAAAAGCATCCCTGTGTATGAACAGGGAGACATTTGATACAGCATCAAAGACCTCACAGAAACATCTCCCAAGCCACGTCTTCCACTTCCCTCCCAGAGGATCGCAAGATGTTCCTGCGTCAGATGGGATGTATAATGTAATCCAGCATGTTCTGAGAAGTCTTCTCTGGGGTCTCCTCCCACTTGCTTGTGCCCACAAAAAACACTAACAGGAGGCCAGGAGCCATCTTTATCAGGTGCCCAAACCACCTCAACTAGATCCTTTCCACACAGAGGAGCAGCCGGTCTGCGCCGAGCACACCCTCATTTTCCTCCTCCACAGCCATCCTGCAAAGCAGACTCATTTCATCTTCTTGTATCTGCTGTTCCATTCTTTCGATCACACTCCAAAACCCGTGACCAACGGACACAATCAAGCTCTTCAGCTTCACGCAGCAGTCCGGTACATTACCTGAATACCTGCCGAAGCTGCACCGGCCAGCCTGTCAATCTCATGTTCTCCTATGAGCCGGCCCCAGAGATATTGAACTCCAACACTTGTGGTAGCTGGAGTGGGAAACCCACTCTTGAGTGTGATCCTCTGTTATAAAAGGATCTGGTCATGGATTGACTCTATTGTGTGCTCTTGTTTTTCCTCTGCTTTATCTTTTATTTACTTTTCTTTCAAATCTTCAACTTTAATTCATCCAAGTGTTGTTCAGCTTAAAGACGTCGAGCAGTCACAGTCTTGTCAGCCTTTAACAATATGTGGCAGGGTAGAGTGGCAGATTAGTCTGCTTACATGAAAAGACAGTGTCAGAGCACTTGTGTATTTTCTCTTGTTCTAGACATCCAGAGATTTATGTCATCTTGTCATTTATTGGGCCGAGGTGGGCGTCTCGGCTGTGTAATTATGAGGTCTGCTGCTCTTATGGGTTTATGTGCGTAGTGTGGTGAGACACTTCAAAAGAAAACAGATGCAGTGGAGAGCTAATTCAGTTTCCTCACTGCCAACATGCAGAGCTGCACTTAAAATATAGGTTTGTGAGACCTGGTAACCTCTGTGTCTGCAGAGAATTCAAACAGAGAAAGAAATTTATCTAAGAAAGTGCTGCACTGAACCCGGACTAATGTTAGACCATAGATGAGTCCAGGTTCAGAGGAAGACCAGGTTCAAGCTCGGAGCAGATGAAAGGGATGAAAACCAAGTGAAGGACCAGTGAATAGGGATCGGCCGATTATCGGTGGTAATATTCAGCATTTTCCTATTATTGGCATCGTTATGTTTTTTTAACCGAAAACTGATCAAATTAAATATCTCTGAGTAAATGTGTTACTGCATTAAATTTTAAAAGGGGAGGGGTAAAACATCTTATTTGGTGATAATAATACTAATAATATTAGATAAAACTATTAAATTAAAGAGCATCTTTAGGCTGCGACCTGTATCGGTTCACAGTGGAGAATGGCACCGAAATCGATCAATTCCCGTCACGCTCTTGGAAGCCTGTGCATACAACTGATGATTACATATATACACTCAGTTGTCAGTTTATTCTGGCTAAAATTAATGTAGTCTAATACAACAGTCCTGTAGTAAATCCTCCTGTATGGAGGTTGTAATTCCGTTTTTATTAAAATTATTTTAGACACTTGCTGATTATCATTATGGAGGATATAGTGTTTGGAGCTGTATTACGTTATACAGAGGTGATTCTGTTATTTAGCCTACTTTCACTGGTATAATTAGGGTGGACAAAATAATAGAAACACCTGGATGCCATGGTAAGTGTCCTTTTACAGCAGTAGTTTTTTGTTGGCATATTGGTTCCAAATATCGGTTATCAGTCTCCTTTATTACTGATATGGTTTACCTGAAAAAGCCATCGATCTATCCCAACCTGTGAACTTAAATTACCTCATAGGTTTTTTTTGTTGTAGTTTAACTAAATATAAGATATTTAGGTCCAAACACACAGAAACAGACGGGTCTTAATTATGCTGAATCCCTGTCTCGTAATTTTGGACCATAATCAGGTTTTCCTCCATCTTGAGAGTTGTTTTTATTTGACCATGTGAAGCTTTATACATTTGTACAACTATCCTCAGAATCATTTAAATCTTAACAAGACTAAAAGTCTCCTGCCATGCTACTGGCTCTGTGAGGCTGCGTTTGAAGTTGACATGAATGTAGACGCTTTATATAATAAGACTTTGGCATTAACCCTGTCAGAGATCTCCCAAGGGAGCCTTAGATGGGCGAAGCAGCATAAACTATAATAACAGCAGAGACAAAATAGGTAAGGTGGTTTAAATGCTCTTTATCTACATTGATCATTGTACGACAGGAAACCCAGTGAAATCATTGGATAAGAGTTGATAGGTGGAGCCTCAGTGTGAAGATGAAATATGTTGACAGTTATCCTCCTGCTTCACTTAGACACAACAAAGCTTTGAGCTAAATGAGAAATGTGTCTGTCATCATGTAAGTAAGATAACACCTGTAGTGGTTAAAACTGAAAAGTCTCTGACACCAGCCTTAAGACCTTTAAGGCATGCTATGAACCATACTAGGGAACATATAGTGGTTGGCATGTTGACAAGAAGGAGTTTTTTTAAATGAAACACGCATGGAACATATTCAGCATACCCCTCACTTAGCATTCAGTTAAGAGGACAGGTCACATCTGAACACATTTATACAGTAAGCTGAGCCTTTACAACCATGAATGAAACCTGACAGTTGAGGCTGCTGTGTGAGGATGACTCCTACAGTTAGCATCATTAACTAATGTGTCTTCAGTCAAGTCTGTCATTTACTATTAAGTGTCAGACCTGAAGTTTAGCTGTAATGTTCATTTTCCATCTTTCTTTGTTATCATGTCTGCTGCAGCTGAGCCAGATTGCTGAATTAAGTTCTTTTTTATAATTTGAGGGTCTTGAAAAAAGCCTTTCAGGGCTTCTGTATATTTGTGACCTCACTTATTTCTAACATGATCCCAAGACGTTAAAAAGCAAGACCGACACAAAACATGTAACATAATAAATGCAGTGCACTTAAAATTGGTGCGTATGATGATTTCATGCTGCAAAAGGTAGAGATAATATGAAGTGTTGTTGGGGCAATAACAAAAAGTTTGATATCTGTAATCTGGAAACAAAGAGATTCTTTTTTCAAACATAGGGCTCTGGAAAGAATACCATGCATCCTGACAAATGAATTGTCTGCAGCACCAGATAACATATGTTTTATAGCTTGTTTCACAGTGTTATTGCTGGTACCAGTGTGTTACAGTGGTGCACAGTGGAACCAGGTCACATACCACTTACATTGTAATACATTCAACAAACACATTTAAACAGTATTTAGAGGTCTTGTGGATGGTTTAAACTTTATTTGCATGTTGTGTTGCAGCTTAAAATGTGTTTTTTTGTTGCTGTTCATTTTTATTTTAACAAGCTGCTGGCTTGCTGCAAGATCTCTGACCACATGACTCTCCCCACCACAAGCTGCCCATGCGTCAGTGATGTACTACCACCAGAGATTGAGTCACCACTTGCCAAATCCAAATTTAGACTTTACATTCAAAATTGCAGAGAGTTAAACAAAAATAGCAAACTTCCCTATATAATGCAATGCATAAATCTAGACTGCAGCTATTTCCTGGAGTTATAAATAACAGGTCAGAGATTCAACAGTTGTGCGGTCAAACATTATTAGGTTTATGTCTTAACATTTGAATTTTGGAAGTGGAATAGTACCTCAGTTAAATATGGAAGTTCATTCTTGACCTTTGGATCAATATGTAAGACAAACTATTCTCAGTCAAAAGTCAACTTACTAGCTTTTTCTGAGCTTTGAAACACCCTTTTATTAATTCAATCAGCACTTAGGTCATATGATGACCCAAGCCATTTTCATTCAGTGACTCATTTTATAGCATATATCAGGTTTATCAAGAGTGTACTGCCATACTTGTGACTCAAAGGGCTAAGGCTACCCAGTGGTGGTTTAAGCTAAGTGCTAACATCAGCATGCTAAAATGCTCACAGTAATAATGCTAATATTCTGGTAATTCAGATGTTCACCACCTCGGTTTAGTGTGTTGGCAATATTTGATAATTATCACTGAACACAAAGTATAGCTGAGGCTGATGGGAATGTTGTTAGTTCTGCAGGTATTGTTCACAAAGCCAGAAGCACTGTTTTACTTTACAGTACTGAATTACTACATATTGTAAGTAGGTTGTGTGTGTGTTTGATATATGTATTCATCTAATCTTATCCTCTATCCAGTGGCTTTGTCTTTAACAGATATATGTGGCTAAAAGATACAACTAATACTTCCCTGTGGAACACATGGAACTTATTCTTAACATCACTTGTCTTTTGTGTCTTCAGGGAGAGAAGGGAGATCCTGGGTCGGCTGGAGCTCAAGGTGCACCGGTGAGTTGATACTGATTATTTCTACTTAGTTTATGTATTGCAGGCTTGATGAAGTGGTTTTACAGTCTAAGCTTGTCATTTGTTAAAGGCCGGGGTTATTGAAATTAAAACTATAACACTGCCCTCTAAAGAATACATGGCACTACAGTGAAAAAGATAAATGTATTGATATAAATTATTAGAGCATAATTGAATGTTACAGCTGTGGATGAATGCAGACACTTCTCAGAAAACACAATTCCTGTTAACTCAGCATTCTGTGGATATAACAGGCAACTACTTTTTAAGTGGTTCCATTAAGATTTGAAGGGAAGAATAATCAGGACACAAAAATGAGAGCTCAGATTCATTGCTGCTTTTAAACACTGCTGTGGTTAGTAAACCCACAGCAGACACATAAACACGTGCACACAAAAAAATATAGTTGCTAATTTCTATTAGGTGATATCTACTATGTTTCTCTGTGCAGAATGTTGTTTTGCAAAAAAGTCATTTAAACCGCAGAGAAAAATCTTATTTTCCGTAAGAGATATATTTCATTATCCTTTGATGTTTGTTTTAAAAACCACATTTATCCTGACTGTTGAAGGCCATGATGATAGTATTAGAGGGTCAGTCCACCAATTTTACCCAATTTTACCCCAGTTAATTTACTGGTCAGTAGGAGCACTACTCAGGTCTGTAGTGTCCTCTGTGGCTCTGAATGAACTTTATCGAACCTGAAAACATAACCTAGATGATGTCATCAAGGTTATCTCCGCTTGTCCTGAGAGACAACATATTTATAATAGAAAATCATGTGCTGCAAACAGCAGCTATGTAGTTTGAAGTATGCGGGCACTTACCACTCATGCAGAATCTAATGAAAGGCAGGTTTGAGTTGTATTATGGAAAGGCACTGATAGGATCTAATGGTTTTTGAACTAAAAGTCAGGATGTCTCGGCCTCTGCTGCTTTGATTTTGACCATTTTAAAAATCTATCTCTTCAAATTCCTCCAACTTCATGGAAGCGCAATTGCAAATTGGATGTGCAAACCTAAATTTTATTTACTTTCTAGACAGGGTACATTCAGAAGGGAGCAGCAAACGCAAGTAACGCTGTGAATTATGTTCCCGCACAACTATATTGAATTGGCAATTTACTACTGAAGTATAGGTACTTTGCTACAGAGCAGTGAAACTAACATCAGGGTCCCTGGTTTACAGCCATTCTCATGCTAATAGTTGTACATATCTGCTCTGATGAAGAAAATGTTAAACCAGACGCTCTGCATACTGTGGCTACAGAAATGTACAAGAAGAGTCAAATAGTCTTTTACATCAGGCAGTGAATAGACTAGAATAAAACACAGGTTTATTCATAAACACCATTTATTACTCTGAGTCCTTCAGCTGAAAGGAACTGTCTAATGTTGTGCTATGTTTTTCTTTAAATGCTCACACTTTTACATCCTATTTTACGTCTGCAAGAGTCAGACTGGTAAACTCATCACTGTCACACCCCACAACCACACAGCCACACTTTATGGAGGGTAGCATACAACATACATCTCGCTGTGTCGCGGATATCTGTCTCTGTCACTTCACAGCAGCCGACAGTGTTGCGTGCAGAGCAGCTCCCCACTGCATCCTAAAACAAAACCCTCCCTTCTTAATCAAGCTGAAGTTTACATGGATTGCTGAGAGACAAAAAACTATGAATGCAGGTTTTATTATGGTAAATGGTAAATAGTTTTACTATGCTACATTGTCCCAGTTGTAATTGCCTTGTAACTGAGGCTGCATAAAACTCTCTTCATGAGGGTGCTTGATTATCACACAAAGTGAGACACAAACAAGCAAACAATGCTCGCATGTAATGAATCTAGCATCAAGCTAGCGTCGATGCCACTGAAAGTATCTGCAGAATAGTTTGTGCCAAGTCGTTTCATTCCTTGATCCTACAAGCTTGGCACATTTTTCTTTTGAAGATTTCTCCCATATTTCATGCCAGAATCATTCAAGCTCAACGAGGTTGGCTGGGGAGCGTCTCTCCAGAGATGCTCTATTGGGTCCAGGTCTGGACTCAGGCTGGGACGCTCCAGGTTTTTCAATTGAGTTTTCCCAAAGCCACTGATTTGTTTCTTCTATGTTTTCTGCAGCCATCTGTCCCTCTATCCTGACTAGTGTCCTAGTCCCTGTAGCAGAAAAACATCCCCACAGCATGATGATGCTCAGTGTGTGATTTCCTCCATACATGCCATTGGGAATAGTTACCAAACAGTTCAATCTTTGAACTGGTCTGAATGTTGTTCAGGCAGCTGTCATGTGCCTATTAGGCCTATTAGCCTATTATTACGAATGGCTTTCATTTGGCCTCTCTACCATAAAGGCCCAATTTAACTTATGTCTTAAATGGATTATCAATTATTGAACTTCCCATATAACTGTAGCTAATATGGTTGTATACATATTTCCCAAAATGTTGGAGAAAAACTATTCATAATTCCAGTTCATTTCAGCGTGGTGTATTTCCCTTAACAGTGCCTATTGTGACTTAATGGTTCTTGCTAAATTTGCAGTGGCCACTTCCATTGTCGAGATTCGGGGAAACAAGGAGTCATGCACAATAACATATCAGGACAAGATGTGTGAGCTTGTCTCTGAGTCTGACCGAAAGTAAACAGAGAAAGTCGTCACCTGGAACAGCTACAAACAGGATTTTTCCTTTAAACCCCACTGCCTCTTGTACACCAAAGATGCAACTTTGTGCAATGGAAAAACTTCCAGAGCTCTGTTGTTTCTTCCAAATATTTCTCAGTCAGAAATTCACGTCTGACCAATAAAATCAGTGTCCGTTTAATGATGTTATAACATCCAATCACAAGTGAAGCAGTTCTATAAACAAATGAAAAATTAATCAGTTGTAGTCCTCTTCAAAAACACTGCCTGTCAATAACCCTCATCATCCTCATGTTGCCTTACCAAGATTGGGTCAACCCAGTACTTTTGTTAAGAGACATGAACAGCAAAACATCAGTTCTTGCAGTCAGTGTGTTCTGATAGTCCCAAACTTGGCCCAAAATATCCAGTTAGTTAAAGCATCCGGTCTCCTATCTGTCATCCCACCCTTCTCCGTTCTGCCCTCTGCTCACCTCAGGCTTGAAGGTATGATGATGTGTCGATAACGAGGATCTGCTAAAGACAGATCATGTATCCTCATCCATCCAGAGACTTGCGGGTATGCTGCTGAGGGATGGATGACTAAGACCAATGTTACAATGCAGGGCCCGCTTCTTTTCGAATGTGTTTGTGAATTTTTCCTAGGTAAAATATTTGTTATCACATCATCAATGCTCATGTTTTTACCTGGAAAAACTGACGCAGCTCATATTTCTAATATATCTAATAACATATTTCCTTCATCACCATCTGATGAATCATTTTAATTAGATTATAATCTATTTGTTTTATCTGACACTGAAATATGACATTGACAAAATCATTTAAAGATAAAAAGATTGGGAGAGGATGACAGAGAGCACACAGGATGTCTTTTTGATGCTAAACAGCCCCGGTGTTGTTACCAAAGTAAAGCCACCATGTCCGACACCTGCTGATATCCGGATCTATCAGGTTTATTTTAATCTCCAGGGATTACACTTTACAAGTTTACTTTATCACACACACACACACACACACAGCAAACTTATCTGTAGTGGAATCATCAGCACAGGTTCACGTAGTCTGAATTTAAAGCACTTTGATCCTCCACTATGATGTGTTTGCATAACAGGTGAAGAGTCAATGCTTCAATAGAGCTGCCTTCCCAGAGCCTTTAACCACTCATAAATCACAAGCTTACCTCTGACAGATAATGCATGACATGACAAGACACTGCATAATGTAACCCCTATTCATATTTACTTGATAGTGTTGTATAAGCAGAGGCGGACAGTAACGAAGTACATTTGCTTCAGTACGGTACCTACGTATATTTTTCGAGTATCTTCACTTTATATATACATGTGTATATATATATATAAGTACCATTTGTCAGGTTTACACAACTTCCAAATTGTAAGGTTCTATTGTCCAACACACAAAAACACATAATGGACTAAGACTCCATCCACCTTTTCTTTATGCAGATTTTAAATTTGTGCATAAAAAAATGCAAAGACCAGGAAAAATCTAAATTAAAACATAAATCTAAAATTTAATCTTGAATTTAATTAAAGTTCAAATAAATGATTGTGTTGTAAAAGCTGTTTGGCTTCTGTATTTCCTGCAGCAGCTTGTGTTGGAATGGAGGAGGCACATACCAATTATCCATTGGTTGGATGGTGGTAACTGTAGGGCAATGTACCTTAAACCTGTACCAGTCGATTTTTGGCCACACCAGGGCAGCGCATTAATGTATAAGCACAGTCATAATTGTTAATATGGCTGACATATTAGCAAACAATTTAATATTTACACATCGAGACAGACACAGAGCAACATTAACATTCATTTTGGGTTGTGTTTCTAGCCAGTAAGTGCTTTGATCTCTGCCAACCCCTGAGAAAAAATATTTGGCCCTTTAGCTGCTAGGTGCTCAACCATGTTCGCAAGCTAGTTGCTAACTTTGTCTGTCTGTTGTTTGGCGCTGATCAGGCAGTGAACAGAGGCTTTATTAGAACTGAAAACAGCTGCCTGCTACGACTGGAAACAAGTGTGATGAAGTGAGACGGAACCATAACAGTAAAGTTGCGGGCTATAAAACCAGAACAATTAGCTAGATGTCTTTAAGACTCTCTGTAGAGCTGAGAGGAACGGCAGAGACTTCTCTGTTAATGTAACATTATTGATTAGGGCAGCTTTAACCAATCAGAGAGTCTAGTGGAGGATGAGTATCAAGTACCATGACAGAAAAACATTTCTACACGCCACCACAAAAAAAAAATCTTTTGTGAAACAGCATTAAACCAGACCACAATCTTTCCCAAACTGTGCTGAGTGCTTAAACACAACCATAAAAACGTGCAATAAAGCTGTAGTCACTTCACATGAAGATTGCACTGAAAGACATTTGACATTTTGCCAGAAACAAAGATGTTGTCTTTGAATGTTTTAATGATAAGTTCAGTATAAAATATGTGGGACTTGCCAAATATGTAAATTAACAACATATTGTTAAATTGATAACAAACATAATGTGGTTTCCTACAAAATGTATTTGCTCCTGCAGTTTAGCGGTATAGAAATGTAATTTCCAGGAGCCAGGGTTGCAGGGATGGATCTCTTCTACACCATATTTGCAAGGATGAACATGAAAGAAAGGAGCGATTAACTGAGTGTGATTCTTTGTACAGAGGTTTTAAATTAAGCCTTTGGCCCACGTGTGAAAGAATGCTGAAGCCTGAGCAGTTGCAGCTACTGTAGACACCTGTATTAGTTAAAATTGAACCATATCTGAGGTTGACTGCTCATTCTTGACCTAGGAAACAGCAGTTTATAAAACAGTTGCCATTCAAGGTCCACTCACTTGCTTGTTCTGGAGCTTTCAATCTTATTAACCAGACTTCATTCATAAAATAAAGTGAGTAAGTGGACCTTGATGTGAGGGTCTTTCGCCAACTGCTTCTTCTAAGGTCAATAATGAGCTGTCCCGTTGAACGCTCAGGTCAACATTGATGAGAAGGCGTGGAGGTCTTGATCATGAAGACTGTGTGATGTGGTCAAAAGTCCCAGAACAAACAATTAACCTTGAGTGGAGACTGGAATCATATCTGTTCCATTACACAGTTGAAAAATCATGACTACATGTGTGACAGGAACAAGTAAATAATGTTTAGACTGTATATGCAGTCGGCGCCTAAATCTGATGATGTAATACAATAATTATAGTAATCAAATCCCTTCAAGCATGAAACAGAGGTTTAGGGGTTGTTCAGTTTGTCAGTCTGTGTTTCATGTCCTAATGCTCCTGATTAAAAGGTAAGAATGAAAAAGGCAGTGATGTTAATGGGCAGAGAGACAGACTGGGGACACGATGGCACTGGGTAACAGACAGTGGGTTTTGAGAAGTTGCTGTGTCAGAGGCAGCAGCCTGGCCTGCTCTGTTCTGCTGCATCTCATTGTCTGAACAGTGCAGCTCATTTCCTTATGAGAAGATCCCACTTCCTCCTGAAGGAAATCCAGAGTGGAAAAGCTCCAACACACTCACACGGGAACCTGCTGTAGTAAGACGTTACATTTACTCATTATACATCTGGTACAGCAACTTTTTTGAGAAACTTGTGACTTGTTTCTTGGCCTCATCTGTGGCAGCACAATATGAAATCAGCTTGACCGGTCCCCATACTTTCAAATGTGTGTCCTGTTGCTGTCCTGGGAGACACTGTTAATACTGAGTGGATTATTCTTGTGGAATAAAGTAAATTGAATTTAAAAAGAAAAAAAGAAAGAAATTTTAGAAAAACAAAACTGCAGTGTGCCAGGGTTACATAAAAATAGAGACCTAAATCTTGTCACTTTTTTGTGTATGAATGACAAATATGTAATCTTGTCTTTCTGTCTCTGTGTCTCCAAAGGGTGTCCAGGGACCTCCTGGTGATGTCGGCCCAAAGGGACCTCTGGTAAAATCTGACCTGAAAATAACTTGTGATGTTGGAGACCCAAAGTCAAACCTGCATCACTTTATTTTTTGTGTTCTTGAATGTCTTTCTTAGGGAGAGACAGGGATGCCTGGGCCACAGGGACTACCTGGAACAAAGGTAACACTGACTTTTTTACATCAACAGTCTATCACCTTGCCTCAAGATGGTGAAATGAATCCAGTACTCCAGTAAATGTTTCCAAAAATCAGGAAGGTTAATAGAAAGTTTACATGGGAGAGGATGCATCCTCATATGGGACCTTTTAACTACAGCATGAAGGCATGTGGTGTATTTTTCTTTAGTTGTCTCTCAGTGACCCTCATGGCTGCACATATGGAGCCTGAACATAACTAGTGTAGCTCTGTTGGATACATGTTTTTAGTTTTTTGTGTGTGCCATCTTCCCAAAGAAATATCATTTTGGTGGGGATTGTAAAGAAACCACCACTGCCGAGACCTGTGGTTTGATTCCCAGTATTGGTACCTCATTTTGTGCAGGACGAAAGCGTGCAGGGGTTGGTGTTTTTTGTTGCTGCACTTGTGAATCCTGTTGGTTGGTCAGGACACCTGCACAGCAGTGGGTTAGAAGTTTGGAATTTTAGTATGCTTCAAAATTGGATTTACAGATAGTCTCAAAGTCATTAATCCCCTGTCTGAATGAGGAATCGATTGTTTTTTTAACTTTATGCTGCAACTGGCCAGGTGTGCAAAGGTGTGGGAATCAGGCAGTGTAGGAACTTCTCTTTCAGCCCTTTCTCTCATGAATGAACACTGTGAATTCCTACTGAGAGAGCCAGTACTCCATTTGCAGAATTCAGTGTGTTCCAAATAAAATTCCTGGAGGGAGTTTGTGGATGCAGTCGGAAGAAGGCTCTAACAATACGCATTTTGCTTCACCTTCAAGTGTGACTATTGGGAACAGCTGCAAACACCTTTGCCCTCTGACATGCTCAGATGCCCTACAACCTAGTTTGCTTAGAACATGCTGGGGCATTTACTCCGTGACCCAGAAGCTCTGCTGGCAGGTGAAAAGAAGCGGCTGGTAGCTGGCAACATGGCGATAACGTATCTCTCTTTAGCCTCCCCAGGCCTTCAGTAGAGTTAGCAATGACAAGGACTGCAGTGCATAGGAAATGTGGCATTCAAAATCTGGATGAAAAAAAGTTACCTATGTACTGTAACAAATGGGTGACAGTGTCTGTCTGTTTTCACATTTGTCTTTGAGCAATGCAATGGTCTAATGTCCTAGACTAGAAGTCCACACATAAAACTGCTCACATTACTGTCTCTGCAGTGGGCTCATAATGACATCATTAATTTGGCACTGTATGAGCCCATTTGATTTATTTAGTAATGCTATTAAGGTGGTGATTGGTTGTTAGCTTAGAGCCAAAGTCAGATGAGTGTGTGAGGGGGCTGTACACACAGAGAGGCCCCCCCCCCCCCCCCCCCTAAACAAGATGGAATTACAGTAGAGAACTATGTATACACAGTCCTTTACGGTGATGAGTGCACACTGTGTTCACAGCTCTGCTGCCCTCTTGTGGTCAACAAGAGGCAGTACAGATATACAAAGTGAAGGGTAAGTTCAATGAATCGTGAAGGGAGATTTAAAAGTGTATCACACATTAAATAATGATACATTTGCATTGTGTAAAGCTGTTTAGATCAAATAGTGGATGGTCATGAATCAACATATAAAACAGACAGTTTCAGTGTCTTTTCTGTATTTTCATCCAATGTATGAATAGATGAATAAAATTGAACTATTTCAATTCAAATTTGGTCTCTGTTGGACTGCATTTGGTTTATACTCTCTCCAAAGCCTGACAGCTAAAAACTGGTGTAGCCCACAGCTCCACATCAAGTGCACAGAAGTCACATTTCCACAACCACAAGCTTTTTGTTTTAGTCTTCATCTTCCTCTTTCTGTTCTTGGCAATAGAAAGGAGAAATGCTAGGACGTTATGCCTGCAGTGGGCCTCTGACTTATGTGACACACACACACACACACACACACACACACACACACACTCAGGAGGAGGAGGAGATGGTATGAGCCACCCTTTGTATCTAGGCAACCACATACAATCGTGTGATAATAAATATAGATAGCAGTAAAACTGTCACTTGACCCAACCAACACCAATCACATGTGGCATTTTATCCTTCTCCTGGTTTGGCTCCTTGTTAATCCTTGGATTCTGTTAACATTAGATACTTGAATGAATGAAATGAAATTTTCAAATGTCACAAATGTAGATTTGAATTATGAAAACCTCAAGATTTGATCAACTTTAACTTCTGAATTGTGAAACTGTCATAGCTGGTGTCATGGGTTCTTTTTTTTTTTTAAACAGCTACAGCATTTGACATTAGTGTCTTCAACATATAACACACAACATGTGACCAAGAAGGTTCATCAGTAGTTTTTGCTTGATTCAACCCAGATATGATTGTCAGGAGATTCGCCATCATTTACTGTATGTCAACATGTACACATCAAACTGTTTACAACATAAAACTAGATATTACTTGTCCGTCAGTCAATAGGCTGCAATCAAATGCCTCAAAAAGCAAGATTCTGAACAAAATAAATATAATAAATCCACCTTACTAAGACAATTTGGAAACATGTATAATACAAATATAATTCATTGTCAAAAACTGCTCCCCCAAACAGTGATTGTCCCATCCTAGCTTAGCAGCTGTAATGAGGCACAGCTGGTTTGCCAAGCTTTGGATTTCTCCACATGTTGAAATAAGTTACCTAGGTCTGTAGAAAGAGAGATACTCAGAATACACAAAAAGTGTAGAGGGTAATGCCCTTTTTACCCTTAGAAAACCAAAAATAAAGCAACAAGAGTGTAAGGAATGTGTTTATCTGCTTGAATGCAGTTATGAGTTACTTCCAAGGCCAAGGAGCAGAACTAACTACATATGTTTTTGAGGTCTATGTTTGAAAAAAAAAAAAAAATGAGAAGCCTGCTTTTTCTGCACCTCTGTCAGAAAACCAAGGAAATTAGTATGAATTTAAAGTGATTTTCCACTGTTGACAAGCCTGACTGGCTCAGCTAACAGTCAACTGAAGGTAGGGCTTCACCTGGCCTTCACACCGAGGTTGAATCAGGTGAAGTCTATATAAGTACCTCCCTCGTCACATGCTGTTATGTGATGAAGACATAATGTCAAAACATTGTAGCTGAGCTATCTAAATCTTTTTTTATCTATTCAGTGTCTGGGCGCCTTTTTTCCTGATATTGTTTTTTGCTTTTTTGCAGAATAAAATATTGGGATGTGTATAATGTACTCCATGGCATTATAGTAACAAATATTTACAATATTAGATATTTAAAATTGAGATTTATTGGTATTCTTATTAGGAGCCTTCAAGGAATCTGAGCCAACAAAGACACCTATTTGAAGAATAATATCCAATTTAGCTTTTATGCTTTTGGCTTTTTATTGATAAAGGGCTCATTTTAGCTGTTTCTCCCGTACAGTCAGTCAGATTACTTGATGGTAGATTTATTTGTGTGTTTTCTTTCTGTGGCGAAAGCATGTGGGAAGATAGAGTGGCCCACACACAGCTTCAAGCTGGGCTCTTGATATAGCAGAATGCTTTGTTGAATATGCAAACGCACTGTGTGTTTGCAAGTGTGCAAATGTGGACATGCATGAGATTGTGTGTGTGTGTGCGTGTGTGCGTGTGTGTGTATATGTGTGCGTGTGTGGACCTGAGCCATCTCATTTCTCCCTCAGTGCCTCCTGACCAAGCCGTCATGCACTCTGTCACATTCAGCCCAAAGCACTGTGTCTGTCTCTTTCATCTCATTCTCTCTCTCCCTCTCTTTCCCTTCCTCTCTCATCCACTTCCCTCTCCGCCCTCTCTCCTTTTCCTTCTCTCCCCTCCAATATCTCTCTCTGTCCAGGGAATCCAGGGACCCCGGGGGCCGCCCGGAGAGATCGGCCAAGATGGTCCCAAGGTCTGTGCGTTGAACGTTATAATTAGTTATTATGCTAATGGCCTGCTTCTCCCCAACCACTCGGCTATTTTCAGCCTGTTATAATGTTGTACCCTCCCTCCCTGTTCTCTTGATGTTCCCATGGAGAAAACTGCATTCTGGGAGGGAGTCAACATGTTTGGAGTCAAATTATAGGTGTTTCTGAATATGCGATAAATGCCATCCTGCCAAGGATGGCTCACATTTGGACTGTTGGTGTGTGTGTGTGCATGTATTTCTCTCCTTCAAAGATTTAGTTTAGGTTTCACTCTTTTTAGACATTTATTGAAACTGATGTTTTACAGTATTTACAAATTAGGGGACTTGTTAAAGATTGAAGGTGCGCTGCACTGATTTGTTTTGTAAAGAGACACTTTAAAGCAACACTGGTGATAATCAAAGCACCAGAGACTGTGATATTCTGACTTTAACCCCAAAAAGCTGCAGAAATTAGAAATGAAAATGACCTTTATGTGAAAAATCAGTGGAGTGCCCCTTAAAGAGTTCTGCTTTTCTCTTCCCAAAGACTAGCACAACGGGGCACCAGGACAGATTCATATTACCCTGACCTTGAAATGCACATTTCCTGTCCCTTTGGAATTTGTATACTCAGAGCAGCATGCACTGCACAAAGATGGAAGGAGAGGCAGGAGTGGAAGATGAGAGTTTCATGCTTATGAAGGTGAAAATGGGCTCTCTGATGTTGTGCTTAGAATGAGGACCAGGCCTGTTTTTCAGCAGTATGGTTAGTGCATGTTAGTCAATTAATTTATTGAATTTAGAATTAATTTAATTGAATTTTTAATGTAAAATTGCTCACTTTAAATGTGACTTAAATGCCAGTGAAGCATTTTGTACTGAGCTAAGGACTCTTGGCCGATTTTCACCAATCTGTTGTATCCACACCTGCTTTTAAACCTGCAGGGAAACTTCCCTGTTGGCTGATAAATTCCCCACCGAAGTCTGAAGTCTGTGTGTTCCATCTGTATCTAACTGCACATGGAACACACAACAAACACAACACTGTTACACACTATGGTCCACCGGTGTTTCCTTGATTACATTCTGCAATTATCAACAAATATCTGCTGCAAAATAACCACACACACCTCTGTGCCTTTGTGTACATAAGACCAGTGAAAACTTGGATCCCTGTTTACACAAGACATCCTTAAACATTTAGGACACAAGTCACACAGTTTTCATTCAATCTCTTTATTCATCCACAAACACTGGAGTAAAGGGGATAACATCAACATCCATCATCCCTTTTTTTAATTTTCAGTTCAATCAATACTTCAAATTCAGAAGGCACGATTGTAATAGTAATTACAGTTATGTCAACAATAGTTGTTGATAGTTATTTTTCTCTTTCAGCTGCTCCCCATCAGGGGTCGCAGCGGGTCATGCTGCTGTGTGATCTGCATATTTGATTTGGCATAGTTTTTACCCTGGATGCCCTTCCTGGCACAAACCTCCCATTTATCTGGCCTTGAGGTTGTAATTGTTGATATAATCAGCTTAAAACGATGTAACCTCTGTTGAAAAGCAGCCACTGTGGCCACAAGTAGCAGTTACATAGAATGGCACTATGTGTGTACTCCTTTACCTCAGTGATAAACACATCGTTATCTAATGTTAGCTTATATTTGTTGTAACATTAACCACCATTAGCTACTGGTAACTAAGTTAATTACTCAAATACTGTGCTTCCCATTGTAGGTCCCATATGGTATATAGGTAGATGTCCATGTGTAGTGTGATTATAGATCAGCTCTAGCTTCTACATTAATACTGTGAAAGTAACAAAGCCTCAGTCCACAGAGAAATGCACACAGCCTGTATTCAGAAACTGAGCCTTAAAACAACTTCTGGAACTTTATGATGTCACAGCAAAGCAGTCACCAAGCTCCACCCACCTGGACCCAACATCCACACCTTGCAGGATTTGGTTTCTCTGAGTGTTTTACCCGAAATCTGTTGTATTTTTCATCATATCAATTATAATACAGTCAGTCAGAGAGTACCCTCTGCTCTGATTGGCTCACTGGCCTGTTGTTACTAAAGCTCCAGAAACCACAAATATATCTTGTTATGGATATCAGAACTTCAAATAAAACACAGGAAAAGTGTCAATTATGGGACCTTTAATTTCTATTTATGCCATTTTATCCAGTTCAGTGGGAAATATTATACAATATTATAAACATGACACCTTATTATATGTACAACTACCCAACAGTATATAAATAGATATAATCACATCCTTTTTCCACCACAATATTGAAATACTGCTTACATGTTGATGTATCAGCAATGATAATCCAAAAATCCAAATTATACAATTATGTGATTTAGAAAAGCTCCGCTTAACTAGAGCATTTACTTTTGATTTTAAGTATATCTTGCTGATACTTAGTGACATATGCTACATTTATTTTATTATTTTAAGTTAAAGATTTTAGTAGGTTAAGATCTTAGTAGTACTTAGTAGTAGATCTTAGTACTTAGTGTGTTTTATCAACTTAGAAAATAAAAATGAGGATCAGGCTCTGAAAATATGGCACAACTGGCCATTTGTGTGATGTGCTACTGTGATTAGCATGGCTGTTTAATATAGGGGGGGGGCCAATAATGTGACTGGCTGAGAGGATAATGATTAATCATTACATACTGTGATTTATATTCCTCTTCACTCCACTGTGCATTGTGTGCTGCAACTACATGAATGCAAATAGAAGCTGTACTCTGATATGGCCTCAATGACCGATGTGCTCGTCTCTGTGATTGTTAAATATAACCCTGAGACTTAGAGACTAGATTCAGGAATGCATGGTGTCAACAGAAGACCTTCACAAGTACTAATATACTAAATAAAGACTAATATGGTGTGTGTGTTTTATTTAGGGAAAGTGTGGAGATCCTGGGGTTTCTGGTTCTCTTGGTCCACCAGGTCAGAAGGTGAGTGGAGCAGGCGATGATCGAGCAGATTACACTTCGGCTTCCTTTCTTTTGTCTGTGTTTTCTGCTTCGCCTCTGTCTATTCTTTCTGCCTTGTCTTTTATTTATTCAGACATATTTACAGAGATTTACATCACACCTAGTGAAGTTAGTGTCTGATTTTCCGGTGTGTTGATCTGGCAGACACCCTATGTAATGTCAAAGTAAGACAACAATAAAATAAAATTAATCAAAACTAACTGAGGGAAAGGCAGCTAATGAAAATAGTAACACGTGTGTAATAATTAAGAAGTAAAAATTATGATCAGAGAAAAAAAAAACAAGTTGCCAACACTGGCAGAGCCTAGTATTTATTCATATACAGATTACAATGAATCAGTTGTTGCTCAGTTTAAGCCAGTGGATGTGATCCCATTTAACATTCATCTGCTATTTATTTAACCACTATGTTTCGCCACAGGGCGTCTTCATGGTGTGTTACAGAACGGGTAAGAGAACAGCCCATGTATGGCTTCATGTCAGTTATCCAGTGGGAACAAGACAAAAAAAGGGCCTTTTAATGGAGGCTGCACCGCCCGACACAGACACTTTAAGTACACAACTAAATGTGACATGAACCGTTAAAATCGTTATACAAAATACTCCACCATTACAAAAAAGAACACAATTTAAGACAAATTAATATTTAAGAACTGCTAATGTATCACACAAACAAGTGCCCTTCAATGCTTAAAAAGTCATTTATAACTTATTTTTAATGTAGTTCTATGATTCTTTCTTTTAATGTGTTTCACAAACACTGTTTCAGGGGCAGATTAGATATATATGAGATATAAGTTTTGCTATTGCTACATAGCCAACATTAGCACTAACAGCTGTTTAATTTTCAGTCTAGTTCAGCATTAAACTTTATTCCTTTACTGAAGTAACAAAGCAACAATTCTGTTTACTTGTCTTGGCACTCTCTGATACCGAGTCACTGTAGCATCCAGCCTGCTCTGAAGAAATAGCACTGCTCAGATAACATTATTACCTCTTGCATTGTAAATGCAACAATAGTTGAAGCTCTTGGCAAGACTGTTCAGTAAACAGCTGTTAATGCTAACATTGGCTATGTAGCGATAGCAAAACTTACAAATATCTCCTTCAAACCACCAACTAAACACAACTGAATGTAATTCAATACAATTATTAAAAAATAAAAAAAAACCCAATGGAGGTCTTTGAAATCAGAGACACTTGTCCCAGAGTTGATTCTGAGATGCTGGAATAAACTTCAATCTGGTGAAATGAGTCTGAGTTGCACCAAAGGATGGACCATTTTACATAAAGCCAAACTCCAGCAGAGCAAATACTGCAATGTGAGAAAGCTGGTGGAATTAGTATTGTCTCCTGTATTTGACATTTAGTCCCCCTTGTGTCTCACTTAGTCTCAAAATCAAGTCCAAGAGGAGGGTTAACGGTTTGTGTGGTCATGTGACTCTGCCATGATTGAGTGTCTCCCCCAGCATTGTCTTGTCAATAGCATGTAAGCTATTAGCACTATTCCCCAGTCCTAGCAAGTCTGCACTGCCGCCCACATGAAAGTGTGAGTTTGAGAGAATTCAACATGGTGGTGGGATTAGTAGGGGCACTGCTAATTCCCCCCGAGGGATCAGGGTGAGATCAGGGTGACAGCTTTTGCCTTTTCTCTTTTCTAAACCAACCTCGTTCTCTGTTTCTTTTCACAGCCAGCTTCTTCTTTTTTTCACCATCCTGCAGTTTGAATCCTCCTGATGAGTGACAGCTACACTTTTAATGCCACTTGATTGTTTAGCGAAATTTTTTTTTGAGCAGTTACACCCATAAATGTCAACCATTGAGATGTTAAAAACGACTCAGAGTTATCTCTGTCGTGCTACTTAATTACAGGTAACCTTGGTTATTTGCATGTGCCATCCTTCAAAGCAGATTTTTTGGAAGTGATGGTTTGGTGGAGTGCTTGAAAAGTTTTTCACTCAAGCATCTTTATAATCCATATTTATTCAGCCTTGATTACTGGCTAAGAACATTTTCTTTTTCACTGCGGCAGCAGGGAAATTATTGCAGGGGATTGCAGTGCTGGTCACACACATACACACCTGAAACTGCTCAAGTTCATATTTTTGACCACTTTTTAAATATTTCATCTCAGTTCTCTGTTTTATCTGCTAGATGAAGATGCCTCCCCTGTTGGATTCCAGACAAAGACATGATGGATACCACCTTTTTTAAATCCAGTGTAAAATAATTGGGGGATACTACTAATCCTACTAAGCTTTTCTTTAAACCCTTTTCTTTCTATCCATCGATTCCCAAAGATCAATAACCTTTTACCTTTCCAGGGCTCAACAGGGGAGCCAGGTTTTCCAGGGCTGCCAGGCGGCATGGGATTGCCGGGGTTCAAGGGTCATAAGGTGAGGAAGCCTATAAGGAATAAATGCTGATAACAGTGTACAAGAAAAGTTAAATAAATGACTTGCATCATTTTGTTTTCACTAAATGAAGTCTATATTTGGCTGCAAAGGCACCACTTTATGAATGATTTATAGCCTCACTTGTCAGGAGCTTACATGATTTACATGTTGTACTGTGGAAATGTTGACAGCTTAACTTTATACATACTTGTTAATGCATTATTCATTTTTAGCTTAGATGACATGATTAATTTTAATGACGCTGAAGGTTGTCCTTCACACTTCAAAAGCAGCACGCCCAGGCACACAAATACAGTACAAACAATCCTAATCCGGATCAGTCTGTTTAACACGCTGTGTTTTGTTTTCCATACAGTATATTGTCAACAGGACATTGATGCTATTTTTTCTTGTATTAATTCCTCAAACAGCGTTATTTTATTTAGATGTCTCACTGTCAGCATGAAAACAAGTTGTAAGATGGACAAGTTTTAATGTTCAGTGTTGTATTTTTAGGGGGAGCGAGGAGAGGCTGGCTCTAAAGGAAACCAGGTATTCTACTTTTTCTTCACATTTCTACTGGGAAAGGTCACGTGCACTTGCTCATGAGAATCTGATGCCTTGACTTCGATACCGGTTCTCAGTGATACTTTTTTAGATACCAATTTCATCAAATTAATTTGATGAGTTTTACTCCTGAGGTACTGAAATTTGGAATCGAATGGCATTTTTTGATCCTCGATTGTATCAAACCAATTCGGTCAGTCCATAAAAGTATCAAAGTTCGATACCCAGCCCAATGACAATCTGTGTTTGAGTCACAACTTTATTGGGTATTAATAAACCTGACTTATTTTGATGGTAACGAGCAGCGAGCAGTTGATCCCGGAGAACAGTCCACAGGTGGATTCTGTGTCCCACTAGAAATAAAGGATTAATTATTAATTACTAATTAAAAAACTAATTACCCAAAGAAGTAGTATGTGATTAATTCAATGAATCCCCTCATTCATTTGTTTCCTCTGTTATACTGTTTACAGTTTCCTTTTCATCTAGTGCTATATGATAATTACCAGCATGCATTGCTGTCAGACCCACTCTTATTTGATGCTGCCAGAAAATTATAGCTTAAGCCAGAAATGGTGAAATATTAGGTTGTAAATTAAGAATAGCTAATTTGTGTTTGCCTTAATTTACTCTCTGATTGGACAGAGCTACAAATGACAATAAGCTAAAACATTACTTGGCTGAGTGGCGCAAACCAGTCTGACAAATAACTACCACTGCAAAAAACATTGTGAGCTGAGTAGGTGATTAATTCAAAGATGTCTAATACAGTCAAGAACTGTTCAGTTACACTGACAAGAGCTATATGCTTGATATCCTCTATCATTTCACTTGTAATAAAGTCTCAAGTGTGATCCGTCATGCATGTAAGCCAGGACATTACAGTTATTGCTGTACTATATGTCTAGTTGCTGCATTCACACCAGGCTCAATGATGATCCGTTGCATCCGTTGTGTCGTGGAAGTTAAGATAAAGATAAAAATAGAATGAGTCACATGTGTGAGAACACACAATAACTGTCCATCATGACACTGTCCTTAAATCAGAAACAGTTGACTGGATTTGAAACTGACAAACACACAGAGTTAAGGTTCAGTTGATTCGGGGTGCCTCGGTAAATCACCTGGTAGAGTGCATACCACATGGACTTACTAACTGCAGTTACTATTTGCTGCATGTCCTCCCCTCTATCTCTCCCTGACTTTCCTGTCTGTCTCCAACTGTACTGTCAAAAATAAAGGCAAAAATGCCTTAAAAATATAACTTTAAAAGGATGAGTTGATTTCATTAAATCAATTATGGGATTTTACTTCTAAAGATCTCAGTAGGGACTCCCTCATGGATTTATGAATAGCTGGAGCAACAAAAATCTGCTATAGGATTGTACACTTTCTTGACCACTGACCAGAGTCAGAAACGTCTTTTATCTAAACTTATGTCAACTAAAGATCTATTCAGCAACTGTTCAATTGATTTAGTAATATTTTGTGTTCCTTGACTGGCAAATTTAAATTTGTTATGTTACACTGATTTACATCAGCCGCTCTACTTCTACCAATGTGAACACAGCATCAGTAACAAAGTGAACAATCAAAGCATGTGATGAATGCTCTGAATCAGTCGCTCCCTGGTACATGCACTAATGGAAAACAGTGTGAAGGCCCAGAGGAGGCAGAGAAAGAAGAGCAGTGTCTCACAGTGCTGCAGGATGTAGTTGGAAAGCCACACACAAGATAAAACGTCAGGTTTGTTAAAGGTCACTGTTAGCCAATTCCTATTCCCTCTCTCCCTGGGTTTCTCTTATTGGCTGCTAGTGGTAATCATGACCTTTTCTCGGCTCACACACACACTGAATGAAGCCATGGATCAGCACACACTAGCACACACACATAACCACATTGACACAGTGATGTTGCACATATTCAGTTTCACTTATCCACACTTGCATACGCGCGCACACACGCACACACACACACTCTCATCCTTTTCTTACTATATTTGTGGGGACCCACAACAAACATAATGCATTGCTCTGCTCCTAACCATAAACTTAACCCTCACAACTCATGCCTAACCCTGACCCTAAAACCAAGTCTTGACCCTTAACAGCCATTTAAATTTGTGGGGCCCAAACAAAGCTGTACCCCACAAGAATCGTGGGCTCCTGGTTTTCAGACCCCACAAATATAGTAAAACAAAAAAAAAAGGTCCACACACAACACATGATGCCACACCAGCACATATGTAAACTCACACAAACCTTCAGCTAATCATGATGTATTATGTCTTTGGTCTTTGCAGGGGGAAATGGGTAGAGATGGAGACCCTGGGACGCCCGGTATATCTGTGAGTGCAGAGTCATTCTGTTTCCATTGGATGGCAGCAAAGCTTACGTTTCCAAATGTACAGCAGAGACAAAATGTGTGTTTATGTGTCTGTGTGGTGTTACAAGGAACAAATGTCCCTAGAAGGGCATGAAAATGAGGAACTGTGTCTTGGCCAGTTCTCATTTATGAGGAGCTAATTTGGGATTGGAACTCCTTAGTTAGGTTAGCTGTGACAGGGACAGGGTTGGGATTATAAATAGGATATAGGCGAGGCTACAGGTTTTGAATTAAATTAAAAACTAGTATCAAGGCAGACTTTATGCATACATATAATTGTTATAACTCATGTGAAATGATTTATAATTTTTGTCTGTTTGTAGTTAATCAAATAAATCCCCTAATGCAAGTCACCATAAAAACTTTATCGCAAAATAAATATAATAATTAACTCTACTAATATAACACCACTCTGAAAGTGACTTTACAAGGTGCTTTACAAGATTAAATTCAGGCAGCATATAAAAACACATAAAAGTGCAATAAAAGACTAAATAGAAAGCAGCGCAAGCGAACAGCAGTGCAGCGCAGGATAAAATAAAAGAGGAAACGGATTAAATGAGAAGAGACAAAATAAAAATGAGAGAATAAATCACATGGAAGCTTCAGACAGTAATATAAAATCATAAAATCAAATAAAATGTCATCTGAAAAAGTCAACTTTCAGCAGGGATTCAGAACGAGGTAAGTGACTTAGCTGAGCTAATCTGTTTAGGGGAGTTGTTCCAGAGGCTCAGGCCCCCTCATGGTGAAACCACCACCCGCTCTGGCGTTCAGGCTCAACCTCAGAACCATATGAGGATCGTAATGTCATGGTTTAGATTCTTGGCAACAGCAAAGAGGACACAATGAAGACACTCAGCCTGAATTACAGACATTTAACTAAAAATCAATGGTCACTTTACAGGCTCACGGATTGGCAACTTCAAGGCAGTCTGAGCAGGAACACAAATCTGATACATTGAAGAGACAGGCAGCAGGTCTAACAGTGGAGTCACAACACCAAATAAAACGGCATCATTTCACAGTAAAATTGATTAATTTCAGTGGAATCACCATGATCAGTGGATTTTCTCACAGAGGCAAAGTATGCAAACTATCATTACAAAGCTGATCTTTAATCATTTTTCACCAGTGTTTGACAGAGTGTAAACTGCTCCACAAAAGAGGCATGGTTGCTAGACAGTTATTTTATAGACATGTAGAAATGTATGTCCTTCCTCTCATTTTCCCATTGGCATCTGAGCTAACAAGCTTGCTAGCTGACAGTTAATGATGGCTGAATTTAACTGATAGTTAGCAAGCTAGCTAGCTCAGAGAGCTCTTGTGACTACGATAGACCTTTTTCACAGATCACATTTTGGCTGGTCATCGTAGCAGCTGTTTCTAATCACATTAACGATGGCTAAACCAGCATGAGCAATACCAGAACCCTGAAAGTGTCAAAAGGTGTGCTGTGAAAAAGACTAGGGCTGGCTAACATGTTAGCTATTAGCTCACCAGATAAAGGAGGTCAACACTACGGTCAATACTATATCAATTACAATAAAAGGATTTTTTTTTTTTTTTCCAAAATTCTTGGCAGTGAGGAATGATTTGATCTTGGCAACAAGATGAAATAAGATTTCACAAGGTGAAAGAAGCAGAACAGCATAAGTGATTTAACACGTTTATCCATACTGGGATTATCATCATCATCATCATCAAAAATTGGTAAAGAATAATCTTGAATTGCTAATTGATCCACAATTTGCAGCTTTCAAGCTTGCAAGCTTTTTCATTGACACTTTTTAATAGGAACAATAGCAAATGAGCGTTTAAGAATCAATCAGTAAGTGTCAGTTACTGAGGCATCGATCGTCACATCCCTAGACATGGATCTTACAATAAATCCAGTCAGAGGTGTGTGTGTGTGTGTGTGTGTGTGTGGTGTGTGTGGTGTGTGTGAGAGAGAGTGTGTGTGTGTGTGTAAGATCTATATTGCATCATGTGAAAACGGAATTGTGTAGTCTTGTCTGTTGACACTTGAGACAGATAAAGTGATTGTATTTCTCAGTATGCAGTTTAATGTTCACATGCTGTAATTCTACTGCATTGAGAGTGGCCCAACTTCCATGTGACACACCCTCAAGGCTAAAAGCATCAGCAGTGAATCACAAATGTGTCACCGCTGAAATGAATATGACATATTCTTGTCTTCAGACAGACTTCCTAATTCCCACTGTGTAAAATAAATAGGACTCTGCGCTGCAGTTCAGTGGGAGAGAGGGGTGGGTTCTGTTTAAACTATTTCCTTCCTCAGCACCACTTGTCGTCTCACTAATGTGAGATGGAGAGCAAAAAGGATGAAATGATTGGCAAATCTCAGGTTGCACAAATTTGATGCATTGGTACAGATTAGCCAGAAATAATACAATGCCAAATACACAGTAATAAGGGAGGTACAACAGCTGTTTTCTTGTGATAATGTGGAGGAAGCAAGGAAAGAAAGGGAGGAAATAAATACAGTGGTGTGCAGGCTGTTGCGTGGTCAGTGTAGATGTACAGATTAAAATCAATGTGCGCATGTTCTGTCCAACAAATCCTCCAAATCAAACAACAACGGATGTAGGTCCTAGTGTGTTTCAGAAACAGTTCAGTTACAAATAACCGTTGAGAAATAAATCTTCTTGATGACATGACAGTGATGTGGTAAAGGTGTGGTTAGTTTTAGTCAGGATCTCGATGCATGATGCATAGAAACGGTTGTGGTCATGTTTTAAAAAGATCAGGCTGTCAAAGGGGAAATAAACAGGCATTTCCTGTCTTTCCGCTTTCCTCAAGTGCTTCTTGAGAATAACAAGTGCTTCTGTATCTATGTTTAGATATAATGTAGTATGAAAGATCATTAACAGGCAAAACATCTGTGAGAACATGGCTAACAAAAACAAACCTTTGGTGCTGTAATTAATCAATTTGGACATTCAGCTTTGGACATTATTTTGTTATGTTGCCACAACTAATGCATGACAGTTACATTTATTTCTGGTGTGAGATTGTTTCATGCTTTGATTCTCTTATTCAAGTCCTAATACAGTGCTGCAGGGATGATTGTGTTTTTGTACGCCAAGTTGAGGTTAGCATCACCCTGGTTCCCTTGGAAAAAAGCTGATGAGACTTTTACATTGGCTTTTGGATTATTGCAGAAAAGAAACTCTGACAAACAACATTTTACAATAATTACATGTTGTTCAGCTTTTATGATTTTTGAAGCCAAAATACAATCACCAGAGGTAACAGGTTAATTTCCCCTTGCAAAGTTAGTGATAGTTTTTAAGAGCGTGAGTATAAACACAACAAGGCTGTAAAGGTTTAGCAAACGTTTAAAGATGTAAAAGCTTAAAGAAATCACGACTGGGTATATACTGACATATTTTATGTGGTAGAATAAAATATGAAAATGTAAAAGGATAGTTCAGGTTCTTTGACATGGGGTTGTGTGAGGTATCCATGCATAGTCTGTACATTACCTGCATTAGATCCTGAGCAGCGCGCTCCCAGTTAGGAAAGCCAACCAGGAGCACCAGGCAGACTAGCAGAGCTACGTGTTGCTGTGCACGGGGCAACCAGAAAAAGTGTGTTTTAGACATTTTTGAAAACACCCACCGAAACGATCCAATATCCGTTTAAATGTACACTTCATGTAGAATATTTTCAGCGGTTTATCTTCCGGTGAAAACAGCACTTTCCTTTCGTGCATCACATTTTTCAGAACTATCCCTTTAAGCTTGTGTTAATCACAGACCTTTTAGGCATCTAACCAAAAATCCCTTAAACTTTGGCACAAGGGAACTGGATGTGCTAAAATGCTAACTAATTGGTTCTGGGTTATTTGGGTTATAGGACTCTTTTCTGCAGCACTCTATAGCTCTATAAAGTTCTATTGTGGAGAATTTGGTCTCCAGCATGCCATCTGCACAAAGTTGGACTTTCCCAAATTGCTCTACTTGATGCCCTTTAAGTTTCTGAGTAGTGGTAGGTGTTGCCTGCATGTTTTCTGAAGTTCAATTCACAATGAATAGCAACCTGTCGCACATATCCAGTGTTGGAGTACGTATGCGTGAATGCTAGCTTGGAGGAGAGCAGTGTTTATGTGGTCTGATATGATATTCTGGTGCTTCCTCTGATAAAGCAGATCAAGTTACTTGTTTCTTAAAGCACATAAACCAGTCACCCGCTCATGGAGGGAAGAGAGACATATGTAGAGAAAAGAGGAAGGATTTTAAGGGAAACAGAACACACCAAGAGCCTCAGATATACTGTATGTCCTAGGACTTAATTCTACATTAAAAGCCTCACAGAATTGGTGCTACCACTGGATGGTGTTTTTTAAGGAGTAAGCGATCTGCAGATGCATTTTTCATCCCATTATAACAACTAGCCAAAAGGAAAAAAAAGCCTTAGAGAATGCATTACAATAACCAATCTAAAATGTTTTGTAAGCCACCGGTTCAGACAGAAAAGAGAGCAGTTCTGCATCAGCAATGCAGAGCAGCGAGCACAGCTCCTCTGACATACTGTCTCAGCCTTTGATATGTAAGCAGAAGTTTCTAACTGTCTCTCTCTATTTCTCCCTCTTCTCTTTCCACCCCACCCTTCTTGCTCTCTTTTCTTTCTTCCATCAGGGCGAAGTGGGACCCAGGGGAAGGAAAGGAGAGGTTTGTCGAATTAGACTTTGCGGTATTAGATATAATCCATTCTGTCTTATTCTGCACCGCAGTGAGAAGCCCTGTCAAGCCTGCGTGGCTGCTATAGAAGACTTACAGAGCCAATACCTCCAGGCTTGGGGAAATCTGCCCCCCTGGGCAAAAATATACATCACAAAAGCACTCCCTTCTAAAGGCGCACACGTCTTAAATATCAAACACTTACTGTACTGTCTGCAGAATCACAATTTATAGAGATGTATCCCCCCTCAGTTGTGCTAGTGCTGTACCATTTGAAGGATAGCATTTAACACAAGTCTACACTCTAGCTAATGGTTAGCATCCTCACCAGCTGAGCCATGTATTTTGTTGTGACATTACCCTGTTTGGCTGCTTGTGGTATCTTGTATTGTTGCTCATATTTTCATCCAGTTTATTTTCACTTTTAACATTACAAGAGGAAAGGGTTTTAGGATTAGGGCTAACTCATGTGTTTGATCTGATCTTGGCTGCGGTCGTTGGGGTGTAAATTTCCCCAAACCCATAAAGAGCAGGACAGATCTACTATAGGTGAGGCTTAAACTCGGTGAGCGTCCAGGACCGGCTTCCAGTTAATGAGATGCTCCTTAGCGTTGGTAGTAACACAGAAATAGTTAACTACTTTAGGTAGTAAGCTAGTTAACCAGATATGCTAATGATTGCAGCTTATGTTAGAGCAGACAAACGCTGTTTAATCCAGTCCTTACTTCTTCTTACTTCCCATACTTCTGCTCTTGTATTTTTGGCTTTGGAAAAGGATAAAAAAAAAAGACAACAATAAAGAAAACCTTGACAGGACAGCTGTGGGACAGCCCTTAGCAAACAATCAATTGATGTTTATGTATGAGACAACATCATTTGGTCAATTACTGCAGAACAGTAGCCAGTTTCACCAGTTTTTTCTCCTGTAATGTGAGATTTTCTGCCCTTCCTCCTGCTTTTTCAGAAAGGTGTGACAGGTGACGAGGGCCTCAGGGGACCTGAAGGAAAGAAAGGTGATATGGGTCACATGGGTGCTGTTGGTCCTAGGGGATTTCCTGGCCAGGATGGGTTGCCAGGCCAACCAGGCCAGCCAGGATATCCAGGGAAACCGGTGAGTGAACCTCCTCCTGACCATGTCCTCACAGATTAACAAAAAAAAAAAAAAGAAATAAATGGGCTAGAAGATATAGCCAGTGATTTCCTGTCTGGACTGGGGGAGTGATGTTTGGGAGTAATGGGGGTGCTACTGTCAGTGTGTGTGGGCTATGTGAAGACAAAGAGTGCAGCATTGAGATCCTATAAATCTGCAGGCATACTCAATCACAGTTGGAGCCTGTTTTTTGAGTCCCTCCGAGGATTCAACTAAATAAAAAGGGTAATTGTGTGTTGCAGGGCAAGCCTCCCTCAGACGAACATCTTCTAAAGCTCTGCACTGATGTTCTGCGTAGTAAGTATCTGTTTGTTTTTATGTCACTTTGCTCAGAGCCAGAGAGGGAAAGCCAGGGTCTTTAAATTCAGTCTGAAACAGTTGTCTAAGATGTAGAGTCGCACATTTCACATAATTCCTTTGATCGATTCACATTGATTATAACAAACTGGGATTAAAAAGCTTAATCTGCTCGACAATTTAAATCATTACTCCTTTTTGTAAAAGAGTGACACAGCATTAAATAACCCAAAATATAATAAAGCTCCTCCCAAACAAAGTTGGAAGAGATGCAAGAATGGAGAAATCACATCAACCAAATTTGTAATTCTTGCTCACTTCAGCTCTTTTTTTGAAGTAACAGCATTTACTCATGGTGCACAACATCTTTTTTTTCCAACCTAAGTATGAATAAAGACTAGGACTGAGGATCATGTGGTCAAACTGTTAATAAAGAGGTGTTGTGAGGATAAGTAATTCCACTTGTGGAATAGATTACTCAGCACATTGTGGCTATGACCTGCAGACCAACTCCCAGCGCTGCTCCAGACTCTGGCCCCCCCAGCTAGGTGTGAACCCTGCCAGAGCGTGAAGGGACCCCCGGGCGAGCCAGGAGCACCGGGACCCAAAGGCTCCATGGGAACTCCAGGTTACCCTGGCAGGAGTGGTGCTCCAGGTTATCCAGGACCTCCTGGAATGCAGGGTTCTGCAGGCCTCAAAGGTGATATGACCAAAAATGTATGAATTTGTTCAGCAATACCTTAGGATAGATTTATATCATCTGTTGGCAACGCTCCCTTTTAAGATGGCGTCTGATCTGCTGCCTGAAACTGTGACAAAAATCGGTCTCTTTACCCTGATGAAAACAAGACAATAAATAACAAGACGACGTCATGAACAAGAGCGAGGACAAAATTTACTGTTGCTTTCATCAGCGATTAAAATCAAAACAGTGTCAACGACTAACAAATTGGATGTGTTGATGTTCACTGTACCCCATAAAACAAGATCATTAAACAAGTGAACATCAGTGAAAATCAGCAGAGCAAAAGACAACAAATACTGAATGCATCTCAATGAGCTGTCTTTGATTTATCACCACTTCAAGACAAGGAATGGCTAATCAGCTGTGAAAGATGCCAAACTGTACCACTCCACTCCTGTGTACTATCTCAACTTGTTTGGTCAGGAGAACAGCAACTTTAGAGGTGTCAAGCCCGTTTAGAAGCACTGAGGGAAGAAACCGAGAGCTGACTGCAGGGAGAAAAAGAATTATGTTGGATGCTTTGTGTGTGTCCTTGATGACATGTTTTGTTCACACACCATCCTGGAATTCATGTAAAGGTAATTGTATTCATCTATAGTTGCCTAGTTGGATGATATTTTCTCTATTGTTCAGTGATGCACAATTAAAGGGCCAGTCTGCAGGTTTTACATATCAAAAACAGTAGTATAATGTGTTCTATATTACTATGATGTCATCAGGACATCGAGACTTGGAGACAGCTCTTCTATCAGTAAGTCTGCAGTTCCAATGGGTGGCATGGAGTTTGAAACCAGTGAATATTTACCAGGCAGGAAGGGTTACTACAAGCCAGGACATCTACTTCTCTCCTCCACTGATTCCATCCATTCTGTAATTGATGAGAACTGTGTGGCGTTAGTCCTTTTCTGCTGTATTGATGGCTTAAAGTTTTCCAACACTTTAGATTCAAAAACCATCTATGAAAAATATTATTGCATATTTTTTTAACTGTCATGCAGCAAGAATATGGAGTTAATGTGAGGATTCACATTTCCAAATGATTAGATTTGGCGTCCTTGTCTTTCTGAAATAGGTTGCGATAAGCACTGCGTCCATCATCCATCTGGCTTGTTGCCTACAGCTTGCTAGGCTATGTGTTTAGCATCTTATACCACCAAACTATATCTAATTTCATGCAAAGACATCTTCCTGTATATTACTTCAGCTCGGCCACCTGCACGTACAGATTTTACCTGAGAGAATCCACCAAAGGCTTTTAAGCCTCACTTTTACACTTTTATACACTGAACTAAGATGGTGACTATATCTGCTAAACATCACCATATTACCATTGTTGCTGTGAGCATGTTGGCATTAGCATTTAGCTCAGAGCACTGTTGTGTTTGAGTGCAGCCTGCCTGAGTCATTATTATTATTATTTGACCTGCAGAGAATTGTGTTTGTTGTTTCGTACTTAAATCAAGACGCCCAAAATTAAACTTCCACATAAATTGTTTAGATAATAATGTTGATCTAAACTTTTTTAAAACCCTGTCTGAATGTTCTTTAGATAATTTGGTTATATAAGATCGTAAAAAAGAAAAGTTCAAAATTAGTTAAATAATCGCTGTTGTGTTAGTTTTTAGTGAAAGCCTTCAGACGGGTCTGGACACAGTTGGTTCAGAGGGAACGTTCCTGCAGCTCTGAACCTGACAGCTCATTTATAGACACTCTAATTGCAGTTTTTTTAAAAGCAGACATATTATGTCCCCAGGTGACATGGGACCACGAGGTCTGAAAGGCAGCAAAGGAGAAGGGTACCTTGGACCTCCGGGACCACCTGGACAGCCAGGTATGTAAAAAGCTCTCCTATCAGCATGTTTTCTGAAATGTCTCCATCCATTATGCCACTTTGTGGAGTTGCAGCTATTTTAGAAACCTTGGCATTCTGACATCTGAGCTTTCAGATCTGTGCATGAGTACACTTTTAACAAACAGGCATCTGGGCTGTTTGTAATCTTAAATTTTTAATACGTGTGTGTGTGGATCCTGTTTGTACTTAATTTTCAGTGAGTACTTTTAGTTACAGCTTGGTCGGTGGGGTGAGGGAGACAGTTGGGTTACAGAGAGTTAGTGCAGTGTTTCACTGTAGAAGCCATAGTAGCCTATAAACTCATCACATATAGATTGAGTAGATGTCATTTATGACCCAGCAGAATGACAACTATGAATCAAATGTAATAGAAACTTTGACTTTATTTACATAAATGCAACAGCTAAATATAATTCCTTCCGGGTTTTGTTTTTCCTTATCACTGCAGGAATGCAGGGTCCTCGTGGCTTTGATGGAATCGGCCACCCGGGCAACCAGGGAATTCCTGGAAAACCAGGACCACCGGGAGATCCTGGTAAACGGGGGAACCCAGGACTTCCAGGGGTGTGTGATGTTTCGATGTGCTATCAGACCTACAACCTCAGGGAACATTACAGCAAAGGACCTAACGTTTGATGACACAGCAGCGTGGGCAGAGGCTGCTTTTGATTCAAACACTCAAGGTGTTTCGAGGGGAGTTTTGAGGAGGAGATTTACTGTATTACTGATTTACAGAGATGTGTGTGACTCATTTGTGGCAGGGTATGTGGGGAAACAGCTGCACTGGAGGCAGATATAACCTCATTATTTGAGTTAAACTGAAATGGGCAGGGTATTGAGTCATGATTATGGAATTCATGATCAAAGACGGTCAGCAGGTTAGCAGTAGCTTTACTGTGATACCTGGCTAAAATGGCTACTTCATACTTTAAACCTGCAAAGTTTGACAGCAGATTTAAATGGTGGTTTCTAGTTTGATGAGCAGCAAAATGGTTGTAACTGAGACGTGTTGTTTTTTTTTTTGTGTGTGTAACCAGCAGGAGAATTAGGATTTGGATTCACATAACAAAATGGCTACCTCCTCTTTTACCTGAGTTACTCTTTAAGTTAAGGATACAGGAGGTTTCTCTAACAAGACAAGATGCTAACAGGCTAGCATTACCGTTAGCTTCAACATTACATGCATGCACAAAAAAACAGATAAATCTATTCAACATTATGTGGAAAATATAAATACAATTAGTAAAAGGTTGTCATGCATTAAAATAAAATCAAATAAGACTTATAAGGCAAAACCAAGTAGAGCAAGTCTTCCTTAATTAACTTCTAATTTCTCATTTATTCCAAAGTATGAGTCCATACATCTTTAACTGCATAAGTGGGAATTAGCTCACTCACTGTGCTTGAAAGCTGTTTGGCTTCACCAGTTGAGATTTACATCAACCAGTGAGATTAGGTCTACCTTCAGTGCAGCCGTGCGTCAGAGAAATTGATTGTATCTTCGAATTATGGGAAAGTACAGAACATGCTTTCATGGTAAACTGAGATACGTGACAATAATTTTGTGAAAGGTTAACAAATGTTTAGGTTGGTCAAAGATAAGAAGCTTAAAGTTCATGATGAAATCACTCCAACTACAACATTCTTAGTTAGCAGTGCATCATTTCCCCCTCAGCTTCTTCTACATGTAGTAAGCCCTTCTGGTGAAAAAACATATTTCTACTGTGCTAATCCATCACTGTGACGGAAAGGGTTGTAAGAATCCATTCACTGTCTTTCTTTACCCATCATCTTTTTTTCTTGTTTATTAATATTATATAGACTTATCTTGCATTGTTCTTCTCTGCCCGTGGATTACCATAAAGTCTCAAAAAGTGGCCTTTATTTACCTCAGCTGCAGATGTATACAAGTTTATATTACTGACAGGCCTTTATTTCTATTCCCCGTTTTTTCTTTAAGTATATCTCATCCTATTTTAGAATGACGCCTTCTTGTTTCTTGATTTGCTCCCAATCTAATTTGCTCTCGATACAGTTTGCTGTCAACTCAAAACTTCCTCCATGTTTAGTTAAATACTTACTTTAATTAAATTTTTAATATTATGCATTTCCACAGCACTAATTCGATCAGTTCCATGACAAGGTTTTGTTCTACTCACCTCTGAGTTTAAGAAAACTGAAATATTGATCATCTCCAGTTGCTTTCATTTTACATTTGTTGTGCTAGATTAAGTTACCATCAATGAAAAATAGTACTTCCTGCACCACAATAAAAGCCTCCCATTGGCTCATCATAGTCCTGGTAGGCTTTTGATTTGAAACAGGAAGTACAGAGTTTTACTGAGAGTAACTTAACCATGCTCTGAAAAACATTAAGTTAAATGATTGGAAATAATTAAATGAATAAGTGATGTAATTTATAAATAATTAATTAAAACAGTAGTTCTTTTATAAAGAGAAACTCAGAGTAGTAGAGTGGTGACTATGATGTTGGTTGTTATTTGTGACTCTTCCATTATTGAAATACTGGCTTTTATTTGAGCTTTTATTTGAGATTTTATGGTGTAACATCCGTAATGACAATGCCAAGAAAGGCTGTTTCATACACTCTGTGGCATTTACAATAGTTAAATTATTTGACAGAGCTGACCTTTGGAAAAAAAAGGTTTGAGAGTCCAGAAATGGAGAAACTGTGTTGACTTATTCGTCTGGTCTGTCGCACAATTGCCTTATTTAACCTGCTCTGATGGGATATCAACTCCCACATAACAGAGGGACATGCTTTTTTTTTTTTTAATTACTTTTTTGGGGCCTTTTATTTATAGTACAGTACAGAGACAGGAAATGGGGAGGCAGAGAGGGGGAATGACATGCAGCAAAGGGCCGTCCGATGCAGGACTTGAACCGGGGCCGACTGCAGCGAGGACTGTAGCCTCCACACACGGGGCGGATGCTCAACCAACTGAGCTACTCGACGCCCCAAGAGCATTTCTTTAATAAACTGTCTTACTTAACTTTTTTTCCCAACGGCTAGCTGGTTGACTTTCTGTAGGACAGTGCTTTCCTTCTTTGATTTTATTGAATGAAGTTATGTAGAATTCCTGAGAATACAGCCATACCCATAAACCTCATAGAAATGCATTTCTCATCATTTCTCCCTAAAAGTGCCTCAGAAAATCTTTTTTCATAATTATTTCTAACTTCCAGAGACTATCTGGTCATTAGGTGCATATTTTTTGAACATGTTGAACATGATTATAGAAACATTTTAGTGTTTTTGTGAAAACCTGTAAAATGAGTAACCCCTTGGGCTAACAACTAAAAAAAGGATGTTAAGAATACCATGCAAAACTTGAAAACCTGTTGATTTGAAATATTTCATTGGATTTGTGCTTAGATCAGGTAGTACTTTAAGAGCTGTAAAGTAAATGACAAATTTCCACTGCGGACATTAATGTGTTAAAATATATTTGTTGACCCCCTCATTGAGTTTAGCAGCTGCTTTCCTGTGTTGTTAAAGAGAGAGTCAAAGAGGGGAAATATCAGATCAACAAAAAGCAATAAGCATTCACTAGAGGAATAAGCAGGGAAACTGTGTTTCTTGGAGCACCCCCACACACACACACACACAGACACACACACACACACACACACACACACACACACACAGACAAATTTATGCTCTTGCCTTTTACAGAAATCGGTTGTTTTTTATGAAATGGATGTTGTTACAGATTCCTGAGAAGAGAGAATTAAAATTCCATGTATGGTTAAGACTGACTAGAAAAATATTTCATCACCAAACTCTGTGAAAGACATTTGGAGCCGTTCCAGATGCCTTGCAGCAAACTTTCACCATGCCGGTTTCCAAACTGTTGTTTTGTTGCTCTCAAAGTGAATTTTTTTTTATCTCAGCTGTAAGAGAAGCAAGCTGTGGTGTACCGAGTCATTCAAGTCTTAAAATTTGGTAAGAATGTACATGTTCGCATTAGGGCAACAGGAGGAGTAGCGATTTTTAGATTGACTCTCCAACTATTTATTGCTATTATTATTTTTACAGTGCGTTTTCTTTCTAATTATTAATGAAAATATGATTTTACTGTGTGAAGATATCAGACTACTTTGCTGAATGTTGGCAAATTATGTTTTAAACCTCTAACCTTTCAGTTTTTCATTTTGCAGCCATTATGTTATTTAAATTTTAAGTGTTTTATCAACACAAATAAAATTCTATAGCCAGGCCTGCAGCCCTCAAAGAGGCGAGATCGCACAGCACTAAATAGCTTTTATTATTTTCAGAGTCTTTCCAGTAGTGCCCTAATATTCCCTACATATTAGTGTGAATGTATGGGGTCATTGAAATCATAAGGGCTTGTCCTCTGGGGACCATGAATGTGTTTAAGAAATTAAATAAATTGCAGTGCATATATTAAATTGTAGCTTATCTTGTGTACAAGGTTGATATTTTGCCTTGAGGCTGGTGCTAGAGGAAATTTGACATGTAATGGGTTCATCCTCTGAGGAGCGTGAATGTGCTCAATAGATTTAATGACAATCTGCCTGTTTTTTTAATGCACGAATGGAAATATTGGCCTGATGGAAATGTGAAGAGACCCTGCCCCCTAATATATAATATTCATATGCAACTCATTTTCATTGGCCTTGGGATTTTTTTGTATCAACTTTTTGGTGAAAGGTTTATATTGAACATATCTGTCTATGCAATTCATTTGTTTTCCCTACAATAGCTAAAGCATGGTTCAAGTTTTTACGGTTTTGTCCTGGCAAACTTAAATCATTTGGTTAAGGAAAGGGAGATGGCATTGGTTAATAAGTGACACTGAAAAAGTTTTTATTCTTTTTATTTTAATATATATTATAATTATCTTAAATACACATGTCAGTGATTTTAAAACATGCACTTCAGTTTACGCATCACTACAGGTACAATTCAGTCAGTGAAACAGCTGTATAATGCTGTTTGTTGCTCTGGAAGATGCTTTCGAAAGTTTCTGAGCTTTAGGCTTTAGAGGTATGGAAAGAAGTGAGTGGTCTAATGAGTGCTCTTAATAGATGCTATGATCAGTTGCATTATGGGAAATGTAGATCCAGAATTTTTTGAGTACCATATCTTGACTTAGGGTAGGAGACTGCAAATTTATGACAGAACACCTGTCTTACATACTGGGGCTGAGGTGTGATAGACTTACCATGTACTGCAGGTCTAATTAAAGATGCTATTTGTTGCATTGTGGGAAATGTAGGATTCTATGTTTTTACAGCTTAACCCATCTTGGAGCCTAAAAGTTGGGGCATCCTGACCTATGCTTCAATTTTAATCATTCTGTTTTCTAATCAACCTCTTGTGAGCTCCCATACTTTATGAAACTGGAATACTTAATTGTTGGAGTGTCCCTTTAACCAAGTGTTTTAGTAGTCCAAACCTAACATTATGGGACACACGGATGTGAACCATGGTCCCAGGGGTTCAGAGTGCTTTGTACACCAAATGATCCACCTGCATTTACGTATGTGCTTTTCGATTTCACTGTGGCATAGAAAAATACACAATCTTGGCAAAACGTAACCTCCAAAACACATTTGGCAAAGCAAACTGAGACTGTATAGGGTGATTATATTGTGAGGACGAAGACGCTCTACAATACTAAGGTTAAGCGTCACTGTCACATGTTTTGTGCACCCAACCACCCACTCCAGCTTCCCACCTAAAGCTTTTTGCAGCAGTACATCAATGTCACGCTACTTCCACTTTTGCTACTGACTAAGCTCCTGTTTTTCTGCTGAGCAGTCTCACATTTAAGCTTTGAAAGGTGCAGCTGTAGTTGGTTTTAACACAGTACCATCTGAATCATGAAAAGCTTTTTTTTCTTTTTTTTTTAAAATTAGATATTCAATGTACAAGTCTCTGTATGATCTCTCATTCCTGAGTACTGAGTACTGGTGTCAAACTATCAGTAACAATCTCCACAGCAAAAACAGTCCATGCAGTGTGGAAGTTAATTTTCCAGTGCCATTGGTGACATGATATGTTGCATTTGCCTTTTTGGGTTGAGTTTTTCTGTGTAATAATTGTTCTTACTTCAGGGTACAGGAAACAAACTGTAACTAGGTTCTTCTGCATTTTTATTTCCTGTAACTGAAATATTTCCAAGAAGCATCCATTTGTATCATTCTCAAAGTTAAAATTGTCCATAAATGCTGGACAATTTACAACATTTTTGTACATATGGTTACTTTTGAAAACACATGGCATTATTATGTTTATTGTAAAAATATTTTATATGGAAAATAAACTCTAATTATGTTATAGTGACTTTTTCATTTCATTTATTTCACACATTTAAAAACATCTGCCCCATACGTCCAAACACTAATTCAGTAGTCAAGAAACAAAAAATAATTCCTCAGTAGAGTAACCAGTTCTGAAGACCGCAGCCTTTCAGGATTCAAACATATTTTAGTAGCAAGTGCAGCTTTAAGCATTTACTGTGAACCATGATGTTACACGTATGACTTTCTCTCTGTAGGATGTGTATTTTCTCAAGGTACTATGACTAAGAAAAGTATTACACCGTACAATATTACATACATACATAATATACACACAATTTATATGAGGCTCAAATAAGGGCTAATATAAGGTTTGTACTTTAAGTGGTAGAAAATGCATCAACTTAGACAATAAACCAGCAAATTTGGACATTTTTTGTCAACTCATTGATATAGACTATATACAGGAACATGAACTTCCCTCTCAATTTTTCCATTTATTTTAATACAAACATGTTCAACGTTATTTTGATTTCTATTGGACTGAAAAACAATTAATTTTGTCTTGCTTTTTCTCACTTCATTGCAATTTTCATTTCAATTTTCACAAATAACAGTACAACTTTATTGAATATTATTATTAATTAATTTGTTATATTTACTGTATGTGGGTCTGCATACAGACCACATGTTGCTGATCATCCTTGATTAGATAGTAGATGATTTCAAAAGCTAAACTATTCAGTCCATCTGCTGACTCTTTACTGTACAGGAAGGCATAAGTGATCTGCATAAATAATGTACATATTTATGCAGATGTTATGATCAGTCAACAGCAGTTAAAACTGTGTCGATGATGAACCAAACTACAGATGTGAAACGGACACTTACAGCAGTTCATTTAATTAGATTATTTAAATTTCAATCCTCTAATGTTGCCACTTATCTATTCAGAGCTGTATTTACATGAAATACACTTTCACTGTTAATAATGCTTTAAAGCTTACTGCGCATTTATTTGTAATTTTTTAAAAAGGTTAATAACTAATCAAAAAATAAAAACTGATATTCCACATCAATTTATGATTAAATAAATATAATTCACCATGTGGATTTAAACATGGCCACCCAGTGTGAGAGTGCTTATAAACTACGGTATATACAGTACATACAGTCTATGTACTGAAGTGGAGAGTGCACTGAATTTCATGTCCTGTTTCCTTTTTTATAATCTGTTTTTTTTTTAGTCCAACTTTACGGAAACACTTAATTACTTGACTGCCCAATAATGGATTTTCAAAAATCTGCATTATATATATTTTTTTCTTAAATATTCTTTTGTGTATGCAAAGAAGCTTTTCTAAGCCATGCACTGCCCTAAATAAAGAAAGACTAACATCCATCCAGTTGGGCCATTGTTCAGCATTTGAGCTTAAAGGCATCGACTCAAAAGATTCAGGTCATTTTATGATGTTTTCCACCAATCAGGGACCTGATTCAGGTGTTTCCATTCATCCTCTGCTCATTGGGCCTCTGCTCAGTTTGAAGCTGGGTTAAGATACAGCGGGATTACATGAGGCCTTTTTACAAACATGACCAGTGTAGCTTAGCTTTCACACTTGTCCCTTAAAGGAGCACTCTGCAGATTTAGCATTTCACTTTTGCAACATTTCACACATCATTGGTTAAAAAGTGAGGCAGCCAGCAGTGAGTCCAGTACAACACCAGTCATGCTAATTAAAGTCCTCAAAGTCTGTGGGATCAGCTCCGATCTACAGGGTTTTATCACAGAAGAAAAAGTCACTAAAATCAAAATCAAAATATGTGATCAATCAAATAGTTCATAAAACTGTAAAATGCAAGTACTTCATTATATACATTTATATAATTATAATTTTATCAGTGGGTCATAGGCTCAGTCACCATTGTGTTTCCTCAGTTTGTGATAGATAGTGACTTAAAGCACATTTCTTTAAATAGAAATCTCGAAGACTAACACTTTTCATGAGCTCAGTTCTCAAGAAACCACCGGTCACTGGTATCAGTGTGTTTCAAATAAACTTTTCCAGGAATAATAACTCACTGGAGAGGAATACAAGTACCTTCCAGTTTAATCTCCCTTCCTTCTAAATATCGCTCTCCCCCTGGGACAAATTAATATCCATCTGCTGCTCTAGACAAAATGGTAAAAAAAGAAAAAAATCTGACGATTAAACACTTACTGCAACATCTCATCATTGTTTCAGAGCTTCACTGCTGAGACACAGAATCACGCAGAATCAAATGAAAATCATAATCTACTGATTACCTTGAATTCACCACTGTTCAACTTCCCTGTGCTGATGAAATCTGAGATGCTCTTTTCTTTCTCTCGAGAGATACAGTAGTTCAGTGATTAACTGCATCTATGATTTTTTCACAAGAAATTATTGCAAAAGATGCTCTCAAGTGCATAAAACAACAAGAAACAAAATATTTATTTTGCCAAATCACTGTAAGGTAGATATGTAATATTTTGTGCAACAGTCGATATATATACAGTTCATTTGGACTTTTCTCACAGAATCCCATAAATCAGGATGGTAGTTACAGTTATTTTACATACAAGTGAAATCAATAAGGGATTTCCAGGAGGCACACAACCTAAAGACGTCACACACGAATTAAACCACAGAAAATTTCCCATTTCAACAAGTCTGTCACCCTAATCAACTCATACGGGCTGCTGTAAAGCCCAGCTACAGGTAAATAGAGTTTAAGTTATTCAGTCTCAATTTAATGACAGTTGCAAAACTAAAGAAATAAACTTGTTACATGTATTGTGGGCAACAACTCCTCCAACCTGAACAAACACACAGGTCGTTTTTTTCAACCCTCTGATACATCCCATAGGAGTGTCTCCTGAAATAGTTGATTTTGGTTAAAATAAGCACTTTCTCAACACCACATCACCTGCCTCTCAGTCACACTCAGCTTTGATGATGGGAACGCTGTTAGTCTAAATACTGATTCTCAAAGGCTGGATTCCAACATGTTTTTAAAGATAGAAGAAGTGATTTGGAAAAACTTTGTTTTAACAGCTTGAAATGTCTGTCCACAAGGGGAAAATCAAGGCAAACTATAAGTCTGAGTCAAATTATTTTTCTGAATGTCAGGAAATCCCATGTGCAGAACAATACCAACAATGAATGTATCCTTCCAACAAAGTATTTGTGTTGTGTATCCAAAGGCTGATGTATCCAATTCCCACACACTGCAGTTTATTTTGACACAATCCCATACACACACTGACCTGCAGCCGGAAATGCTCACCAGAGTTTTCTGCAAACTCTCCTCCCTAATCATCTGACCCTCATTGCTCATGCTGGCAGGAGTGCAGCAGCAGGGGTAGATGATCAGTTCACATCTTTGCTGAAGGCCACACTGAGTGGACTAGTGCTGGGTCTTTAGAAATCATTGCATTAGAGCAACATACAGTATGTGTATTAATCCAACGCTGAAAATAGTCCAGAAAAATATGCTTTATTTCCTCCTAGTTGAGCAACATTGGTCAATAAAAACAGTTATCAGCTGTCTAGGGAAATTTTTAAGTCTTTTTTTTTTTTAAATGACAATGAAAAGTATAAACTTGTGAGTTGTTTTTAAAGTGTTACGTCCATAGAAGGGTTAGTAGGAGCCAGTGGACCACAGACAAGATGGTGACATCAGAAAGTATCAAGAGACAGACTAACACGTAATTTTTTTGTATTTTCATGGAATTTTTTGCAATTTAAAAACTAAAATAAGGCAATCTCGGTTAGGTTAGGAAATTATCATAGTGACAACACTTTCTGCTGATGTTTTCACATGCAGATCCTTCCTCCTTCCTTAATGAGAAATACCTGTAGGAAATGGTTGGTAAGAACAAATTCTATAGGAATGTCAACATATTTGTGATACACAAGACAGACAGTTATATTTTTTTAAATTTTCATTGCATAAGAGTCTGTAATGCAAGTTTCTAAGAACGCTGATGTTTTTTTCTTGGCAATTGACGTGTGTTGTGTTTATTTTGGATTCAAGGTAAAACCAATACAAACATGACAATAATTTTAATATTTAATATAGTTAAAGGGAAATTACATTTTTGATTCTGAAATCTACATAATAATGAAACTACAGCTATCATGTGTTTCTCTGGGGTTTTTGTTTTGTGGCAACAGTATTATGTATACTAATAAGTATATCATGAAAATCCACATTTTTAATGTAAGTATCCTGTATCAAATTGACATGTCTGGTATTTGTAATAATGTATAAGAAGACTGCAGCTGAGTCATCAGCATTTTTCTTACATTTCTTACAGTAACTGCTTTAGCAACTGCAGTGTGTGAAACAGAAGGAGTACTGGGCACACCCTTGGCTTGAGTCAGTGAACAAGTGAAACTGAAAAATGTCATTTCTCATCATCTACCTGCTTCACAGAGCTTCACATACCTGGAGAAGAACTGTGAGGATCATGGCCTCTGCTTCCAGTGCTGCCAGGCAGGCCAGCTGGCTGAGAAGCTGACACAGGTAGACCAGGACCTAGGGGTCTGAATTACAGACTACCTCACCAACAGGCCACAATATGTCAGGCACTTGTTAGACATGGTGACAAGCAACACTGGTGCCCCCCAAGGATCTGGACTGTCTCTGTTTTTCTTCACCCCTTACACCTCTGATTTGGGAACGTTACCACTGAACCAAACATGTTCACATAATTTTATGAGGGATCGATCCAGCTCTGTGACTACCTCTGCTGTTGGCACAAAGGCAGAACAACAATGGTCCTCCCATTCCAGAACAACGAGGTGGAATAAAGGCGCAACATTCCTGGCTTGAACAAACTGTGTAAAAGGAGCTTATGTCAAGCTGAGGCGGCTCAGGATCATGTTCAGCCACAGGCCTCAAAGTGCTTAGGGAGCTCTATCGTGCTATCAACCATCACTTCCTTCCTTCACTGAATGAGACTCACAGTTAAACTATCACCAACAGATATTGCACAAAAATAAAAACACAGATCTACTTTTTTGTATCTATAATTCCTATTTTATTTCATTGTTTTACTTATTTCTGATGTATAGCTATATGGCATTTCTGATGTTTCTACATTCCCTTGAGCTGCTGAATTTCCTCTACGGTTGATCAATAAAGGCAAAACTTATCTCTAATCATACACAAGCTGTCATATGAAAGCTCTCTGTTGGGAACAAGGGTGTAGGTTTGGTCTCAACATTGGTAGGGATGCAACAACCCCGCCACCCCTCCAAAGGAAAGAGATGGGCTTTTTAATGCCATCAACCACATGGTTTATTATATATTGACATATACTGTATATCTAGCTAATAGAAACATGTCTGTTTATATTATACACAAATGTGACATGAATGTATTTCCATCCCAAAACCAGTCAGTATATGTTTATATTGTATATGCAAATATGGAAAATTGACATGTATGTTTAAATTTTATGAGAAATTATTAAGAAAAACATATACAAACATATAGAATTTCAATGCGCATGTTGTTTTAATAAAGTTGCATCTTATTATGAGTGTGTATGTGTGTTATAAACTTATATCTTCATATATCCCGAAGATGCAGACATGTCTTATCAATATAGCCTCTGATAGGTGGCACATCATTTTTAATATAGGAAAATACATGTCATAAGTCAAAGTATACTAAGGCATGGAAAAGTCATAGTATAGTCATTGGAAAAGTATAGTAAGGCATAAAATGTCATAGTTTAGTAAGGCATAAAAAAGCCATAGTACAATAAGGCATAAAAAATTCCTAAAAAAGTATTGTAGTGTAGTAAGGCATAAAAACGTCAAAAAACGTCATTGTATAGAAAGGCATAAAAACATCATAGTATTGTAAGGCATAAAAATGTCATAAAAAAGTATTGTAGTATAAATAAGGCAGGAACATTCATAGGATAATAAGACAAAAAAATGGCATAATTAGGCATAAAAACATTATAGTATATTAAGGCATTAAAACATCAAAGTATAGTAAGGCATAAAAATGTCATAGTATAGAAAGGCATAAAAATGTCATATTATGGTGAGGCATGAAAAATGTTAAAAAAAAGTCATAGTATATTAAGGCATAGAAACGTCATAGTATATATAGTGAGGCACAAAATGTTATAGTACAGTAAAGCATAAAAATGTCAAAAAATGTCATAGTACAGTAAGGCATAAAAATGTCAAAAAATGTCATAGTATAGTAAGGCATAAAAATGTCAAAAAATGTCAGTATAGTAAGGCATAAAAAGGTCATATTATTGTAAGGCATGAAAATGTCATAGTATTGTAAGGCACAAAAATATCATAGTACAAAAAGGCAAAAAAATTTCAAAAAATGTCATAGTAGAGTAAGGCACAAAAATGTCATCGTACAGTAAGGCATGAAAATGTCAAAAAAGGACATAGTATAGTGAGGCACAAAAATGTCATATTATAGTAAGGCATAAAAATGTCATATTATCGTAAGGCATTAAAATATCAGAGTATAGAAAGGCATAATGATGTCAAAAAAGGACATACTATAGTAAGGCATGAAAATGTCAAAAAAGGACATAGTATAGTGAGGCACAAAAACGTCATATTATAGTAAGGCATAAAAATGTCATATTATCGTAAGGCATGAAAATGTCAAAAAAGGACATAGTATAGTGAGGCACAAAAACGTCATATTATAGTAAGGCATAAAAATGTCATATTATCGTAAGGCATGAAAATGTCATAGTATAGTAAGGCATGAAAACGTTATAGTATATAAGGCATAAGAACGTCATAGTATAGGAAGGCACAAAAACATCATAGTATAGTAAGGAATAAAAATGTCATAGTATCGTAAGGCACAAAAATGTCATAGTAGAGTAAGGCATAAAAATGTCAAAAACATCACTGTATGGTAATGCATTAAAAATATCATAAAACGCCATAGTATAGTAAGGCACAAAAATGTCAAAAACGTCATAGTATAGTAAGGCACAAAAATGTCAAAAACGTCATAGTATAGTAATGCATAAAAACGTCATAGCATAGTAAGGCATAAAAGTGTCATAGTATAGTAAGGCATAAAAATGTCATATTATCGTAAGGCATAAAAATGTCAAAAAATGTCATAGTATAGTAAGGCATAAAAAGGTCATATTATTGTAAGGCATGAAAATGTCATAGTATTGTAAGGCACAAAAATATCATAGTACAGAAAGGCGAAAAAATGTCAAAAAATGTCATACTATAGTAAGGCATGAAAATGTCAAAAAAGGACATACTATAGTAAGGCATGAAAATGTCAAAAACGTCATAGTATAGTAAGGCATAAAAGTGTCATAGTATAGTAAGGCATAAAAGTGTTATAGTATAGTAAGGCATGAAAAATGTAAAAAAACGTCATACTATAGTAAGGCATTAAAATGTCATTGTATAGGAAGGCACAAAAATGTCATAGTACAGAAAGGCAAAAAAATGTCATAAACGGTCATAAAAACATCATAGTATGATAAGGAATCAACTCACATAGTGTAGTAAGGCATTAAAACACCAAGAAACCTCACAGAACAATATGGCATAAAAATGTCAAAAAAAGTCATAGTATTTTAAGGCATAAACGGTCATGGAAACATCATATTATGATAAGGAATAAAAAGCCATAGTACAATAAGCCATAAAAATGCCAAAAAACCTCACAGAACAATATGGCAAAAAATGTCAAAAATACATCATAGAATTTTAAGGCATAAACGGTCATAAAAGCATCATATTTTGATGAGGAATAAAACGACATAGTATAGTAAGGCATTAAAACACCAAAAAACTTTATAGTTTAATAATGCATGTATTTATTAAAAACGTCATAGTATACTATGGCATAAAATGTCAAAAAAACATCAGAGTATTTTAAGGCATAAACGGTCATGAAAACATCATAGTATGATAAGGAATCCACTCACATAGTATAGTAGGCTATAAAAATGCCAATAAACTTCACAGTACAATATGGCAAAAAATGTCAAAAAAAGTCATAGTATAGTATGGCAAAAAATATCAAAAAAACATCATAGTATTTTAAGGTATAAACGGTCATAAAAACATCATAGTATGATAAGGAATCAACTCACATAGTGTAGTAAGGCATAAAAATGCCAAAAAACATCACAGTACAATATGGCAAAAAATATAAAAAATACATCATAGTATTTTAAGGCATAAACGGTCATAAAAGCATCATATTATGATGAGGAATAAAACGACATAGTATAGTAAGGCATTAAAACACCAAAAAACTTTATAGTTTAATAATGCATGAATTTATTAAAAAACGTCATAGTATAGTATGGCATAAAATGTCAAAAAAACATCAGAGTATTTTAAGGCATAAACGGTCATGAAAACATCATAGTATGATAAGGAATCCATTCACATAGTATAGTAAGCTATAAAAATGCCAATAAACTTCACAGTACAATATGGCAAAAAAATGTAAAAAAAAGTCATAGTATAGTATGGCAAAAAATGTCAAAAATACATCATAATATTTTAAGGTATAAACGGTCATAAAAACATCATAGTATGATAAGGAATCAACTCACATAGTATAGTAAGCTATAAAAATGCCAAAAAACATCAAAGTACAATATGGCACAAAAATGTCAAAAAACGTCATAGTATAGTATGGCAAAAAATGTCAAAAATACATCATAGTATTTTAAGGCATAAACGGTCATAAAAGCATCATATTATGATGAGGAATAAAACGACATAGTATAGTAAGGCATTAAAACACCAAAAAACTTTATAGTTTAATAATGCATGAATTTATTAAAAACGTCATAGTATACTATGGCAAAAAATATCAAAAAAACATCATAGTATTTTAAGGTATAAACGGTCATAAAAACATCATGGTATGATAAGGAATAAAAATGTCATATTATCGTAAGGCATAAAATGTCAAAAAAACATCATAGTATGATAAGGAATCAACTCACATAGTGTAGTAAGGCATTAAAATGTCAAAAAATGTCATAAACGGTCATAAAAACATCATAGTATAGTATGGCAAAAAATGTCAAAAATACATCATAGTATTTTAAGGCATAAACGGTCATAAAAGCATCATATTATGATGAGGAATGAAAAGACATAGTATAGTAAGGCATTAAAACACCAAAAAACTTTATAGTTTAATAATGCATGAATTTATTAAAAACGTCATAGTATACTATGGCATAAAATGTCAAAAAAACATCATAGTATTTTAAGGAATCAACTCACATAGTGTAGTAAGGCATTAAAACACCAAAAAACCTCACAGTACAATATGGCAAAAAATGTCAAAAATACATCACAGTATTTTAAGGTATAAACGGTCATAAAAACATCATAGTATGATAAGGAATCAACTCACATAGTGTAGTAAGGCATTAAAACACCAAAAAACTTTATAGTTTAATAATGCATGAATTTATTAAAAACGTCATAGTATACTATGGCATAAAATGTCAAAAAAACATCATAGTATTTTAAGGTATAAACGGTCATAAAAACATCATGGTATGATAAGGAATCAACTCACATAGTGTAGTAAGGCACAAAAATGCCAAAAGACATCACAGTACAATATGGCACAAAAATGTCAAAAAACGTCATAGTATAGTATGGCAAAAAATGTCAAAAATACATCATAGTATTTTAAGGTATAAACGGTCATAAAAACATCATAGTATGATAAGGAATCAACTCACATAGTGTAGTAAGGCATTAAAACACCAAAAAACCTCACAGAAAAATATGGCATAAAAATGTCAAAAAATGTCATAGTACAGAAAGGCAAAAAATGTCATAGTATTTTAAGGCATAAACGGTCATAGAAACATCATATTATGACAAGAAATAAAAAGCCACAGTACAATAAGCCATAAAAATGCCAAAAAACCTCACAGAACAATATGGTATAAAAATGTCAAAAAACGTCATAGTATACTATGGCATAAAATATCAAAAAAACATCATAGTATTTTAAGGCATAAACGGTCATAAAAACGTCATAGTATAGTAAGCATAAAAATGCCAAAAAACATCATAGTATGATAAGGAATCAACTCACATAGTGTAGTAAGGCATAAAAATGCCAAAAAACATCACAGTACAATATGGCACAAAAATGCGAAAAAACGTCATAGTATAGTATGGCAAAAAATATCAAAAAAACATCATAGTATTTTAAGGTATAAACGGTCATAAAAACATCATAGTATGATAAGGAATCAACTCACATAGTGTAGTAAGGCATAAATATGCCAAAAAACATCACAGTACAATATGGCACAAAAATGTCAAAAATACATCATAGTATTTTAAGGCATAAACGGTCATAAAAGCATCATATTATGATGAGGAATAAAACGACATAGTATAGTAAGGCATTAAAACACCAAAAAACTTTATAGTTTAATAATGCATGAATTTATTAAAAACGTCATAGTATACTATGGCATAAAATGTCAAAAAAACATCATAGTATTTTAAGGTATAAACGGTCATAAAAACATCATGGTATGATAAGGAATCAACTCACATAGTGTAGTAAGGCACAAAAATGCCAAAAAACATCACAGTACAATATGGCACAAAAATGTCAAAAAACGTCATAGTATTTTAAGGCATAAACGGTCATAGAAACATCATATTATGATAAGGAATAAAAAGCCACAGTACAATAAGCCATAAAAATGCCGAAAAACCTCACAGAACAATATGGTATAAAAATGTCAAAAAACGTCATAGTATTTTAAGGCATAAACGGTCATAAAAGCATCATATTATGATGAGGAATAAAACGACATAGTATAGTAAGGCATTAAAACACCAAAAAACTTTATAGTTTAATAATGCATGTATTTATTAAAAACGTCATAGTATACTATGGCATAAAATGTCAAAAAAACATAATAGTATTTTAAGGCATAAACGGTCATAAAAGCATCATATTATGATGAGGAATAAAACGACATAGTATAGTAAGGCATTAAAACACCAAAAAACTTTATAGTTTAATAATGCATGTATTTATTAAAAACGTCATAGTATACTATGGCATAAAATGTCAAAAAAACATTAGAGTATTTTAAGGCATAAACGGTCATAAAAACATCATAGTATGATAAGGAATCAACTCACATAGTGTAGTAAGGCATTAAAATGCCAAAAAACATCACAGTACAATATGGCACAAAAATGCCAAAAAACGTCATAGTATAGTATGGCAAAAAATATCAAAAAAACATCATAGTATTTTAAGGTATAAACGGTCATAAAAACATCATAGTATGATAAGGAATCAACTCACATAGTGTAGTAAGGCATAAATATGCCAAAAAACATTACAGTACAATATGGCACAAAAATGTCAAAAATACATCATAGTATTTTAAGGCATAAACGGTCATAAAAGCATCATATTATGATGAGGAATGAAAAGACATAGTATAGTAAGGCATTAAAACACCAAAAAACTTTATAGTTTAATAATGCATGAATTTATTAAAAACGTCATAGTATACTATGGCATAAAATGTCAAAAAAACATCATAGTATTTTAAGGTATAAACGGTCATAAAAACATCATGGTATGATAAGGAATCAACTCACATAGTGTAGTAAGGCATAAAAATGCCAAAAAACATCACAGTACAATATGGCAAAAAAATGTAAAAAAAAGTCATAGTATAGTATGGCAAAAAATGTCAAAAATACATCATAGTATTTTAAGGTATAAACGGTCATAAAAACATCATAGTATGATAAGGAATCAACTCACATAGTGTAGTAAGGCATAAATATGCCAAAAAACATCACAGTACAATATGGCACAAAAATGTCAAAAATACATCATAGTATTTTAAGGCATAAACGGTCATAAAAGCATCATATTATGATGAGGAATAAAACGACATAGTATAGTAAGGCATTAAAACACCAAAAAACTTTATAGTTTAATAATGCATGAATTTATTAAAAACGTCATAGTATACTATGGAATAAAATGTCAAAAAAACATCATAGTATTTTAAGGTATAAACGGTCATAAAAACATCATGGTATGATAAGGAATCAACTCACATAGTGTAGTAAGGGACAAAAATGCCAAAAGACATCACAGTACAATATGGCACAAAAATGTCAAAAAAAGTCATAGTATAGTATGGCAAAAAATGTCAAAAATACATCATAGTATTTTAAGGTATAAACGGTCATAAAAACATCATAGTATGATAAGGAATCAACTCACATAGTGTAGTAAGGCATAAAAATGTCAAAAAACATCACAGTACAATATGGCAAAAAATATCAAAAAAACATCATAGTATTTTAAGGTATAAACGGTCATAAAAACATCATAGTATGATAAGGAATCAACTCACATAGTGTAGTAAGGCACAAAAATGCCAAAAGACATCACAGTACAATATGGCACAAAAATGTCAAAAAACGTCATAGTATTTTAAGGCATAAACGGTCATAGAAACATCATATTATGACTAGGAATAAAAAGACATAGTATAGTAAGGCATTAAAACACCAAAAAACCTCACAGTACAATATGGCAAAAAATGTCAAAAAAACATCATAGTATTTTAAGGCATAAAATGTCAAAAATACATCATAGTATTTTAACGTATAAACGGTCATAAAAACATCATAGTATGATAAGGAATCAACTCACATAGTGTAGTAAGGCATAAAAATGCCAAAAAACATCACAGTACAATATGGCACAAAAATGTCAAAAAACGTCATAGTATTTTAAGGTATAAACGGTCATAAAAACATCATAGTATGATAAGGAATCAACTCACATAGTATAGTAAGCTATAAAAATGCCAAAAAACATCACAGTACAATATGGCACAAAAATGTCAAAAATACATCATAGTATTTTAAGGCATAAACGGTCATAGAAACATCATATTATGATAAGGAATAAAAAGCCATAGTACAATAAGCCATAAAAATGCCAAAAAACCTGACAGAACAATATGGTAAAAAAATGCCAAAAAACGTCATAGTATAGTATGGCAAAAAATATCAAAAAAACATCAGAGTATTTTAAGGTATAAACGGTCATAAAAACATCATAGTATGATAAGGAATCAACTCACATAGTGTAGTAAGGCACAAAAATGCCAAAAGACATCACAGTACAATATGGCACAAAAATCTCTAAAAACGTCATAGTATTTTAAGGCATAAACGGTCATAGAAACATCATATTATGATAAGGAATAAAAAGCCATAGTACAATAAGCCATAAAAATGCCAAAAAACCTGACAGAACAATATGGCAAAAAATGTCAAAAATACATCATAGTATTTTAAGGTATAAACGGTCATATAAACATCATAGTATGATAAGGAATCAACTCACATAGTGTAGTAAGGCATAAAAATGCCAAAAAACATCACAGTACAATATGGCACAAAAATGTCAAAAAACGTCATAGTATTTTAAGGCATAAACGGTCATAGAAACATCATATTATGATAAGGAATAAAAAGCCATAGTACAATAAGCCATAAAAATGCCAAAAAAACCTGACAGAACAATATGGCAAAAAATGTCAAAAATACATCATAGTATTTTAAGGTATAAACGGTCATAAAAACATCATGGTATGATAAGGAATCAACTCACATAGTGTAGTAAGGCATAAAAATGCCAAAAAACGTCATAGTATAGTATGGCAAAAAATATCAAAAATACATCATAGTATTTTAAGGTAAAAACGGTCATATAAACATCATAGTATGATAAGGAATCAACTCACATAGTGTAGTAAGGCATAAAAATGCCAAAAAACATCACAGTACAATATGGCACAAAAATGTCAAAAAACGTCATAGTATTTTAAGGCATAAACGGTCATAGAAACATCATATTATGATAAGGAATAAAAAGCCATAGTACAATAAGCCATAAAAATGCCAAAAAACCTGACAGAACAATATGGTAAAAAAATGTCAAAGAACGTCATAGTATAGTATGGCAAAAAATGTCAAAAATTCATCATAGTATTTTAAGGTATAAACGGTCATAAAAACATCATAGTATGATGAGGAATAAAACGACATAGTATAGTAAGGCATTAAAACACCAAAAAACTTTATAGTTTAATAATGCATGAATTTATTAAAAACGTCATAGTATACTATGGCATAAAATGTCAAAAAAACATCATAGTATTTTAAGGTATAAACGGTCATAAAAACATCATGGTATGATAAGGAATCAACTCACATAGTGTAGTAAGGCATAAAAATGCCAAAAAACGTCATAGTATAGTATGGCAAAAAATATCAAAAAAACATCAGAGTATTTTAAGGTATAAACGGTCATAAAAACATCATAGTATGATAAGGAATCAACTCACATAGTGTAGTAAGGCACAAAAATGCCAAAAGACATCACAGTACAATATGGCACAAAAATCTCTAAAAACGTCATAGTATTTTAAGGCATAAACGGTCATAGAAACGTCATAGTATTTTAAGGCATAAACGGTCATAGAAACATCATATTATGATAAGGAATAAAAAGCCATAGTACAATAAGCCATAAAAATGCCAAAAAACCTGACAGAACAATATGGCAAAAAATGTCAAAAATACATCATAGTATTTTAAGGTATAAACGGTCATATAAACATCATAGTATGATAAGGAATCAACTCACATAGTGTAGTAAGGCATAAAAATGCCAAAAAACATCACAGTACAATATGGCACAAAAATGTCAAAAAACGTCATAGTATTTTAAGGTATAAACGGTCATAAAAACATCATAGTATGATAAGGAATCAACTCACATAGTATAGTAAGCCATAAAAATGCCAAAAAACATCAAAGTACAATATGGCACAAAAATGTCAAAAAACGTCATAGTATAGTATGGCAAAAAATATAAAAAAAACATCATAGTATTTTAAGGTATAAACGGTCATAAAAACATCATAGTATGATAAGGAATCAACTCACATAGTGTAGTAAGGCACAAAAATGCCAAAAGACATCACAGTACAATATGCCACAAAAATGTCAAAAAACGTCATAGTATACTATGGCATAAAATGTCAAAAAAACATCATAGTATTTTAAGGTATAGACGGTCATAAAAACATCATGGTATGATAAGGAATCAACTCACATAGTGTAGTAAGGCACAAAAATGTCAAAAGACATCACAGTACAATATGGCACAAAAATGTCAAAAAACGTCATAGTATAGTATGGCAAAAAATGTCAAAAATACATCATAGTATTTTAAGGTATAAACGGTCATAAAAACATCATAGTATGATAAGGAATCAACTCACATAGTGTAGTAAGGCATTAAAACACCAAAAAACCTCACAGAACAATATGGCATAAAAATGTCAAAAAAAGTCATAGTATTTTAAGGCATAAACGGTCATAGAAACATCATATTATGACAAGGAATAAAAAGCCATAGTACAATAAGCCATAAAAATGCCAAAAAACCTCACAGAACAATATGGTATAAAAATGTCAAAAAACGTCATAGTATAGTATGGCAAAAAATGTCAAAAATACATCATAGTATTTTAAGGTATAAACGGTCATATAAACATCATAGTATGATAAGGAATCAACTCACATAGTGTAGTAAGGCATAAAAATGCCAAAAAACATCACAGTACAATATGGCAAAAAATGTCAAAAAACGTCATAGTATAGTATGGCAAAAAATGTCAAAAATACATCATAGTATTTTAAGGTATAAACGGTCAAAAAAACATCATAGTATGATAAGGGATCAACTCACATAGTGTAGTAAGGCATAAAAATGTAGAAAAAAGTCATAGTATAGTATGGCAAAAAATATCAAAAAAACATCATAGTATTTTAAGGTATAAACGGTCATAAAAACGTCATAGTATGGTAAGGAATCAACTCACATAGTGTAGTAAGGCACAAAAATGCCAAAAGACATCACAGTACAATATGGCACAAAAATCTCTAAAAACGTCATAGTATTTTAAGGCATAAACGGTCATAAAAGCATCATATTATGATGAGGAATAAAACGACATAGTATAGTAAGGCATTAAAACACCAAAAAACTTTATAGTTTAATAATGCATGAATTTATTAAAAAACGTAATAGTATACTATGGCATAAAATGTCAAAAAAACATCATAGTATTTTAAGGTATGAACGGTCATAAAAACATCATAGTATGATAAGGAATCAACTCACATAGTGTAGTAAGGCATAAAAATGCCAAAAAACGTTATAGTATAGTATGGCAAAAAATATCAAAAAAACATCATAGTATTTTAAGGTATAAACGGTCATAAAAACATCATAGTATGATAAGGAATCAACTCACATAGTGTAGTAAGGCACAAAAATGCCAAAAGACATCACAGTACAATATGGCACAAAAATGTCAAAAAACGTCATAGTATAGTATGGCATAAAAATGTCAAAAAACGTCATAGTATAGTATGGCAAAAAATATCAAAAAAACATCATAGTATTTTAAGGTATAAACGGTCAAAAAAACATCATAGTATGATAAGGAATCAACTCACATAGTGTAGAAAGGCATAAAAATGTCAAAAAACATCACAGTACAATATGGCAAAAAATATCAAAAAAACATCATAGTATTTTAAGGTATAAACGGTCATAAAAACGTCATAGTATGATAAGGAATCAACTCACATAGTGTAGTGAGGCATTAAAACACCAAAAAACCTCACAGAACAATATGGCATAAAAATGTCAAAAAAAGTCACAGTATTTTAAGGCATAAACGGTCATAGAAACATCATATTATGACAAGGAATAAAAAGCCATAGTACAATAAGCCATAAAAATGACAAAAAACCTCACAGAACAATATGGTATAAAAATGTCAAAAAACGTCAGAGTATAGTATGGCAAAAAATGTCAAAAATACATCATAGTATTTTAAGGTATAAACGGTCATATAAACATCATAGTATGATAAGGAATCAACTCACATAGTGTAGTAAGGCATAAAAATGCCAAAAAACATCACAGTACAATATGGCACAAAAATGTCAAAAAACGTCATAGTATAGTATGGCAAAAAATGTCAAAAATACATCATAGTATTTTAAGGTATAAACGGTCAAAAAAACATCATAGTATGATAAGGAATCAACTCACATAGTGTAGAAAGGCATAAAAATGTCAAAAAACATCACAGTACAATATGGCAAAAAATATCAAAAAAACATCATAGTATTTTAAGGTATAAACGGTCATAAAAACGTCATAGTATGATAAGGAATCAACTCACATAGTGTAGTAAGGCATAAAAATGCCAAAAAACATCAAAGTACAATATGGCACAAAAATGTCAAAAAACGTCATAGTATAGTATGGCAAAAAATGTCAAAAATATATCATAGTATTTTAAGGCATAAACGGTCATAAAAACATCATAGTATTATAAGGAATCAACTCACATAGTGTAGTAAGGCATAAATATGCCAAAAAACATCACAGTACAATATGGCACAAAAATGTCAAAAATACATCATAGTATTTTAAGGCATAAACGGTCATAAAAGCATCATATTATGATGAGGAATAAAACGACATAGTATAGTAAGGCATTAAAACACCAAAAAACTTTATAGTTTAATAATGCATGAATTTATTAAAAACGTCATAGTATACTATGGCATAAAATGTCAAAAAAACATCATAGTATTTTAAGGTATAAACAGTCATAAAAACATCATGGTATGATAAGGAATCAACTCACATAGTGTAGTAAGGCATAAAAATGCCAAAAAACATCACAGTACAATATGGCAAAAAATATCAAAAAAACATCATAGTATTTTAAGGTATAAACGGTCATAAAAACATCATAGTATGATAAGGAATCAACTCACATAGTGTAGTAAGGCACAAAAATGCCAAAAGACATCACAGTACAATATGGCACAAAAATCTCTAAAAACGTCATAGTATTTTAAGGCATAAACGGTCATAGAAACATCATATTATGATAAGGAATAAAAAGCCATAGTACAATAAGCCATAAAAATGCCAAAAAACCTGACAGAACAATATGGTAAAAAAATGTCAAAAAACGTCATAGTATAGTATGGCAAAAAATGTCAAAAATACATCATAGTATTTTAAGGTATAAACGGTAATATAAACATCATAGTATGATAAGGAATCAACTCAGATAGTGTAGTAAGGCATAAAAATGCCAAAAAACATCACAGTACAATATGGCATAAAAATGTCAAAAAAAGTCATAGTATACTATGGCATAAAATGTCAAAAAAACATCATAGTATTTTAAGGTATAGACGGTCATAAAAACATCATGGTATGATAAGGAATCAACTCACATAGTGTGGTAAGGCACAAAAATGTCAAAAGACATCACAGTACAATATGGCACAAAAATGTCAAAAAACGTCATAGTATAGTATGGCAAAAAATGTCAAAAATACATCATAGTATTTTAAGGTATAAACGGTCATAAAAACATCATAGTATGATAAGGAATCAACTCACATAGTGTAGTAAGGCATTAAAACACCAAAAAACCTCACAGAACAATATGGCATAAAAATGTCAAAAAAAGTCATAGTATTTTAAGGCATAAACGGTCATAGAAACATCATATTATGACAAGGAATAAAAAGCCATAGTACAATAAGCCATAAAAATGCCAAAAAACCTCACAGAACAATATGGTATAAAAATGTCAAAAAACGTCATAGTATAGTATGGCAAAAAATGTCAAAAATACATCATAGTATTTTAAGGTATAAACGGTCATATAAACATCATAGTATGATAAGGAATCAACTCACATAGTGTAGTAAGGCATAAAAATGCCAAAAAACATCACAGTACAATATGGCAAAAAAATGTCAAAAAACGTCATAGTATAGTATGGCAAAAAATGTCAAAAATAAATCATAGTATTTTAAGGTATAAACGGTCATAGAAACATCATAGTATGATAAGGAATCAACTCACATAGTGTAGAAAGGCATAAAAATGTCAAAAAACATCACAGTACAATATGGCAAAAAATATCAAAAAAACATCATAGTATTTTAAGGTATAAACGGTCATAAAAACGTCATAGTATGATAAGGAATCAACTCACATAGTGTAGTAAGGCATAAAAATGCCAAAAAACTTCAAAGTACAATATGGCACAAAAATGTCAAAAAACGTCATAGTATAGTATGGCAAAAAATGTCAAAAATATATCATAGTATTTTAAGGCATAAACGGTCATAAAAACATCATAGTATGATAAGGAATCAACTCACATAGTGTAGTAAGGCATAAATATGCCAAAAAACATCACAGTACAATATGGCACAAAAATTATCAAAAATACATCATAGTATTTTAAGGCATAAACGGTCATAAAAGCATCATATTATGATGAGGAATAAAACGACATAGTATAGTAAGGCATTAAAACACCAAAAAACTTTATAGTTTAATAATGCATGAATTTATTAAAAACGTCATAGTATACTATGGCATAAAATGGCAAAAAAACATCATAGTATTTTAAGGTATGAACGGTCATAAAAACATCATAGTATGATAAGGAATCAACTCACATAGTGTAGTAAGGCATAAAAATGCCAAAAAACGTCATAGTATAGTATGGCAAAAAATATCAAAAAAACATCATAGTATTTTAAGGTATAAACGGTCATAAAAACATCATAGTATGATAAGGAATCAACTCACATAATGTAGTAAGGCATAAATATGCCAAAAAACATCAAAGTACAATACGGCACAAAAATGTCAAAAAAACGTCATAGTATTTTAAGGCATAAACGGTCATAGAAACATCATATTATGATAAGGAATAAAAAGCCATAGTACAATAAGCCATAAAAATGCCAAAAAACCTCACACAACAATATGGTATAAAAATGTCAAAAAACGTCATAGTATAGTATGGCAAAAAATGTCAAAAATACATCATAGTATTTTAAGGTATAAACGTTCATATAAACATCATAGTATGATAAGGAATCAACTCACATAGTGTAGTAAGGCATAAAAATGCCAAAAAACATCACAGTACAATAAGGCACAAAAATGTCAAAAAACGTCATAGTATTTTAAGGTATAAACGGTCATAAAAACATCATAGTATGATAAGGAATCAACTCACATAGTATAGTAAGCTATAAAAATGCCAAAAAACATCAAAGTACAATATGGCACAAAGATGTCAAAAAACGTCATAGTATAGTATGGCAAAAAATATCATAGTATTTTAAGGTATAAACGATCATAAAAACATCATAGTATGATAAGGAATCAACTCACATAGTGTAGTAGGGCATTAAAACACCAAAAAACCTCACAGAACAATATGGCATAAAAATGTCAAAAAAAGTCATAGTATTTTAAGGCATAAACGGTCATAGAAACATCATATTATGACAAGGAATAAAAAGCCATAGTACAATAAGCCATAAAAATGCCAAAAAACCTCACAGAACAATATGGTATAAAAATGTCAAAAAACGTCATAGTATACTATGGCATAAAATGTCAAAAAAACATTAGAGTATTTTAAGGCATAAACGGTCATGAAAACATCATAGTATGATAAGGAATCCACTCACATAGTATAGTAAGCTATAAAAATGCCAAAAAACATCAAAGTACAATATGGCACAAAAATGTCAAAAAACGTCATAGTATAGTATGGCAAAAAATGTCAAAAATATATCATAGTATTTTAAGGCATAAACGGTCATAAAAACATCATAGTATGATAAGGAATCAACTCACATAGTGTAGTAAGGCATAAAAATGCCAAAAAACATCACAGTAAAATATGGCAAAAAATGCCAAAAATACATCACAGTATTTTAAGGAATAAACGGTCATAAAAACATCATAGTATGATAAGGAATCAACTCACATAGTGTAGTAAGGCATAAAAATGCCAAAAAACTTTATAGTTTAATAATGCATGAATTTATTAAAAAACGTCATAGTATACTATGGCAAAAAATGTCAAAAATACATCATAGTATTTTAAGGTATAAACGGTCATAAAAACATCATAGTATGATAAGGAATCAACTCACATAGTGTAGTAAGGCATAAAAATGCCAAAAAACATCACAGTACAATATGGCATAAAAATGTAAAAAAAAGTCATAGTATAGTATGGCAAAAAATATCAAAAAAACATCATAGTATTTTAAGGCATAAACGGTCATAAAAACATCATAGTATGATAAGGAATCAACTCACATAGTGTAGTAAGGCATAAAAATGCCAAAAAACATCACAGTACAATATGGCACAAAAATGTCAAAAAACGTCATAGTATAGTATGGCAAAAAATGTCAAAAATACATCATAGTATTTTAAGGTATAAACGGTCATAAAAACATCATAGTATGATAAGGAATCAACTCACATAGTGTAGTAGGGCATTAAAACACCAAAAAACCTCACAGAACAATATGGCATAAAAATGTCAAAAAAAGTCATAGTATTTTAAGGCATAAACGGTCATAGAAACACCATATTATGACAAGGAATAAAAAGCCATAGTACAATAAGCCATAAAAATGCCAAAAAACCTCACAGAACAATATGGTATAAAAATGTCAAAAAACGTCATAGTATACTATGGCAAAAAATGTCAAAAATACATCATAGTATTTTAAGGTATAAACGGTCATAAAAACATCATAGTATGATAAGGAATCAACTCACATAGTGTAGTAAGGCATAAAAATGTCAAAAAACATCACAGTACAATATGGCAAAAAATGTCAAAAATATATCATAGTATTTTAAGGCATAAACGGTCATAAAAACATCATAGTATGATAAGGAATCAACTCACATAATGTAGTAAGGCATAAATATGCCAAAAAACATCAAAGTACAATACGGCACAAAGATGTCAAAAAACGTCATAGTATAGTATGGCAAAAAATATCAAAAAAACATCATAGTATTTTAAGGTATAAACGGTCATAAAAACATCATGGTATGATAAGGAATCAACTCACATAGTGTAGTAAGGCACAAAAATGCCAAAAGACATCACAGTACAATATGGCACAAAAATGTCAAAAAACGTCATAGTATAGTATGGCAAAAAATGTCAAAAATATATCATAGTATTTTAAGGTATAAACGTTCATATAAACATCATAGTATGATAAGGAATCAACTCACATAGTGTAGTAAGGCATAAAAATGCCAAAAAACATCACAGTAAAATATGGCAAAAAATATAAAAAAAACATCATAGTATTTTAAGGTATAAACGGTCATAAAAACATCATAGTATGATAAGGAATGAACTCAAATAGTATAGTAAGCCATAAAAATGCCAAAAAACATCACAGTACAATATGGCACAAAAATGTCAAAAAACGTCATAGTATAGTATGGCAAAAAATGTCAAAAATATATCATAGTATTTTAAGGCATAAACGGTCATAAAAACATCATAGTATGATAAGGAATCAACTCACATAGTGTAGTAAGGCATAAAAATGCCAAAAAACATCACAGTAAAATATGGCAAAAAATGCCAAAAATACATCACAGTATTTTAAGGAATAAACGGTCATAAAAACATCATAGTATGATAAGGAATCAACTCACATAGTGTAGTAAGGCATTAAAACACCAAAAAACTTTATAGTTTAATAATGCATGAATTTATTAAAAACGTCATAGTATACTATGGCATAAAATGTCAAAAAAACATCATAGTATTTTAAGGTATAAACGGTCATAAAAACATCATGGTATGATAAGGAATCAACTCACATAGTGTAGTAAGGCATAAAAATGCCAAAAAACATCACAGTACAATATGGCAAAAAATGTAAAAAAAAGTCATAGTATAGTATGGCAAAAAATATCAAAAAAACATCATAGTATTTTAAGGTATAAACGGTCATAAAAACATCATAGTATGATAAGGAATCAACTCACATAGTGTAGTAAGGCATAACAATGCCAAAAAACATCACAGTACAATATGGCACAAAAATGTCAAAAAACGTCATAGTATAGTATGGCAAAAAATGTCAAAAATACATCATAGTATTTTAAGGTATAAACGGTCATAAAAACATCATAGTATGATAAGGAATCAACTCACATAGTGTAGTAGGGCATTAAAACACCAAAAAACCTCACAGAACAATATGGCATAAAAATGTCAAAAAAAGTCATAGTATTTTAAGGCATAAACGGTCATAGAAACATCATAGTATGATAAGGAATAAATAGCCATAGTATAGTAAGCCATAAAAATGCCAAAAAACATCACAGTACAATATGGCATAAAAATGTCAAAAAACGTCATAGTATAGTATGGCAAAAAATGTCAAAAAAACATCATAGTATTTTAAGGCATAAACGGTCATAAAAACATCATAGTATGATAAGGAATCAACTCACATAGTGTAGTAAGGCATAAAAATGCCAAAAAACATCACAGTACAATATGGCAAAAAATGTCAAAAATACATCATAGTATTTTAAGGCATAAACGGTCATAAAAACATCATAGTATGATAAGGAATCAACTCACATAATGTAGTAAGGCATAAATATGCCAAAAAACATCAAAGTACAATACGGCACAAAGATGTCAAAAAACGTCATAGTATAGTATGGCAAAAAATATCAAAAAAACATCATAGTATTTTAAGGTATAAACGGTCATAAAAACATCATGGTATGATAAGGAATCAACTCACATAGTGTAGTAAGGCACAAAAATGCCAAAAGACATCACAGTACAATATGGCACAAAAATGTCAAAAAACGTCATAGTATAGTATGGCAAAAAATGTCAAAAATACATCATAGTATTTTAAGGTATAAACGTTCATATAAACATCATAGTATGATAAGGAATCACCTCACATAGTGTAGTAAGGCATAAAAATGCCAAAAAACATCACAGTACAATATGGCAAAAAATATAAAAAAAACATCATAGTATTTTAAGGTATAAACGGTCATAAAAACATCATAGTATGATAAGGAATCAACTCACATAGTATAGTAAGCTATAACAATGCCAAAAAACATCACAGTACAATATGGCACAAAAATGTCAAAAAACGTCATAGTATTTTAAGGTATAAACGGTCATAAAAACATCATAGTATGATAAGGAATCAACTCACATAGTGTAGTAAGGCATAAAAATGTCAAAAAACATCACCGTACAATATGGCAAAAAATGTCAAAAATATATCATAGTATTTTAAGGCATAAGCGGTCATAAAAACATCATAGTATGATAAGGAATCAACTCACATAGTGTAGTAAGGCATAAATATGCCAAAAAACATCAAAGTACAATACGGCACAAAAATGTCAAAAAAAGTCATAGTATTTTAAGGCATAAACGGTCATAGAAACATCATATTATGATAAGGAATAAAAAGCCATAGTACAATAAGCCATAAAAATGCCAAAAAACCTCACACAACAATATGGTATAAAAATGTCAAAAAACGTCATAGTATAGTATGGCAAAAAATGTCAAAAATACATCATAGTATTTTAAGGTATAAACGTTCATATAAACATCATAGTATGATAAGGAATCACCTCACATAGTGTAGTAAGGCATAAAAATGCCAAAAAACATCACAGTACAATAAGGCACAAAAATGTCAAAAAAACGTCATAGTATTTTAAGGTATAAACGGTCATAAAAACATCATAGTATGATAAGGAATCAACTCACATAGTGTAGTAAGGCATAAAAATGCCAAAAAACATCACAGTACAATATGGCACAAAAATGTCAAAAAACGTCATAGTATAGTATGGCAAAAAATGTCAAAAATACATCATAGTATTTTAAGGTATAAACGGTCATAAAAACATCATAGTATGATAAGGAATCAACTCACATAGTATAGTAAGCTATAAAAATGCCAAAAAACATCAAAGTACAATATGGCACAAAGATGTCAAAAAACGTCATAGTATAGTATGGCAAAAAATATCAAAAAAACATCATAGTATTTTAAGGTATAAACGGTCATAAAAACATCATAGTATGATAAGGAATCAACTCACATAGTGTAGTAAGGCACAAAAATGCCAAAAGACATCACAGTACAATATGCCACAAAAATGTCAAAAAACGTCATAGTATACTATGGCATAAAAATGTCAAAAATACATCATAGTATTTTAAGGTATAAACGGTCATAAAAACATCATGGTATGATAAGGAATCAACTCACATAGTGTAGTAAGCATAAAAATGCCAAAAGACATCACAGTACAATATGGCACAAAAATGTCAAAAAACGTCATAGTATAGTATGGCAAAAAATGTCAAAAATACATCATAGTATTTTAAGGTATAAACGGTCATAAAAACATCATAGTATGATAAGGAATCAACTCACATAGTGTAGTAAGGCATAAAAATGTCAAAAAACATCACAGTACAATATGGCAAAAAATGTCAAAAAACGTCATAGTATAGTATGGCAAAAAATGTCAAAAATACATCATAGTATTTTAAGGTATAAACGTTCATATAAACATCATAGTATGATAAGGAATCACCTCACATAGTGTAGTAAGGCATAAAAATGCCAAAAAACATCACAGTACAATATGGCAAAAAATATAAAAAAAACATCATAGTATTTTAAGGTATAAACGGTCATAAAAACATCATAGTATGATAAGGAATCAACTCACATAGTATAGTAAGCTATAACAATGCCAAAAAACATCACAGTACAATATGGCACAAAAATGTCAAAAAACGTCATAGTATTTTAAGGTATAAACGGTCATAAAAACATCATAGTATGATAAGGAATCAACTCACATAGTGTAGTAAGGCATAAAAATGTCAAAAAACATCACAGTACAATATGGCAAAAAATGTCAAAAATATATCATAGTATTTTAAGGCATAAGCGGTCATAAAAACATCATAGTATGATAAGGAATCAACTCACATAATGTAGTAAGGCATAAATATGCCAAAAAACATCAAAGTACAATACGGCACAAAAATGTCAAAAAACGTCATAGTATTTTAAGGCATAAACGGTCATAGAAACATCATATTATGATAAGGAATAAAAAGCCATAGTACAATAAGCCATAAAAATGCCAAAAAACCTCACACAACAATATGGTATAAAAATGTCAAAAAACGTCATAGTATAGTATGGCAAAAAATGTCAAAAATACATCATAGTATTTTAAGGTATAAACGTTCATATAAACATCATAGTATGATAAGGAATCACCTCACATAGTGTAGTAAGGCATAAAAATGCCAAAAAACATCACAGTACAATAAGGCACAAAAATGTCAAAAAAACGTCATAGTATTTTAAGGTATAAACGGTCATAAAAACATCATAGTATGATAAGGAATCAACTCACATAGTGTAGTAAGGCATAAAAATGCCAAAAAACATCACAGTACAATATGGCACAAAAATGTCAAAAAACGTCATAGTATAGTATGGCAAAAAATGTCAAAAATACATCATAGTATTTTAAGGTATAAACGGTCATAAAAACATCATAGTATGATAAGGAATCAACTCACATAGTATAGTAAGCTATAAAAATGCCAAAAAACATCAAAGTACAATATGGCACAAAGATGTCAAAAAACGTCATAGTATAGTATGGCAAAAAATATCAAAAAAACATCATAGTATTTTAAGGTATAAACGGTCATAAAAACATCATAGTATGATAAGGAATCAACTCACATAGTGTAGTAAGGCACAAAAATGCCAAAAGACATCACAGTACAATATGCCACAAAAATGTCAAAAAACGTCATAGTATACTATGGCATAAAATGTCAAAAAAACATCATAGTATTTTAAGGTATAAACGGTCATAAAAACATCATGGTATGATAAGGAATCAACTCACATAGTGTAGTAAGGCACAAAAATGCCAAAAGACATCACAGTACAATATGGCACAAAAATGTCAAAAAACGTCATAGTATAGTATGGCAAAAAATGTCAAAAATACATCATAGTATTTTAAGGTATAAACGGTCATAAAAACATCATAGTATGATAAGGAATCAACTCACATAGTGTAGTAAGGCATAAAAATGTCAAAAAACATCACAGTACAATATGGCAAAAAATGTCAAAAAACGTCATAGTATAGTATGGCAAAAAATGTCAAAAATACATCATAGTATTTTAAGGTATAAACGTTCATATAAACATCATAGTATGATAAGGAATCACCTCACATAGTGTAGTAAGGCATAAAAATGCCAAAAAACATCACAGTACAATAAGGCACAAAAATGTCAAAAAAACGTCATAGTATTTTAAGGTATAAACGGTCATAAAAACATCATAGTATGATAAGGAATCAACTCACATAGTATAGTAAGCTATAAAAATGCCAAAAAACATCAAAGTACAATATGGCACAAAGATGTCAAAAAACGTCATAGTATAGAATGGCAAAAAATATCAAAAAAACATCATAGTATTTTAAGGCATAAACGGTCATAGAAACATCATATTATGACAAGGAATAAAAAGCCATAGTACAATAAGCCATAAAAATGCCAAAAAACCTCACAGAACAATATGGTATAAAAATGTCAAAAAACGTCATAGTATAGTATGGCAAAAAATGTCAAAAATAAATCATAGTATTTTAAGGTATAAACGGTCATATAAACATCATAGTATGATAAGGAATCAACTCACATAGTGTAGTAAGGCATAAAAATGCCAAAAAACATCACAGTACAATATGGCACAAAAATGTCAAAAAACGTCATAGTATAGTATGGCAAAAAATGTCAAAAATACATTATAGTATTTTAAGGTATAAACGGTCAAAAAAACATCATAGTATGATAAGGAATAAAAAGCCATCGTATAATGAGCCGTAAAAATGCCAAAAAACCTCACAGAACAATATGGTATAAAAATTTCAAAAAAACGACATAGTATAGTAAGGCATAAAAACATCATAGTATAGGAAGGCACAAAAATGTCATAGTACAGTAAGCCATAAAAAGTCATAGTACAAAGGCATAAAAACATAATTAAAAAGTATCATAGTATAGTAAGGCATAAAAGCGTCATAGTAAAGTGAGGCATAAAATTTCAGAGTATAATAAGGCATAAAAACGTCATATTTTCGTCAGGCTTAAAAAAATCAATATTCTAGTAAGTCATGAAAAAACGCGACATTATAGTGAGGCATAAAAAGTCTTGGTATAGTTAATTATAAAAAAAAGTCCAGTAAGGTACAGTGCGTGTGTACCTATAGTACAGTAAGGCATAACAAAACGTCTTAATATAGTAGGGCACAAAAATGTCATAGTACAGAAAGGAATAAAAAGTCATAGTAAAGTAAGGCATAAAAACATCATAAAAAGCATCAAAGTATAGTAAGGCATAAAAATATCATAAAAAAGTATCATAGTATAGTAAAGCATAAAAATGTCATAGTATAGTAAGGCATAAAAACATCATAAAAAAGTATCATAGTATAGTAAAGCATAAAAATGTCATAGTATAACAAGGCATAAAAACGTCATAGTATAGTAAGGCATAACAAAACGTCATTATATAATAAGGCATAAAAATGTCATAGTACAGCATGGCATAAAAACGTCATAGTATAGTAAGGCAGGAAAATTCATAGGATAAAAAGGCAAAAAAAAAGTCATATTTTCATCAGGCATAAAAAAATCAATAGTGTAGTAAGTCATGAAGTAGTATTGTAATAAAGTAGTATAGTCATAGTTCAGTAAGGCATAAAGATGTCATAGTATAGTCAGTCAGTAAATAAATAAATAGATAAATCAATAGTGTAGTAAGTCATGAAAAAACGTCATATTATAGTGAGGCATAAAAATTCATAGTATAGGTAGGCATAAAAAAGTCATTGTATAGTAAGTGTTAGAAAAAAGTCATTGTATAGTAAATCATAAAAATGTCAAAGCATAATGGGCAATAAAATGTCATAGTATATTCAGGCATAAAAAAAAAAATCAATAGGTGCACTATGCATTCCTGCATGACGTCACTTCTGTTGACGTTCAAAGTAAATACCAAACAAAACAGAGCAAGCTCGCCCCTCATCCCCATCTTTGCATCGGACTGGAAGCCCTTCTGCCGGCGGAGTTCTCGCCACCTTTGAATCGATTCCCCAATATAAATGCGGGTCTTCGTTCGTTCGTTCGTTCGTTCTCCATTTCTCTCCTTCTCGCCATATGTTCATCTGAACGTCTTTTCTTTGGCCGTGTCCGTGCCTCGGCCATTTCCCAAAATATATCATTGAGTCGTTAGACCTAGTTCACGGCGCTGTCCAGCTATCTACTCTCAGATACTCACGCTACGCTATCAACTCTGCTCACTGTCATGGATGTAAACTTTTAGCACACAACCAGACTGATATAACAAACAAATAAACAATGTGGTCCGGCCACTTGGCTTATCACAGAGATAGCACTTAATGCAAGGGATAATTTCATTTTAGAACATTTAAAAACATTATTTATATAAATATACACTCACCGGTCACTTTATTAGTTACACCTGTTGAACTGCTCCAACACAAATGTCTAATAAGAAAATCACATGGCAGCAACTCAATGTATTTAGGCATGTAGACATGATCAAGACAATCTGATGAACTTCAACCCGAGCATCAAAATGGGGAAGAAGGGTGATTCAAGTGACTTTGAACTTGGCATGGTTGTTGGTGCCAGACAGGCTGGTCTAAGTATTTCAGAAATTGCTGATTTACTGGGATTTTTACACACAACCATCTCTAGGGTTTACAGAGAATGGTCTGAAAAAGAGGAAATATCCAGTGAGCAGCAGCTCTATGGGCAAAAATTCCTTGTTGATGCCAGAGGTCAGAGGAGAATGGCCAGATTGTTTCGAGCTGATAGAAAGGCAACAGTAGCACAAATAACCACTCGTTTCAACCGAGGTACGCAGGAGAGCATCTCTGAACACAAAACACGTTGAAACTTGAAGCAGATGGGCTACAGCAGCAGAAGACCCCACCGGGTGCCACTTCTGTTGGCTAAGAACAGGAAACTGGGGCTACAATTCGCACGGGCTCACCAAAATTGGATAATAGATTGGAAAAATGTTGCCTGGTCTTATAAGTCTTGATTTCTGCTGCGTCATTCAGATGGTAGGGTCAGAATTTGGCGTGAACTACATGAAAGCATGGATCCTTCCTGCCTTGTATCAATGGTTCAGGCTGCTGCTGGTGCTGTAATGGTTTGGGGGATATTTTCTTAGCACACTTTGGGCCCCTTAGGACCAATTGAACATTGTTTAAATGCCACAACCTACCTGAGTATTGTTGCTGATCATGTCCATCCCTTTATGACCACAGTGCAACCATCTTCTGATGGCTACTTCCAGCAGGATAACATCACCATGTCACAAAGCTCAAATCATCTCAAACTGGTTTCTTGATGACTTCACTGTACTCAAATGGTCTCCACAGTCACCAGATCTCAATCCAATAGAACAACTGAGGAATGTTTCCAGCACCTTGTTGCCACGAAGAATTAAGGCAGTTCTGAAGGCAAAAGGGGGTCCAACCCGGTACTAGCAAGGTATACCTAATAAAGTGGCCAGTGACTGTATGTTTTTTTTTTTATATAATTACACTTTTTCACCCAAATTGTTCTGTTTTTCAAATGATTTGTCGGCCCACTTGCAATACCTTCTTGGCCCACAGGTTGGGAACAACTGACGGAAGGAAAGATATTGTAATGACATGATAGATTTAAGGTGAGGTAGATATAACATAATGCAATATAACATCCTACCAAATACAGGAACACTGTGGAGATATCAGTATTAGATAAAATTGCACTTCTTTTTCTATAAATAGTTGTAATGTTTCCACAGTATAATGCCTGTAATGGATAACGGATAATGATATTAGCTATGGCTATATTAGATATGTTAGCTGGATTAAAGGTTCACAATACCAGCATGTTGTTGCCTTTCAGCGAGTGTGTCCTTTTTCTTCCAAACAACACAAGTAGTGTGTGTACTTAATGCAGTGAGATAAAAGCATAGAAGTGAGTGTGGTGGATGTCAGACTTTCATGCAGGAGGCTGCAGTTTGTTTCCTGCCACAGAATCACATTCAGCTTTTTATGAACTATAACATAATCTTTTCCCTGTTACCAAGTGTTTTAGTTACTATCTTTACCATAACTGAAAACATGCTGCAGATACTGTGGAAAGAGACAATTTTAAATTTGAGGTTTTAAAAAACAATGTATCATTGGGACAATGCCATAGCACATTCCTGGTAGATTACAATTTAATCTATTGTTTATCCTGAAGTTGTCAAGATCTGCTAGGCTTGTTTCAAGAGCTGTAAACACATTTCGTTCTCCTAAAATTCTAAACTGCTGTGCCTTTTTTGTCATCTGACAAATCACTGCCATTCTTCGCTCTGAAAACCGCATTAGGCCAAGTTCAAACTAAATGCCATCGAGAGCTTTTAAAAAAATTCCTATTATGGGGTGTTGAGTGCGCAATGGGTTGAGCAGGCGCCCCATATGTAGAGGCTACAGTCCTCGCTGCAGTCGGCCCTGGTTCAAATCCCGCGTTGCTTACGGCTCTTTACTGCATTCCCCCTCTCTCTGCCTCCCCATTTCCTGTCTCTCTCTACTGTGCTATCATAAAAAGCCCAATTAAAAAAACAAAAAAAACAAACTCCTGTTGTGTTCTTCTTTTCTTTATCTAATCCGATTGATATTTTCATCTGTGGGAGTTTGCTGCTTCATGGAAATGACTCCTTTAAATTCTTCTGACACAGTCCTGCCTCTGTGTTTATGTTGAATCTGAACTGGGCTGTCCAAGGAGGAGGGGGATCCAGAGGGTGTGCTGGTATGTTGTGCTTTAAGCCAGTCCTTCCCCCATACATACACGCGCATGTGCACACACACACACACACACACACACACACACACACACACACACACACACACACACACACACACAGAGAAAAGAAACACCCACACTTCTGTGGAACTTCCTTACTCAATCTGGCTGACTTATCATGGGGTGACTTGAACTGAAGTTGAGTCAGACAGCTCTGACCGTCAGACAAGTCTCTCTGAGTTCAACAACAAACAGAAGGAGGTAAGTCATCTTAGCTTAGCAGGATCTTAATTTACACAAAAATCTGCTTTTATTTCCTGGGCTTCTCAGAGGTTCTCAGTTAAATGCTCTATTTTCTTGCTCTTGTTTTCATGGCTTACAGGAGTATACCTGCAGAATAAAATATCAATCAATATACTGATTGATCAATATATACTGACTGCATCATGTGGTGAATGACTTGTTGTATTTCGGACAGATTTTCCTACAAACAGTTGAGATGGAAACTACAACATTTGATTATGACTACAATAACAGTTTGGACCGGCACTCCCCGTGTAGTCCTAATGATGTCAACAAACTGGGAGCTCATCTATCCATCCCTTACTACTTCATGTTTCTCTTCAGTGTCTTTGGCAATGGGCTGGTCCTGGTCATCATCCATCGGTGAGTGGATTCAACAAAAATCGGAGCTTGAATTAAAACGATGAGTATGTAGTGCGGGAGTTATTAAAAAGAATCACAAACAATATTCTTAGTTCAGGAGTTTAATGCAGAATGCATGACCCGACAGTTTTTAAGACAGGTCAGTGATTTATAATTGAATAAAAACACAACCTTTACTGTAAAATTTCAAATAGGATAAAATTCTAATGTGAAAGTAGGTGTAAATTAGAATTGTAAAACTGTGATAGTTGTTGTTATTCCACGTGGGGTTGTGTGAGGTACTTATCTATAGTCAGTGTATTTCCTGCAGTAGATTCAGATCAGGTCCCAGTTTAGAGAAGCATCAGGAGCATCAACGCAGGAGCTGAGTGATGAGCTGCTGTGGACAGGGTCAGCAAAAAAAATTTACTTCAGCCACTTTAAAAAATGCCTGCAGAAAAAAAGTTCATATCAATTTAAGTGTTCACTTTATTTTGAATGTTTTCACCATTTCATCTTCAACAGCCCTTTCCTTTAGAACTACATTTTTCAACTGATCTACCGCATTCCTACGCACAAATGCATCTACGCTTAGCACTGTCTCAAAAAAGCTGATCCGCAGAGTAACAGTGCACACCGTAGGTGCGTAGCAACACGGCAGTTCGACGGTTGAAATCTGTAGCTCCTAAGCAAATTTAAATAAATCGTACACTTAAACTCATATTAGCTTTTTTTTCTGTGGGCATTATTTTTGCTGTCCACAGCAGCACATCACTCAGCCTCTGTGCTCCTGCTGCGTCTCTGAACTGGTAGTGCACCGATCTAAGTCCACTGCAGATAATACACAGGCAATAGATAAGTACCTCACACAACCTCATGTCAAATAACCCAAACTATCACTTTATGATTTTAGTGCTGGTTGATCTACAACATCTGTGGTCACCGTGCTTTAACACAACTGGAAACCCTTGTTGAGCTGCTACTTACAGCAGAGGGTCAACTGAGGATCTGCTCACAGTGCAACTAAACAAACATAAGAAAGAGGTCAGTAGATGATCGGCCTTGGTGAAAACGACACTGACAAAAAATATTAAAAAATGCCAATGTCTTGTTTTGCTGGTGGTAAGCTTTTAATGTGAAGCTGAAGCTGTAGAAAATGTTTTTTTTGCATTAGCAGCCACTTAATACAACTCAAATATGTTTGAGAGGGACTGAATAGTCCACAGTGAGATCAAATTACCATATATTATAACAGTAACATTAGATTACATGGTTTTCTTTTTCAAGTCATGTGCATGAAGGCAGTGTCTATCCAGAGCAGGGATGTGGAAGAACATTCATTACAGACTCTAAATAAACAGGATGGCTATTGCTGAAAAGCTGCTGGCCATAAATGGTATCAAAGTAGGATTTGATTAAGGATTTTACTGCTATATTTTGTCTACCCTCACTTGGTGGACAAAATTGCAGCCTACTGGAAAACAGTCCAACAGAACCACAAATTACAGGCTCCAGAACGAGCATAAAGTTGAATCAACACCTCCCTGAAACAGTTTCAGTTTCTGACATTTGGGAGGCAGAATGGACAGAGTGCCTGGGACATAGCAGAGAAGCACTTCCCTGACAGGATTCAGTTCTGGGCCATTTGGGGCAGTGGTGGATTTGACTGGAGATGTCATCAGGTTGTCAGAAAAAATGACACCTGACTGAGAGAGGATGAGATGAAGTCATACCAGGAGGCTCTTATTCTTGTGCCCTGCGACAGAGAGAGATGAATACAGTAGCTATTCAGTAGGTAAAGTTCCTCTCTGTAAGCCCCATGAGAGTTACTTCTACTCTGTCACTGTCTGCTAACTCTCCACTCCCTTGTCTCCACTTCTGCTCTCTACCTTTGTGAGCGAGCGAATGTGAAAAATATTCCTGGTGATCATGGAAACACAAATGACAATGTCAGAGATGAACTCAGCAAAGTCTCACTGGGCCTTGAACTGAAAGGGATGTTTTTATAATGCAGCATATTACAGAGGGTTGAAAAGATGCTATGTCAGCTGCATGTTGACAGGGATCAGACTCAAAGAGAGGGAAAAAACACTCTCCCCCTCATTTTATTCACAAAGCTTAGTTACAAGTCAAATGGACATTTTATTTTTCTTTTGAGCTGGATGTAAAACTTTAATTCAAAATGCAGACCAGTGCAGATGTGCTGCGCCCAGTCCCATCTGGACAAATGTTGAGTCCTTTTTTGTGACAGTCAGAAATATAATGATATATTGTTATAACTCCCCTCAGGGTTATAAACTCATTCATTTCAAATCCTTGTTTTCAGGACTTACATTTCTGATTTTAACCACCCCTTGTGGTTATTTTAACAAAAGATAATGTGGCAATATATGCTGGGTATGAGTAGGAATATACAGTTATACAGTTTTCCTCTGGCTCTAAATGTCAAAAACAGGAATGTGATGGGAAAAACTGGTTCTGTATAACATACAAATATGCATTTTTGTTACATATATAAATACAACTAAACAAACAAAAAAGCAGTGTCTTACTACAGAAATGGCATTTTTCATCCATTTGTTCATTCCATTTATTTTGCATTTATTTATGTATTTATTTATACTTATATTGTTTTTTTTGTCCTTCATATTTGTGGACACCCAACTCATGTCAAACTATACTAAGCTAAAGATCTGTCAATTTGTTTAACTACCACCAACCAAACCACAGATTCAGGGATTCAGATTCCACTGAAACATAATAGATCATGTGAAATATCACTGTTAAAAATGCCTGAACCATAGAATCTGTTCTTCTCTAATAACTGTTTAAATGACCTTTTCCTAGGTTTGAGAAGCTGACCACAGTGACCAACATCTTGCTCCTGAACCTGGTGTTGTCCTCCCTGATCTTCATGAGCAGCCTTCCCTTCATGGCCGCCTACATGCAGCTCTCCAATTGGATCTTCGGCAGAGTTATGTGCAAGCTAATGGGCAGCGTCTATTTTTTGGGTCTCTACAGTTCTGTCCTCTTTCTAACTCTCCTGACCTTCGACCGACACCTCGCTGTCGTGTACTCCTTGGACGCGCTGCGAGTCAGGAACAAACGCTATGCAGTGGGCTCCTGTGCTGTGGTGTGGCTGGTCAGCAGCCTGGCGTGCATCAAGCCGATGATGCTCCTAAACACATATACTGATAATATTAATGAAATAACCATCTGTGAAGAGAATGCAGACCTAAATAATGACGTGCTGATAAAATCTGGACTTTACCTTCAGCTTTTCCTTTTCTTCATGTTCCCTCTGGTTACTATTATTTACTGTTATGTTAGGATTGGACTCACTGTCATATCATCCAGGATCGTCAGCAAGTTCAAGACAGTCAGGCTGATATTCATCATTGTCCTGTTGTTTTTCCTGTGCTGGACTCCATTCAACATTGTACTGCTGACGCGCGGTACCACCTGCGAGCAAAAACGCAAAAGGGGTTACGCACTTCATGTCACTCGTAACTTGGCCTACATTTACTTTTGCTTCAGTCCCATCTTCTACACATTTGTGGGGAAAAAGTTCCAGAGTTACTTCAGACAGATGCTGGTGAAACACTTCCCACGGTTACAGAAGCACATTTCCGTCGATCGTAACAGCAAATACAATATATCCACAAAAAGCACACCGAATGAATTGTAGGAATGGAAACCCTTTGACTTCCTAGCACTGGCATATGTTCAACAAACCATGGTTTTACAAACAGCTCAAGGAAGCCATAAGTCAGTTCTTTTAGGGCTGTCTAGGCGCAAAGCAATGAAGTCCAAGCAGGAAAAAAAGGTTCTCTCATAGCAGGATCAAAGATTTCTGTGATATAAATCAATATCTACACTTTGGTTGGCCATGTCTATTCTCAAGCCATTAAAAATTTGTGTTATGTTGTCAAAGTCCAGCCCAACCTTTTAATTTGTCATCATGTTACAGTATGTAGCATCAACACAGTTCTCACAGTATTCAGTAAAAAAAAGTTCTTGGTTTCACAAAATCTCACCTTTATGTAGCCGACAGCTCAATATGTTAGGAGGGCAATGAAGAACATTGTTTTACTCACATTAGTGTGTCCTGCACTCACACAGTATTCTCCACTCAGGTGAGAGCACTTGAACGTCCGCGCACTGAATGACAGGTGACATTCGTCAGGCTGAAACGAGTCACTGAATTTTGCACCCATCATATTTTAGTTGTCTGCATCGTCTGTGTGTGACAGAATTTATGGGCAAAATGAGGATCCTAAAATTTGGGCAAACTTTAAACATATAAAACATTTGAAGGACTTGAAGATTGATGTACAAAAAGTATTTCACTATGTATTTTTACCACAGAATGAATCAAGCATGCACACTCTGTTCAGTGATTCTCCACATTACCTCCAGTCTGCTAACACCTGCTAGTGACTGGATTTGTTTTGATTGTTTATATCTTATATTGTTTCTTATGTTATTACATTTTAAAGATTTTTTGATGATTTTTTTGATAATTAATCGTGTCCTTTGTAAAATTGCTCTTAAATGATTCATTTATTTAATTAATTAATTTAATGTCTAGTTTGTCATGTCCTACACAAATCACAGTTTACATGGAAAGAAAACTGAACTGTGAGCGAAAAGCCAAAAAAGGGATGTTAAAAGCTTCATGCAATTAGTTGATGTTTGTTTGATTTTTCTCTTTGTTTTTCCTGTATTTGATTTGATTAAATCAACCCTTTCAATCAGCAGGCTGCATGTTTTGGTTGTCACATCCTGCATATTTCCAGGATAAATGTCCCTTTTCAAATAATCCCTTTCACCTTGTTCATTTTGAACGGTAGTAGCTCATGGTTTGAGTGGAAGTTCAAATACAAGTTTTCATTTTCATGTTTAAAACAAAACAAGACCACAAGAATGCATTACTGATCTGAAAAGTTTTCCCCAACAATTCGACAGAACTAAAAATGCTATTATGAAGAAAATTGTCTGAAGATTGAAGAGGTTGAGTCATCGATTACAAAAAATAGAAGTTTTCTCACTCACTTCTATTATCTAGTGAGATATTTGTCTCTGACATGTCTGCCTCCGAGTGTTTACATTGTTATTCTGTGGATAATCTGGACTAACACTACTGAAGAGAGATGTCGCTGTTTGATGCTACTGATGTGACTGTATGAATGCAGTGTCAGACGGTCAAGACTGAAACATCTCAACAAATATCAGACCACATGCTTGCTTTCTTCTGGCCCAGTAAACGCTCGGTTCTGTGGCCTGAATCTGCCCTGTATGACGCATGACTGTCAGATGCTACTTCCACATCTGGATGAATTCTGGTGGATAGGACAACAGCTGGATTCTGCCCAGATGTGGAAGTACATGTACCAGACTCGGGCTGAGGACCAAGCCCCATGTTGGGCCAGAAGTTTAATTTTGCTGTCTAGCTAGGATGAATCCTTTAAATCACTTTAGTGGCACCCTGATGTTTCCTCTAGTGCCACCCAGAGGTTAATATTTTTGAATTTCAGCAGAACATCTCAGCAACTTCTGGATGAACTGTAACAACATTAGTGATCTCCTCACCTCTCACCTTTCACCGTCATCAATTTAAACTTCTACTTTGTCCAATACTTTGGTTTATGCAAAACAGGAGGTGGTAAGAAGGTGGATATTATACCTGCTAAACATCAGCATGTTAGCATTGTCATTGTGAGAATGTTAGTATTCTGAGTTAGCATTTAGCTCAATGCACCTCTGTGCCTAGAGCTGTTAGCATAGCAGTAAGCTATTAGTGTTGTTGAAGTATCAATTACTGTACAATACAGTGGGGTCCTAAAGTCTAAAAGTGGTCCCAGACTTTTGCTGTAAATATAAAATATTTTGAGTTAAACAATGTTTTTTCTTCTTGTTTTTTATTTAGATAAATGAAGGGGGCAGAATATTAGGCTACGTCCACCGTACTACAACTCAGGAGTAGTGTGGATGCCAGGTGTTAACATGTCATCGTTTTAAAACTAAAATATAGTATTGTGGATGTAACCTTACAAACACTTCTGTATATATTTTACTAGGAAGTCCCATTGAGATACAAGATTTCAATAGAGACCTGGCCAAGATAGCAGCCATAAGAACTCACCACATATTAAAATACAGCACAGAACATAAAACACCACATATACCGCATGACAGCAATTTCAACTCAGTGGCATCTACAGACAAACAATTACATATCTCATTAACCAGACTATTTATGAAGCCCTTTAAAATATTCAACGGATATACAGTAAATTTATCTAATTTTAGATTCTTCTGCAGATCATGACTCAATTTCATCATGTCTCAGCACTGAGGTCATAGTGGTGTTGATGGGCTGGACTACATTATGTTCAGAGGTGTTTGCAATGTAACAATTCTGGCTTATTACGAAAAGTAAGAAAGTTTTTAGCACCTTACTCATTAAGGATCTTATTATCATTGATTGGATTAACAACTCGATGACAGTGTCGACAAAAACAGTTGTATTGGATTGCATTAGTTTGTACAGGTGCACCTCATAAATAACACTCCAATTAGGTGAGAAAATATTTGTTAATTTAGACGATTCGGCCCTTTAATGAAGTTTTGCTTTGAACACGTCAGTCTTCTATTTCCTTGATCTGCTCTTTATCTTAAGATTAAATAGCAAATAAATAAATAATGAGATCAACCACAGAGACCGAGTCAGCTTATTGTTTCACCAGCCACAGCTGTAAACACCATTATTTGTCACAATGTCTGAGCTTGGTCCTCACATGGGTGCAATTTTTAAGCACTGGCAGATCACCTGTCAAACTACCCTCACTGCCAAATTTCACCCTGTGTGCTGCTCAATGATAAATTGTAACCCAAGCTTAAATTTCTGCCATTCTTTCTGCAGGAGAGAGGGAAGAAAAAAAATCAAGCTGTCAAGAATGAATAGGAGTGTCAGCAGAAAGTAATGCTTTCAGATAAGAGGTCTTTCCATCCATTTTTCTCTGTTATGTCATGAGCAAAGTCAAGGCTGGCGAAAAGTTAGAGGAGTCCTATATTATTGTACTAAAGATTATCAGATTAAACATGTTTTGCAAGTGGGAGGAAAGAGGAAGTGGAGTATTGTGCAACAGCGTATTGCCTGTGCATTAATATTTAAGCAGCACTCTTGTTGCTTAAGGTGAATCTAATATTTAATATTTTATAATTGGGCTGCAGCTAATGATAATTTTAATTATGGATTAATCTGCTTATTATTTTTATCCATTGTAATTGTTTGGGTTGGAAAACATCAGAAAATAGTGTGAAATGCAAATCACACGATTTACGTGACGATTTACTGTTTTTCTTTTCCACCTACCAAGACCTCAAGGTGAGGTCTTGGTAGGTGGAAAAAACAGGTGGAAAAGAAAAACAGTAAATCGCCACATTTCAGCAGCTGAAACCAGGAGATTTTTGGAATTAAATGAATAATTGGTTCAAAACAGCCGCTGACAAATTGCCGAATACATTTGAAAGTGAAGGAACAACAACAGAGGTGTGTTGTGTATTATAAGAGTGACTTGTTAAAAGGTGAGTGATAGTTGGGCGATAAGTGGCTCCCTGTAATATATCAGGGCCCATGACGTCTCTGTTTTGATCTATAAGTTTTCTTGGAGCTGTATAATGTGTTTTTAATGTGTCAGCATGCAACACTTCTGTTGCAGAACTCGAGACACTCAGCAGGTAAAGTCACAGTCTTTACTTATATAGAAATATATACAACCACACGTAGGGAAAAGAGTAGAACTTTGACACAAGTGAACAAAACGAACTGACACAGAGTGATGGAAACACGGAGGCCCAATCCCAATGTCCACTCCCACAGACTTGGAGGCGTGTTCCCCGTGAGTTGGTGAGGGCTTAGGGCTGTTCCCACTCTCCCACCATCAAGGGCATGAGGTTTTGAGCCCTTTATGCACACTGTGCCTGAGAGAATTACCCAAAATTCATAGCGTTGTGACATTAAACGGGGTTGCCATGGTTATCAGGGGATGCTCGGAAGCGTAAAAAACAACAACAATGGCCATAAAACGCAAGAAATAATAAGAAAGAAGAACAAACAAACAAGCATGACAGCAATGAACCCTGATGTTAGCATTACTAGAAAAAACACAGAGCTCACTGTGCTTCAGAGCCAGAGCTGTGGAGCTATTTGTCCTATGATGACATGATGATGAATTCCAAATATACTTTCATCACATCTGTTCTAACATTATTATTTTGTTTAAAAACAGGGAGCGAAAGGAGGGAATAAAAATGTAGAATCAAAAGTCCCAAACCCACAGTTGAATGCAAATGTTTTGGCATCATCAAGATAACATGATGTCACAAAGTGCTGTCGCATTCCTCTTTTTACAATTTTGAGCCGTTGCAGCCTCTCGCACTCAATCACTTGCCAGGTGATGTCAATTAAGTCTGTGAGGGTTCAGGGTTTAGGCCTTAAGGGGGACATTGGGCCCCTGACTAAATACACTGGGGCAAGGGAGACAATGACACAAAGGTGCAACACATTAGGGCGGAGTCAAGTAATCACACAGGAGGCATGGGAGATTTCCCCCTCAGTAAAATCAGACTGGAAGCAGCAGAGTGGGAGGTGGAACCCCAAACAATGCTGTGATTGCTATTGGTTCCACATACAGAAAGTTAAACTGCAGCACAGGGGATCCACAGAGCTCAGCAGGGGCATCGACACCACCGTCCTCTCCATGAGATGTGGTGAAGACAAGACAAGATGGCTGGCAGCAAACTTATAAAGCAGTGAACTGTGATCTGGAGGTGTTGGAAAATCTCAGCACAGTGACCGTTTGTGTTTTCATTTCCTCAACAAATATGTATTACTAGCTTCACAATTGAGACGTGAACAAGCGTAGAGGAGAAGCTTCTCATGGTGTTTCTATGTGCTCTGCTATTGGAGAGACAGAGACAACAACAACACTAACACACTGCGAGGAGAAAAGTGGCGCTGCATCTCTCTAACTACAATAATTTAGGTCATTATACCCATAATGTCTTGTTTCTCGCTTTTTAGGGGGATAGCTCAAAACTTACAGGCTGTAATCATGATATTAAACCTTCTTTAACACAGGGCATGAAACATGTTTGAAAGCAAGGAAACCTTCTGTATGACTGGTATTGTGTATTGTTAGTTCATCCCTTGTATAGACAGAATAGAGAAGAAATAGATATCGACTCAATAAAAATTAGTTCATAGTGAATTACAGTTCCCTTAAATCTCATAAGCACAAGTGCATGAAGTTCAGCTGTAAATGACACATTATTTCATGATATTACAAATGTCAACATTAATGTTAGAACCAATGAAAAATAAAGTGGATGCTCCTGGTTTCTCAAACAGCTTCTTTCTATGTGCAGTTTTGATGTTTTCACATGAGAGATTTGTGGGTTTAAAGTGGGCAGGGCTGAGTTGCAAAAACATGTTCACTTATTTGCACTAAATCAAATAAGCAATTATAATCTTTTGTGTCTTTATTGAACACAGCCATTAAACATCCACAGTGCTGGTGGGGAAAGGAAGTGAACATTGGATTTAATAAGTTGAACCTCCTTTCGCTCCAATAACCTCAACCGAGCTGATGAGACCCGCACAACGCCCTACAGAGCTGCTTCAGATCAGACATATTCTCAGGATGTCTGGTGTGAAGGTTTCTCTTCAGCTCAGAACAGCATCTCTACTGGATTAAGGTCTGGGTTCTGACTGGACCACTCCAGACCTTGATTAACTTAAGAAATCAAATAATGATCATGATGCCCCCTCTTCCATACACCGCACTGAGTATCAATCTGGTCTTTGGCAAACTTCAAGCACGTTTCCTCTGTGGTGTTCTGCCACGGACACCAACCTCCATGTGCCATGATTTACAGATGGTAGACTCATGAATAGAGATGTTAACCCACTCCAGTGATTCCTTTAAGCCTTTAACTGTGTCTCCAAGCTCCTTGAACATTGTGTTGAGCTTTTAGGGTCATATTAGCTGGATGCTGACTTCTAAGAGGGAGGTCCACAGAATTAAATCATTTCCATTCATGGACAGTTTGTCTGACTGTGGACTAATAAAGATGTAAACTCTGAGAACAATTTATGTAAATCAACTATTATTGATATTATGTCTCCTGAGATCTTGTTTTTCTCTGAGGCCTGGTTCATATCAGCAGATGCCTCTTATGAAAATCAAACTCAAAATATATTCTTCAAAGTTGCTCTAACCCAAACCTCCAATCTGGTTTCATTGATTGGACTCCTGACTCCAATTAGCTTTTGTTAATGTCATTAGCCGAGGGGTTCACATCTGTTTTCCAATCTACTACTATTATTATATTGACAACAACATCAACACCACGATGAGTTAAAAAAGAGTTTGTGTTTGTTCATAATTGTTACTTAGATAAAGATCTGATCATATTTCAAGACACATTTTTACATAAATGCAGGTAATTCCAAAGGGTTCATGTACTTTTTGTTGCCGCTAATTAACCAACCTTTGGTAACAAGCATTATGACGACATGTTCGTCAATGAATAAAAAGTAAACAATAATGTGAAAAATGAATAAATTAACTAATTACCATTCTGATGCAAAGTCTTATTCAGTGATCTGCTTGTACCTGTGGACTCACACATTGTAACCACAAGCTCCTGATTAATGAAACACTTTCCTCCGCTGCTCAAAATGTCTTTTGATCAGAAGCTGATTTAGCTGTTTAACCTGCTTTGGCTACTTCATTACTTCATTATTCATGGTTTGTCTCCATTAATGATGTTATCATTAATTATTATTGTTATCTTTTGGCTAAACTTATTTTCAATCTGTTAAGAATTAGACAAGAAGCAGCAACAAAAGGGCTGGGACGGACTACAAAAACAAGTACATTTATAAAAAGGTATAAGCTAACGTTACATTATGAAGTGATGTGGCTGTAGACGATTCAGCTGACTAATTAGTAAATTCCAGGATTCATATTGGCAGTAACCATCTAAAAGTTCCTCTTTCTTCTCTCAAGCTAAACCCAGAGAATGATTTTAGTGATAAGTGACTGAATCCAGCTTCTAATTACAACAGGAAGCACATGCTGCGGTGAAGCCAGGTGAGCAGGAAGGACGGACAGTGAGAGTTTCTGTCCAAAAAGAAAATGACAGCTAGATTCACTGAGGAGAGTGAGTCTGATGTATTACTGCAGAGCAGAATGACATGAACACTGTGTTTGAGAACGAGAAAACACTGCCTTTTCCACTAACCTCGAAAGTGGTGAAATGACACCTGTAACCATGGTTACTGCACACAACAATATTATAGATAGGTATAGCCACAAAATGCTTAGAAGAGATAAAATGCAAGATAAACACGAGACAAAATCTGACACAATTTCACTAAAATGAATTCACAATCAGGTGTTTAAATTAACACCATCAGTATTATACTGACTACATTTCCCATGTACTCACATATTTAAAAAGATCTGAAATTATAGATGCAAGATTAGCTTTGTTTGGTGGCAACAGAGAACATTTAAATGAGTTATTTGTCACTTTTCTTTCCCGCTGAACGTGGTGTTTGTTTCCATCTCTGGAGACAGCTGTTAGTGGGTAAAGGAATGAAGTTTGATGCTGTTTTCAAAACTCTTCATATAGTTTGCATTACCAACATGCATCTTGGCCAGGCAGTTAATCTCACCTCCAAAACTCACTCAAACCACCAAAACAGACAAACCAAACTGAAAGTGGGAAAAAAAAGGTGTAATTAAATAAAAGAAAGGGAAACTTACAAAACAAGGATCCAAGAAAACACGGGGAACACTGGAGCACGACTGGAAACTGCAAAAAATACAAAAACAGGTAGACAACGGCAGATCTGATCTGCTTATATATGATCGACAAACAACAGAAAGATGTGACAGATGTAGCATCCCGAGCGACAGCAACATCAGGAAGAAGGAACACAATCAGTGCAATCCTAACAACAGTCCCCCCCCCCCCCCCCCCCCCCCCCCGGGTGACAGGGGGATTTGTTTGCATATGTGCAGTAACTGTTGCATTAATTGACAACAAGGACAATGCTCTTCCTTTGTGTTATTCTGTAGTTATTGTACTAAATGTATTGTGTTCTGAACACCAGCCTCTAACTCTCCTGCACATCGGAGCAAAAAAAAAGAAAAGAAAAGAAAATTTCACTATTTGACAAAAATGTTGTAAAACTTGGCTCTCCATGGAGATGGACAGAAGAAAGAGATCTCTCTGGCTTCACCTTCATGCTGTGTTTCATTTTTACTTTTTAATGGAAGTGTCAAGACGCTCTCAGGGGTCCTCCACTTGTGGGGAATGAAAATTAATTGGAGGATTAGAGCTACATGCACCCTGTGCCCTGTCTTGACTTATAACATGGCTTTAGGGTCTGCACTACTGCTTCTTCTGACTGCTGACTCAGTGTGTCAAAGTGTGTGTGTGTGTGTGTGTGTGTGTTTGTGTGTGTGTGTGTGTGTGTGTTTGTATGAGAGAGAAAGAAAGAAATAGGGCATTCATTAATTCCTGCATATTTGTGAGACTCAGCAGTCCTTTGATTTGGCATCACTTTTACTGTATTTACATTATTCACATTATTATAATATTTCTTCCTCTTGCAGTTGTGTATATGTATGTATATGTTTTTATGAATCATCTTAAAGTAGGAAATCGCTCCTAACTGGCCAAAAATTCTCAGACTGACTCACTTTTGTTTTATCAACTTTCTCAACTATGGAAAGAGCTTCAGAGGTGTCCTAACCTGTTGGTAGCTACGAGGAGGAACAGCATTCAGGCAGAGACTCTGTGAGAGGAGAGATACTTAGATATTTTGGGAATACTTGATGACATTAAGCTTATTTTTATGACTGAGTTTTTTTTTTGACTGACTCTGTGAGAGATGCAGGCTCTCTAGAGACTTTGAGAATATTTAGGTTTTGGATGAAGTATCACTTTAAACTAGAAGTTGAGATTCTTGAGAAAAGACACGATGAACTCAGAAGCATTTTCTGAATCTGTGTCATGTGGGATTCACTACATTCCCAACCCATTTTAGGAGACCAGCAGCAGGTCTGTGTCTATTTATTCAATTGGGAGAGGTGAATGTGATCACAGATTATGATTCTTTCGCCCCCATAGTCATCGAAATGAATACTGCATCAATTTTTTCACAAGAAAGAACATTCTGAAACTCATCCTTCAAGAGACCAGATGTTTCTTTGCTCCACTGGACAAAGGAGCTCACACTCCACAGTTCCTCACCGTTCACACCTGGGGACGACCCTTCCCCCCACGGACCCCACTGGCCAGCCAGTGTGGGTCAGTGTGTGACATATGACCCCCAAGGGTGTCACCACACAAAATCAGATCTCCTTCTTCTCTTCTCTCTCTTCCCTTCTTGGCTTGCTCTGGAGAGCAGCTCCTGCTCTCTCCTCTCAGCTCTTCAAAGGGCAACAAGGCCCAGCCCAGGTCAGCTCTGCTACCTGAGAAACCAGCTCTCTCGCCGGCCTGCAACCAGCAGCCTGCAAACACTCTTCTCCTCAACAGCAGCGACCTGCTTCGGATTAACTGTGAGTGAACCAAATCCTCTTCAGAATCAGCAGCTACGACACAAGGCCAGCTGATTTTCCAAGCAACAGGAGTCATAGCAGAGTTAGCATGGAACAGCTAACTCTGTGAGGAGAACAAGGGAGATAACAGCAAAGCAACAGAGCCAGACAGGACTTTACTCCACCAGGAAACCTCCCAACTCACTGGACTTTACAACAACACTGGAAAGGACCTCTTTGCTTGTTCCAAGGACTGGGTAACGTTAACGGACTGGGCCTAACCTTTCCCAGCACAGCACAGCACAGCACAGCACAGCACAACACAGCACAGCACAGCACAGCACAGCCAAGCAGCAGAAGTCTTAACTTTGTTAATGTACTTGTTGATTGATGTCTTGTTGTTGTAATGTTTGCTTAGGTTGTGGTCAGTCATACAGTTAATCAGGTACTCGTATGTTCACACACAGTCGTACGTCTCAGTTCTAGAACCTGCATGAAGCTAACCTCCTCCCTCTAACCTGGTACCTTTAGATTACATGAGCTAGGCTAACAAAGAAACTCACACTTTCCCTCTCACACACACCAGGTGGTCTCAGCGGCCATTTTGAGTAGTTTCTTTGTTTACCACCATCTTGTGTAGTCTTCTTTGTTCATGTCATGTGGTTACAGTGATCACTTTGAATCTGCCATCTTGCCTTTGTTTGTGTCCCCACAGACACACACACATACACCTACACACACACACACACACACACACACACACACACACACACACACACACACACACACACACACACACACACACACACACACACACACACACACACACCTGTATATACTAGATTACACATTGTGTTTTACTCTGCTCCATTGTAAATAAATGTCTTTAAGTATAACTACTGGTGTGTTTAATGTTGCACAAGCGTGAATATTGCCAACCTCTACTTTGTAGAATTCCAATCCTTCAACTTTAACTTACTGTTGATTTGGTAATTTGGTTATAGTTAGTAAACTAATGGTTAATCAGAGTTCCAGATTAATGGTAATAAATTGAGACTAAAACCATATTGGCTATTTTGCTTTTAGTTTAGGCTGGTGCCCCGAGGACTTTAATTAATTTAAAGTTATTATTTACTATTAATATTTTTACTATTAATATTTTCTTAATTTATGATAGCCAATAAATTGATAGACAACCCAAATCCAACATATTTGGTGTCCAGCTCATGAGGTACAGCTTAGACCCAACACATACATCCATCCATCCATGCATCCATCCATCCATGCATGCATCCATCCATCCATCCATGCATCCATCCATCCATCCATCCATCCATCCATCCATGCATCTATCCATCCATCCATGCATGCATGCATCCATCCATCCATGCATCCATCCATCCATCCATCCATGCATCCATCCATGCATCCATCCATCCATGCATCCATCCATCCATGCATCCATCCATCCATGCATCCATCCATCCATCCATGCATCCATCCATCCATCCATGCATCTATCCATCCATCCATGCATGCATGCATCCATCCATCCATGCATCCATCCATCCATCCATCCATCCATCCATGCATCCATCCATCCATCCATGCATGCATGCATCCATCCATCCATGCATCTATCCATCATCCATCCATCCATCCATGCATCCATCCATGCATCCATGCATGCATGCATCCATCCATCCATCCATCCATCCATCCATCCATCCATGCATGCATTCATCCATCCATCCATCCATCCATGCATCCATGCATCTATGCATCCATCCATGCATCCATCCATCCATCCATCCATGCAGCCATGCATCCATCCATGCATCCATCCATCCATGCATCCATGCATCTATGCATCCATCCATGCAGCCATGCATCCATCCATGCATCCATCCATCCATCCATCCATCCATCCATCCATGCAGCCATGCATCCATCCATCCATCCATGCATGCCCTGCTGCTGAGTCTGACCCTCATTTCACTGCTTTGCTTGGCATGTAACAAATATAACTTTGAACTCCTGTTTAGTCCATCACTTATACCTGAAATATTAAATAAAATAATATAGTTATGTATTTGTATATATGTATAATATTGTATATTGAGATATTTGGGCTGGACTGTATCAAGATATTACATTTTGGATATGGCCCAAGTCTAATCTAAACTGTATAATTTCTCTTACAGCAGCAGTAATGTGGGAAAACCTTGGAACGTTAAGTCCCAACAAAGCTGGGCTGTTAAATGCACTTAGAATGTGTTGTTTACAAAAAAGGAAAATAAATGTTTTATTATTATTAAACACACTGACAGGCAGTTTATAGCTTCCAGTTCGTCCAGTTCCAGGCGTCTTATATAAGAAAACCCTGACTAAGGGTCAGGAGGTTTTTTCATGTGTATTATTAATTCCATCATTGTGTTTGATTAAGTGTTTTGATATGTTTCAGTCCATTATTCTGATTAAAGTTGATGCTATTAAAAAAATGTATTTCAATAGCATCAATTTTATATTTGTTTCTATGGACATTTCAGCTGCGAAGACTTAATTCCAGTTTTGAGCAGTAACATTTTTGGATTCTTAAGAACTCAGATATGCAATATGTGCCCATCACTAAGATATTCATTCAGTGTGGCTTGTTTTTTATCTGCTTTGGAAATCACAAAGACTGCTTTGGCACGGCGGCACTGAACAGCAAAGATTTGTTTATGTGTGCTTTAGTCGTCCCCGTGTGAACATGTTGAAAGAAAGACAATCACTCCCACTGCTTTGCTGTGTCCCTTTTCGTGGGCCACCTCCCTTGAAGTCCCCATTTCATGTCCAAATAAATCAGAATGAGGCAACAAGAGCTGTTTGATTACAAAACCCTCATCACGTGTAAGAAATGCAGAATTTTTTTCCCAAATTAGAAAGGCACAAGGTTTAACCTTTGAAGCCATCAATATCACTAAAAAGAAAGACTGACATACTGCTGTGTTATCTCAAAGCTTCTTAGAATTGGACTTCCAGGCTGCTTCATTTGTTTCTATTGTTTCGGAATTGCTAGAAAGTTCAATTTTTAACTCCTGCAGCTGGACTGTCTAGTTAGGGCTGGGCGAAATGACTACAAATCAGTTTCATGATAATTTCAAACTTTTAGCTCGATTATGATTGACGAACGACTACTTTGGCAGTTGTTGGTCTCTCTCTTTTTCCTTGTTTTAACAAATTTACTTGAGGACCATTCTTTGAGAAAGGCTGGCCTTGTTTGTACAAAACTAAATGCAACAGTTCAAACTGGCATGAGACTGAACAGTGTGGTGAACTGAAGACATATGCATCTCAATGAGGTGTTATAGATGGTTATTGCATTGATTTGTTTGGAGAAATGTATGACTGAGCTACATAGTCAATGACAATGAAATTCAGCCTGAAATTCAACAACAGCACTAAAATCTGTTTTATGGTGACAAACAGAGAAGTAAAAGAGGGAAACGAAATATGCTTCAGTCATGCAGTTCACCATGACCTCTAGAAAACCTTGGACTTCCTGCTGCTTTCTGTGTGCTTTCTATTTTGCTAATTACGCTTTCTACCTTCCCCAATCCTGGGGAATCTGACCTAGAAACTGATTGTCCGCCATCATCAAGGCTGTTCCAATCACTTAAATGTGTCTCAGAGGAGATCAGGAGACGAGGAGACGAGAACAGAGGAGGCTCCTGGAGGAACCACGCGTGTATCCTATTTTCAAGTGTTTCACAGACGACAACACCCCTTTAATCCATATATTTATTGTTATTATGAATCTGTTTACAGCTTCATTGTGATATAAATAACACTGCATCATTTGTAAAGTTGTAGATCAGATAAAAGACTTGTGGAATGACAGCTCCAGCAGCTGTGTAGTTATTCATTTCAGTATTACATTTGTGTATAATATGATTCATAGGAATTATGAAAATGCTGTAATTTTATTTTTTCCTCATATGCCAAAAGACTTTTTCTTCCTTTTTCCTTATTTTCTTTCTCATTCATGCACAGTCACAGTTATCATTATTAATCCTATAACATATCATAAAGGATGTCAGTCTTACTGTTGCCTTATATAAATCATAGATGTTATTTAAAACATGCTTCAATCCTTCAATCCATCAGTTCTGTTGTTTCAGTAATGAACTTTGTCTTTTTGTGTTTTTTTTTCTTTCAGATACATAATGTTATCCTCTGAAGTGAAGTAAATACATCTATAATCCAGTGGTTCCCTACCTGCTGTCTGGGGTCCACTAGTGGCCTGCAAAGGTATTACACATGGGCTGACAAATCATTTGCAAAACAGTACAACTTTGGTCAAAGGATGTAACTATAGTTCTGAAATACACTTTCTGGCGCTACTTGGACACGTCTTCAGTGATGAACGCCGGGTCAAGGGTGTTTCTGGTCCTTAATCATTAGACACCCTCACCCGGCGACCCAGCAGGGAGTGATCAGTCCCCGGCTCATGTCCAAGTGGCAAATTTTCTCCATGGATCCCCCATCTGGATCCACAGACGCCGTGACGCTTTTTCTGCAGTCTCCAGTATTATATTGGTGGCTCTTCTATGCTGCAGACCTTTTACTCCAAGGAGTGTTCACACCAGTGAGCGGCCAACAAATCCCCGTCACCCAACCTCAACTGGCTCACAGCGAGCTCGCCAGTAATTGCTCCTGCATTTGGTGACCAGTTCTGAGTATTTGGCCCTTTTGCTTTCGGTGGCGTCTTCAAGTTGGTCCGCCCATAGGACAGTCAATTTCAGCAGGACCACTTGCTTAGTAGACTGCGATGTTAACACCATGTCCGGGCGGAGCGAAGCCCTCCTCTGGAGCAATTTGGGGGTGTGCTGAAACTGTTCTGCATCACTGTGCTGATGGTGTTTGGCAATGACTTGGTCATGGCGCCAGCGCTATCGCCTCTCCCCCAATGGCTGGGGGAGAGATGGGATGTGCTCCAAGGTACCCTTCCTCTGGCACAGTTGTTATGCTGGTGTGCTTGCCATTCCCCAGCAATGCAGGTGGGCTGGGCTTAGAGGAATGTCATAAACTAACTGAATGAATAACTTGACATGCGATGGCTCTCTAGAGGACTGGCCAGGTGATCTTCCGAGGCTTCACATGCTTCCATCTGGTCCAGGCACCTTGTCTGTGCATGCTGACCATCTTGCTGCACCACTCTTCCTCCATCTTTGCTTATATCTCCTTCAGCACCACTTTGAAGCTTCTCCTTTCTGTGGGCTTTGTTGTAGCGTGGATTGGGAAAACTAGGCAGTCCTACCTGCCCTACTGCCACAGTGCCCACTTGGATATTGTGACACATCTGTGCCTCCGTTCTGTCAACAACTTCCTGTGTCTGTCACTTCCTTCTCGTCCTTACCAGAATCCCTGCCAAAGTGACTTAAATATCAGAGGAGTCTTGATGTATAAGGACTTCCCTAGCTCGTGTGACTCTGAACTCCTCAGATAGGCCACTGATGAGGAGCTGAAGCTTGGTCGAATGCCCATATAGGACCATGCTGCTCAAAAATCGAGGAAGTCCCAACCACCTCCGCAGAAACTGGCTGATGGTCTTCTCAACTGTTGTCATGGGCACCTCATAGACTAGAAGGGGCCAGAGCAGCCTTGGCAGGAGTCCATGTTGGTACATCCAGGACTTGAATTTTCCTTGCGGCCCTGACTTGTCAATCGCAGTGAGTCATGTTGTTAAATCACTCCTGGTCTGTTGAAGTGCAACTGTATCCTTCAGGGAACCACTAAATATCTTGCCCAGGCTCATGACCAGTTTTTCTGACCATTGGGATCTGGGTCCCTCCCAAGGTAAAGCAGAACTGGTCTGCCACTTTCCCCGTCTTCAGGTCCAGAGATCTGGACTTGGCTGCTTTAAAACTCATTCTTGCCCATGCAATGAGTCATTCCAGGTCCTGCCGGAACCATGTGCACTCAGGAACTGATGTTGCGGACACTGTCAGATCATTCATAAATGCTCTTATAGGAGGCTGCTGATGGTGGCTGATCTCCTCCACAGTAAAAGCAAGGTGGCCACTTTGATTTTGACTGACTAATGACTTGGTGAAAGGGTTTGCAATGAATGCACTGCGCTTTCGGACTCTCTCCTTGCCCTCTGTCGGTGCCACCTAGCCTGCTTGAGAATGATGAGCCGATTTCCTGCTTTGTATGGGGACTTGTGGTGCATGGAGGTTCAGGGCACTGTGGGGTGACTCTGGGCCTAGTTCCTCCTCCATCTGACCAGGTTCTGTAATCAGCATTGCAGAATATGTATATCATATGTGCTGCTTCACAGTTTTTAATAGAGCACTGTATCCTTGAAAGGGTTAAAGGCTGAGTGGGTTTGGAGGCTGGACATTGTAGGTTGTTGTCGCTAAAAAATAGTGTGAACAGAATGGATATGGCATTCTCCAGAAAAAAAATGTCCTATCTACTTTCCTGCAGTTAGTAAATCGTTACTGAAGATGCAGCAAAATAATTCAGAGAGTGAGTCACACTGACACTGTCACCTTCTGTCCACACCAGGTTGTATAATGACAACAGCTTGAGCAGAATGTGTATCATCTTTTTCTATCATCCTTGCAGAAAAAAAAATCATCTTTTGAAATGAGTTTGTGTTGACTTACACTCCTCCACTTCTCCTCTATTACGCTCAGTGCATCAACTCCAGGGATTCTGTCGTTTGTGTTTCTTGGAAAATGAAATGGAAAACACTTTCATCCTGAATTTATTTCAGGCCTTTGTAGTTACACTGAAATGACTCACTGAAGTAAATAGTACAATTTTTTCACTTTTCTATTTTATGAAATTTACTTTGAAATTCTGTTCTTTCTAATGAGTCTCTATTATCTATATTGCTTCCATTTAGGCAGACAGCTGATGTAGCCCCTGGTGCTGCTGTTGGAGTTGTAGTATTGTGTTGTAGTGCTGCCTGTTGAACAGTTAATACTGGTGAAATAATATATTCTGTACTCTGCTCCCCATCTCCTTATTTGGCTTATATCTTCACCATCCAACCTGAAGAACCACTTCTGATACGAGCTACAAGATTGTCTCCTGAAAGAATTCCCATGCGGTGGCAGGCCTACCTGATCTTGGTTGTCATGGTTACACAAATAAACATGCAGCTAACCTTATGCAACAGTCATACTTTAGTTAGTTTTAGGAAAAGATGGTGGTTTGGTTTAAAATAAATACTTTTCTCAACATCACATGATCATAGGTTGTCATGGTTACTATAATTACAAGGTGGCTAAGGTTGTGCAACGGTCATGGATAAAACAGACAACAAAAACTGCTGCTCCTGTTTGAAAGTCCATGGTCAAAAGTGTTGACCCCTCCACCCATCCACCCCAACCTCCTTTTAATCTGACTGTGATGCTCTTAATACTACATCACCAGACTTCTTCCTTTGCTCCTGTCATAATCACTACAACCACTAAATGTCACCCAGCAACAAAACGTAACTATGGGTTATGGGTCAGACGACCCATGGGCTTGTTACAAAAATTTTTATATGAACAGACAAATATAATTAGATTCCATATAAGGTACATAAACGGAATCCCAGTTCAATAGGGAATCACTTACCCCCAACAGTTTGTACATAAAGGGCTCAGGGTGTCTGATATACTAACTATTACTAAACTATTCATTTATTATCGGCAAAGAAAATGAACATCATAGGTAAAGATGATGAACATATAAAGTGACAGTGTTACTATTAGAGACTTGTATTCAATCACAAAAATGATCCAGTGTCAATATCCTCTGCCTTTATAGGTTAAAGTACCCAGTGTGTCAATCCAGAAGAACTTCATGTTTTAGGAGCCCTGAGTTCATGTCTCCCCCTCTTTGTGGATGTTTTATTATTCCCACATGGAAAACTGTAGCCACTGGTGGTCTTACCATTGTATGCCAATCTATAATTGGCATTTGAACATTTACATGAAATTGGCAGAAAAACATGAAATGACCCTTTTGTTGTTGTATATTCTTCCCATGTGAGGGTGAATTAATGAGCCAGTTTTGTGCGTATGGATGATGGATGGGAAAATCTGCTCTCGCTAACATGTTACATAGATTAGGGCGTCTACTGTACCATGTGTGAGGGCTTTGAAAAACACTTCTTAAATGGGCGATTGGATCCATATCAGCATTTTGCCAATGTTCCTTGGTTACACTATCCATGGCCTTGGATACCAATGAGCACTGAATAGGACAAATGATTGTAAAAGGTCTACATTTATGTAGTGCTTTTCTTGTCTATCAACCCTGTCAAACTACTTTAACATGTATGTCTCATGCACCCATTCACACACACAGTCACACATACATTCACACATGATGGTGCAGCATCTGGAGCAGTTAGGGGTTCAGCATTTTGCTCAAGGAGCTCAGTTTGTGACAGGTGGGAGAAATGTGGTGAGGTACTTTTAATCTCACTCTCTTTATATCTCCTTTGTCTGAAGCAATTTTCAAGCTCTTTAGTTTTGGTGCAGAAGTCCTCATTAGAGCTGCAGATCCATCTAATTCAGTTGAACTGGGAGACACGAAGATTTTTCTTGAGAGACATTGGATGATATGATTCAGCATGGAGAGGAGAGAAAGAGAGCAGCAAAGTCTGCTGCAGGAATCCCACAACTTCATGAACTCGAAAAATAACCCCTCCAGTTCACGTCATCTGATGCAAAACAAAATGAACTCGTTAGACATAAACTACAGCCTAAAAACTGACCTATTTGCGTGTCTTTTTTCTGTTTATAACCTTTTTTATTCAACAGAATAAAGTTCTTAATCTCAAACTTAATCTCTTAAATTCAATTTTTTAAAAACAAAATCATATGCAAGATTTCCTACTCCTCTTCTACAAATAATCTCACTGTGAATCTATATAAACTGTGAGTCCGTCTGAACAGCTCTCCGGTGTCAAAAAAGCATACAAGGTCGGTTAACAGTCAAATCCCTGTGTAATATAAGATTTAAATAATGACTGAAGATGTCCACACTGTGAAAGCCTTGAGTGGTATTCTGCATTGCATTAACCATTTTTTGTATTTGTATTGAAAAGCCCTTCATTGAAAATCTCTCCTTAACTGGAATGTGAAAGGAAACTTTCAGGTGTATCATCTCTGTGTTGAATATTTCATGAAGCTTTGACATCAGTAGCAGCTTTGAGAGGCCACATGAGGTCAGACTGATATCCAGTATCTCAAGCTCAAACCTCGCTGGGCACATTAACATTGGCTTTGTTGAAACCAACATACCTCAACATGATGTGCACAGTTTGTATGGCAACCCTGTTCCTCCACCATGAGGTCTAAGAACGACCTGGGTTCAGAGCTTATGCTTATATTCTCCACCATTCTTTAACTGACCCAGTATATTTGGACTGATCCTCAATAAGCCAAATATAAATATCATAACACAGCTGTTACATCTGTCTGAGCTTGTTGCAACATTACTATTCCCCACATAACAGGTGCAGAGTGTCTGTATATAATTACATTATAGCTTAACATGATACATTTTATTGTATTGTATTGTACATTTTTAATTTTTTTTTTCTTTATTGAATTATTATTAATATTATTTTTGAAAGCCTTGGGCATAACAAATAAAATTCCATTTACTTAGACCTTTCATTTTTACTACCTGCTGCCATTTTTTGTTTTGTACTGTAATAATTACAGAGGTTGTGTCCTGGAGCCTACAAGCAGCAAAACTGAACAATTCCTGTAATAACACTCAGGACAGGACAGAAAAATATTTTTGACATTCCAGAGTAAATTGATCAGATTTTTGCTTTAAAAAAAATACTTAAAAAATAAAAAATGTCCTGACAGCTGTGAGGATGGCCTCCATGTTACAAGTGAATGTACCCTGTAAACTTGGTGTCTGTGTGTTCCAGCGGCTGTCTGAAGAGTAAGAAGGTACAGAATGTCATTTGCTGTAAGAGCCTGACTAATCCTGTCACATCCTGTCAGGATAATTAATAACTATAAATAATTAATGAAGTTACTGCCATGGTGTCAGGTGTGTAAATAGAGACGCTCATATCAATCCTGCTGCTGAATGATGGTGACGGACATTTAATAAACTCACTCTTTCAAGGGGAAAGAATCAAACAGCTGGAACCAACAAACAAAACTCCAGTTGGTCTATTAACGATTTAAAACTCGGATTACAGTCATTGGTTTTGCACTGATTATTGGTGATCCTCAGTAATGTAACCTGTTACAAACTCTGTCCTAATAGTATTAAAAATTGTATTTCTATGGACATTTCAATTTGTATGAGGTGTGCGATGGAGAGGTCTATGAGTGTAGGACTCAACAAACTGTCAGCTAAAGCCATGGACCAGTTTCGGTGCTGGAACGTGGACTTTGTCCTGTGTGTACAGACAGGAGAGTGGTACTGAATCTCTCCTCTAACTTTGACCAAAATGTTCCTTTAAAGAGTTTCCCTCAAATCCAGCTCTTGAAGTGATAAATCAAATAAGTTGTCAATATGATTAATGATATTTACTGTCCATTTTCATGCTTTCGGCCCCGTTTTTTGTACATATGTTCATATTAAACCTATATTATATAGATCTTCCCAATTAAAATGTGACATATGTTATATATATTTTTTTAGTTCTGTACTTACATTGTTCCAGATGTTTCCTACAATTCTCAAACCAGAGAAATCTGTGATTGAAAGACCCCTAGCAGCAGAAGTTACATATTATGTGTTCAGTTACTCCTTGTGACCAAGTTATTTTGGATTAAAACCAACATTGTGAGTTTACTGTCACATCAGTGTCACAACAACTCCTTCAACCTAAACAACTATGAGTCGTTTTTTCAACCCTCTGATATGACCCATAGGAGTGTCTCCTGACAGAGCACCCCTACGGAGGCATGAGTACTGGGCCTTAGTTGTCATGGTTACCATAACTATAGTAACGGCCAGTTGTTAGGTTTATGTCATGGTTTGCTATGGCAGACACTTTTTGTTAGTTTTGTTTTGGAGTTTTTGCACTTCCTGTTTTATTTTGTAATTGGTTTCCATGTGTGTCAGTGTTTTTGCTTCCTGTCTTGTTCCTGTGTCTGTGATCTGTGTCTGCCCCGCCCTAATGTGTTTCACCTGTGTTCAATCACCCTTGCCTCCCTTGTCTATATAGTCCTTGTGCTTCCCTTTGTCTGTGTCGTTTCGGCTGTTTAATTCTGGGTTTGTTCACGTTCATGTCATGTTCACGTCTGTTCACGTCACGTTCATGTTTGGATTTTTGTTGAATAAACCTGCCTGCACCGTCTCCCATGAAATGACTGCATTTGGGTCCAACTTACCTCGCAAAAACCCTGACAGTTTAGACATTAAAACTACTTGGTTAGGGTAAGGAAAAGATCATGATTTCAGTTAAAATAATTACTTCCTCAACATCAGACGATCTTCGTTATCATGGTTACAATAATAACAATGATCAGTCATGGATAATAGAAACAGTATAAACTACTGGTTTCACATGGGAAACGAATACCGACTTCCTGTGTCACATTCGTGTGTTTTGTTGACTTATCCATCCACCACAACCTCTTGACTTTGTTGCTCTTTATACTACGTCACTGCATTTTTCCCATTGTTGCTGTCATAATTACCACGACCACTGGATGTCGCCTAGCAACAAATCGTAACCATGGGTCATAATAAGCTGTTGCTGGGTTCGTTTTTTCACAGCAGGAAAGTCTCCAGTGTCATCAGGCACAACGGTGCAAAATTCAATAAAAGTTCTACAAGAGAACAAACACAGTCGAGAGCTGGACACATGAAGTGCACAACTTAGTTACAGAGTTAGTAAGAGTTGGAGTACAAAAAGAGGTGCAGTTTCCATAGCGACACCTACGTCAAAGCAGTGATATTCATTAGCTAACCAACACTTAACAGAGAAGAGCAGGAAAAAGCAGCAAAAAGGACTCAGGTCTTTTCTTCTATGTTTCATGGCTGGAAGAAAACACAGTGACTGAGCTGTTTATACAGTGAGAGAATCTGTGAGAAGTGGACAAATAAAGTTAAACTAACTTCAGACTGACAGTCAGTGCTGGCCAGACATGAAGGAATGAGTCCTTTCTATTGATACTTGACTTGACTTGGCTGCTGCTGAGGTCAGGTCTCGTACAGACTCACTGCTGGTGTCTGTTTCCACAAGGTGGCTGGATTTATACTTACCTCTTGAACATATTGATCTTGTAAACAACGTCCCACAACACTGCACTTTATTCGAAATGAGTTTGTACCTTATTATTTAAGTTTGTTATTTTATTGTCTTGTATCTGTATCTTAAATGATTTTGTATTTATGTCTTGCTGAAGTGCCCCCCAGGGACAAATAAAGCTGAAACTGAACTGAACTGAAACTCTCTTCTCTTCCTGCTCTGGACTCCGGCCCTCTGCTGATTGGACTGTATGAGAGCTTCAGGCTCCTCAGGTTCATTCATGTACCAGAGTCGAACGCTAGGCTGCTTGTTAGCCTGTCAGCCTGTGGGCTGATAGTTACACAACTTTTAGTGCATGTTACTGATAATAATTGTTTTGCATTTTCATTCAAATACTTTTATCCTTTCTGGACCATTTCTTATTTCTGCTACTGTCATGTTCATTTACTGTAAAACCAATACACATGGAGAAATCAATATAATTATCACAATAAGTAAAGTAAAGTCCCTCTTCATTACATATGTTATCAACTTTATGTGGCCTACAGCTCAATGGTTTGGGAGGATAATGATATGTCATATCATGTTAGTGTGCCCTGCAGCAAATCTCTGCAAAATCGAAATATTTAGAAGTCCAGACTTGGACCAGTGAGGGAACACTTGAACTTCCTGGCACCATACTTACAGTAGCACCCCTTAATTTCAGTGGCTTAAATATGGAGCAGAGGTAGTCGACAAAAGTTGGAAAACAAAATGAAAAATGGCATTTTAACCTAAGATTGTTAGGCAATTATTAACTGTTCTGTTCATTTAACAGTAGCACAGCGATATAGAGACTTTCCTAATTATGTAGCAGCTGAAGAGAGCTGGTGAGAACATAAATTTTTTAGACGGAGCCCAAGTGAAACAAATATAAATTACCTAAATGACCTCCTTCACAAAATGATTACTTAGTCATATTATTCCAAGGACTGTAAATAATACCGTGCTAATTATTCCCTAATGGCTGCACACTTTGGCTGGCAAAGATTTGTCCACGCTGCTACATGAGGCCATTTGCTATGAAAATCAAACCAGTGCCTTTTCAGCCAGCCCCAGAAGCAGCTTGTTCATGTGCAATAGCACCGGTGAAGAACATCCGCCCATGTAATGTGGTTTGATTGTGAAACTAACACCTTTGAAAGCAAAACTTGCAAAAGAAAATTTCCACACAACACAACATGTGAGGAGGGATGTGGTCAGATTAGGCCAGTACCTTGGCAGTGACTGCAGCCTTTAAAGTAAATGGTAGAGATTAAGGGAGGGATTAAGAGATTTCACGTCATCAAATTTTCCACTGCAAGATCAATATCATACTCTACTATAATGACTTCATTCAGATAGGAGAGGACTGTAAGTCGTATCCAGACAAAGAATTCATTGTCTTTACTTTAAAATATGACAGGAGATGCTCCATGCTGGCACAGCGACACATACACAGCGCTCTGTGTTGCATGTTTTTCCCTCTTTGTAACTGAATATATCAGATGCAAAGCCACAGCCACCGAACAGTGCAAGACACTTTGAAAGCAAATACAGTAAAATATCACATTACATAATGGTAATTGAAGTCACATTAAATATCAGTGTCCACTGGATAAGTGCAAAGTGCTTTCATGTAAAATCGGCATAATCAAAGAATTTACTGGTGTGTATGATGTGTGTAAGCAAGAGGCTTTGATGCGAAATCAAACCACTGATGTACTGATGGAAGTTGTTATTTCTGAAATAACTCTGGTGCCAGGACAAGTTATTTGGGCGAAGGTGAGAAGGCATGAAGAAGTAAAATATCTCAAAATGTTACAGAGCCAACTTTGGGAAAATAAAATTCTTAGACTCTGTTTTTTTCGCAATATTTTTAGAGGAGCACCAGCAGAAAGAAAAAGGAGCATGAAAGTTAGACAGCACATGGCAGAGGAAGCTGAAAAAGACAAAGAGGCACAACAGAAGTTCAGACAAACAGAGGAGGCAAAACAGAAGCTGAAATGGTTACCATGGAGCTGATGATGAGATCGGGAAAGTATTAAACACCACAGCAACCCTTTTCATCTTGCTTCATCAGTTTATATGAGCTGTCTCTCTGCTGCAACGCTGAATGCCGACTGTAGTCAGCAGATACAATGGGATTTAAGGAGAGTATGAAGTATGAAGTTCGAATATATTCCTCAAGTTTGGATCCTCTATCGATATTATAGCAGTTCCTAGGACAGATCTCTTCTGGACAGAGACCTCAGATGTTGTATGTGGAGTCTGCTGGAGCCAGTATCCCAGTTTGGGGGGGGGGGGGTTCACAGCCCCTAATACTCCCATTACGACTGGGACAGCTTTGGACTTCACCTTCCACGTCTGTTCCAGCTGTTCCTTCAGCCCCTGATACTTCTCAATCTCCTTGTGCTCCCTGTTTCTAATGTCACTGTGAGCTGGGATTGCCACATCTATCACAACTGCCCTCCCCTGCTCCTTGTCAACCACAACTGTGTCTGGTTGATTGGCCAGTAAAGGTCCCCAGGCTCAGACCCATAATACTACACAAGCCAACCATGGAACACGAGCGAGAGAAATATAACTAAAGCCATACCGCCGGCTCAGACGTCGCCCGGATTAACAAGCTCAGCATCAGATATACTGTGTATATGTTGCTGTTGGGCCTCTTCGGGTTTACATCTATGTCTATGGACAGTTCTGTCAGGTCTATGAGTGCAGTGGCCCTGAAAGCTTAAGAAAACAAACAAATGAAGAAAACATCTTCCCCAAGCTGACAACATACTGTCTGCAGAAAAAAAACGAGAGAAATCTCAACCAGATATAGAAACGTGCTGCACATACAGAAAACACAAGCTTCTGTCTTCTCTGTTTCTTCAGTGTGTTTCTGTATTTGTTGTATTTTCTATTTATTCATTTATTTTCAAATTCAGAATATTTTTTTTAATTGCTTGTATTTTTTTCCCATTTGCATGTGTATTCTTAAGTCGCAGTCCACTCCGCTCTTAGGGCCACCGTTCACTGGTCCCTCTTTGACCCTTAAAGGTTCCATGTTTTACTCTTTTCCAGTGTTTTATTTGAAGCGTTCATCCAGACACTTGCTGCCAAACAACTAAAACAAATATGTTGCCTCATATTTTTAATGATGGGATCAACTTCAAACTTACAAACTGTTTGCTGTTTTAGTCTATGTTTACTGTCAAGGGAAGATTCTTTGTTTGATGGCCTATATAGATGATCGACAAGTGATAGACACAGTAGATATCACAGTCGCAGCACAGCAGTGGTGTCTACTCCGGTCTGCAGATCAGCGGTTTGTGTTCTCAGTGAGACAGAGTACAACTGGCTTATTAATACTCTAAATGTGTCGTGCTGGTGCAGTTATGTAGGCAACAGATTATTCGTGTTGAAAAATAAAACAGTTAACTGGGCCTCGGTGTCCTATCTGCTGAAAATCCCTAGAGAACACAGAATGCTGATGGCTTTAATAACAGGACACAGCATGTGGTACTATTGATAGGTCACACATTCCAATTACAGCCTTACATTAGTATTCATGAGACCATCCCATTGTACTTCCAACTGCTATGAATCCCCTCTTCAGGTGAGTGGATCTGTTTACACACATCAGAACAGAAGAATAATGTTCATATCCTGGTTCATTAGAAGGCCTCTGTGGTTTGGAAGTAGAGTGGGCCAGTGTACTGGTTTTTCAGTTCTCAGTTTCACTTTCCCTCTGGTTATATTATGAACCAGTAAAGGCATTGTTATGTCATTGTAGTGCACAGTAACACACCAGACATCCAGCTGTGTGACTAACATCAAGCAAATGATATTAAGTGTCATATTCATGTAGCAGCAACCAATGGTCCTTGTAGGGGAAGAGTGTGTGACACCAGGTCTGAGAGTAAAAATCTTTCACCTCCACATGGTCATACAAGGTGCAAAGAGAAGCTTAATGCGCAAGAATCTCCTTGAATTTCTATGAATTTACAGTAGATTGATAATCTCTAGCAAGAGGTTGTCAGTCTGTTGTTGCTGTTGTTGTTGTTGCTACTTTTATTTCTATGAAAACTGGAAATCTAGTAAATCTGGAAAGCCAAGTTTCTAAAAGTTCTTAGATGTTGAATTTGCCTCTCTGATTATCATATTTCTCAGATAAAGATGGTTATTTTTGCATTTCTTTTTCACTGGGAAATAAAAACTGTTGATGTGATTTTTGCAAGGGTCTATGAAACAAACATGTAACACCACAATCCCTCATTTATAATGTGTAATATGTTGAGAAAGACTCGGTTGTACTAGTGAAGTGACCCAGGTATTTAGCCTCTGTTGGACATTGATGAACCAAGTGACATCAATGGCCTCGATAATGACCCCAAGGCTAAATAACTTGGGTCTCTTCACTAGTACAACCAAGTCCAGTTGCCCTCGATTCAACTTCTCTTGGATAAGCATGACCTGGATGACTCTCTACAGACATCTTCTCTGTTGTTGCTTTTATTTATTTATTTGTTTTTGTATATTCTGTATTTTTTAAGAAAAACGCTGGGATGGGAGGAGCAGATTTTGAGGGTATTGTTGCCCTTTAACCATTAGGCTTCCAGGTCACTGTAGGTCCAGTAATTTATGTTACTGTAAAAATATATATATTTTTTTCATTTCAATCAAATGTTTTGTTTCTTAAGGTTTTTCTTGAATAGATAAAACTATTTCCTTTAACTTCTTTTAAATTTGGATGTATGAACTGAGGTTATTATTTTAATTTTGTTTCACTCGTCAACCCTCTTAAATTGTTCTATTTTTAATGTTTTGATGTAACTCTATTGGTGAATCCAATGATGTTGTTGTAATCAAATATAATTATATGTATTTCCTTTGAATATGGACCCCAGAGAGAGTACCTGTTGCCAAGACAACAGCTCATGGGGATTCCAATAAACAATGAACGATTGTATAATGTTAAGTCTGTTTATCCACACGTGGGCAACAATGTACTGGATGCAAGAGCAGTGGTTTAGTGGGACGGATGCATTCATGTTAACAACCGGATAAATGCATCTCAGACAATGTCTTTAAGTGGTTCAGACTATCATGTTTAATTTATTTTCATCTGAACCATGATAAGTAAATTTATTCTGGTCTTTTATGTGGATAATTGGTATGTGGACATATATAAATATATATATATATATGTTCATGTCTCAAATGTTAGAATGGACCAACAATCAACAACGCTTCCTTTCGGTTTAGGTCTAAAACCACATTTGTAATTGCACATCAAGTTCTTTAAATCTGGCATTAAGTCTTCTGTCTAGTGTGTCGACCTCAGTGAATGCCTCTAAGTACACAATAGAAATGAATGGGTTTATGACAGCAGCAGTGTAAGAAGAGGATCCATTGACTCAAGCTCTGCAGGAGTTCATGTCTCAGTGTTAAAGAGGCTTCACTCTCTAAGACTGGGAAACCAAAGTGAAAACAGTCGGGTGGGCAGGATGTCTGAAAGCTGTTGGGGCATCACTGTACAGCAACACTACAGAGCCACTGAATAGGTCTGGCTCTGAAAAATTGTGCTGGAACAAAGGCAGATGTATGAAGCACTCTCAGCATTTAGCTTTCTTTTCAACTTAATGTTGATTGAGTCAGTCGAGAAACCTCAGCTCCATCTCGCAAAGCCCCCAGCTGTCACGCAGTCAGGTGAAGGCAGCACATCCAGGACAATACGGGTATTAAACATGCTGCGCACAGACAGAAGTTTATGCTGCCCTTTGGCAAGAATTCTGACAGATGCAGGAACACTCAGAAGACAGTTAAGAAAGACAAACACAGCTGCCACACAGCACACAGGTTTGACAGCTGGATCATTTTTTAGACAAATCTGTTTTCAGATTAAGGTTGTTGCCCACATCGATACCAGTTTCATTAAGAGGAGATTTGTGCTGTGTGAGTCCACAGGGAACCGACTGTTGCCTGCTACAAAGCCAGAGGACTGTTCTCAGCACGAGAAGTTTCTCAGCTCACTTTGTCACTTTACACCTTTGTAACCAGTTAAATATCACAACAAAGCTGATTAAAATCACAGGATTTAAGCAAGTTATAAGCCACACAATTATAGGGTAAAGTTTGGGACTTGATTCACCTCGTGCTCATTCAAGGCCATAGGTTTTGTTTCAAACATGTGGTGGGCAAAAAAACTTGCTAATGACACTAAAACTTTGTGTATTTTAAGTGGAAAACCTGACTACTTCAAGACTTTTTAGTCAGTAGTCTTTTTAGGAGAATATCAATAAGTTAAAATATACATTAAATTATCATCATTTTACAGTGGCCCTAACAGCTCAATGCACTGCAACTGAAAAAAACACATGCAAATAGACAAAATACAAACAAATACAGAAAACATCATAAATGTAAATACACGCAGCAAAACCAAATACAGAAATGTGCTGCAGATACCCGCAACACAAGCAAATATATAAGTACACTGCAAGTAGCACAGATGGCAATGGAAGTGTTCACAACAGATACAAAGAGATTTTTCTTTTCTTTTTTTTACAATGCTTTTAGCTTCAAAAGTGGCAAAGCATTGAACAACAAGTGTATCCCAGTCAGATTCATCGCTTTTTTGTGTCCCTTGTGAACACTGTCATTGTCGTCTCTGCTACTTGCAGCATGTTTGTGTGTTTGTTGAGAGTATTTGCAGCACACGTGTTGTCAAATGAACGAATTTCTTCGTGTTTTGTATATTTGCATGTGTTTTTTCTGAATTTGCGGTGTGGAGAGCTCTCAGGGCCAACGTATCATTTTCTACTTCTGTGATTTTGAGAAATTAAAGTGCTTTTTTTTTAACACTCAGTAGTGTCTGCATTTTATCTTAGTGGGCTGAAAGCAGTCCCCACAGCCTCCACCAGTAAGGTAGGACAGCCTGTATGTAGCCTGTGGAAAATCAAGTGACATTGAAGAGAACCAAGTTCCATAATACACTAACTTGTCTGTCTGAAACAAAATGCTGGATGAAATAGAAATCATTATTTTTGGTCCAAAGTCCACACAGCCTTTACCATCTTGGTTCAGTGTCCACAAATGTAAAACCTGCAGCCTGAAACCTGGGTGTAACATTTGACAGTGACCTCACGTCTGAAAAACAAAAGTCATTTGGTCATGTTTTTAATCAAGCGAGAAGCATCTCAAAAATCGGATCTGTTCTCTCTCAACTTGCTCTTGACAAGGTCATACAGGCTTTTACATTTGATATCATCTTCGTCAGATTATTGTCATTCATTGTATTCTGGGTTGAGCCAAATAAAACTATCTATAATAGTGTTGGCAAGGCTGCTGTGGGCAAATAGCTACAGCTTTTCAACACACTTTACTAACATTAAACATAGAACCTTGTTCTTTTACTTTTGTACACCTCCATATATGCTGTCTGGAATTTGCAGTACAGTTATATAAGAATATTTCCTGAAAGAGAGGTCAGGTCTACCCTCTCTCTCAGACTGGAAGGACATTAGAGAGCTTTGCAATTTCACCTTTCAGAGTTCAGTTAGACTGAACTGGAAAAAAATAACACTTGTGTTAAAAAAGTTACAGCTGGCACTAACCTCCATGACAAATACAACTTGTTCACTATACTTGCTTCACACTTACAGCTACACTATGATTTACCTATATAAAGACTGTCATGTGAAATTTGCAGTAATTTACAGCAGCGTTGTCCCTCTATAGCTTCAGTAGAACATTCTGCTTTGTGAAAATTACACTGAAACTAAAACTGACTTAAAATTCCATATAAATATTAAACAGGTCAATCGCAGTTGAAAGGTCGGTGACCATTGCTACGGAGTATCACCCTCATTTCCACAAACAAGGTAAGCTACTCAAAATCTAAGACCGGAAAAGAACGGACACTCATTGGTATATCAAAGAATATGTGTATGCAAGGTTGTTTATTTCATTATCAATACTAACAATAATAATTAATAACAATTTGGAAGTTAAATGCACCTTCAGTTGGCCAGATATTCTAGTCCTGATCCCCTTTATCTTTTTTGTGTTTGTTACTAACATATTATTTCCTTGATAAATGTATATTTTGTGTTATTGTTATCGTATTATTGGCTTTAATAAAATGAAGTGCAACCTGCTGCACAATATCCTGATCCTCAGCTCATGAGGAAGCTCCTTGGCGTCATATTCAAACGCAGTAAATCAAGCATAATCACATGTGTTGCGCATAAACATACATCAGTATCATTTTATTCTTTTCATAAAGCCAGACTTCAGTTTTTGTGTCATGTTCTCCTGCAGACATATTTATCCCTCAGAGGGGGGATTAGAGTTTTTTGAAAGAACTAAGCTCTTCAAATATTATCCATCCACAATCTGGTGCTGTGCTCCTGAGGTGTCACTTCTGGTTTCACATCACACCTTTGCAGTCACATATTCACAAAATGTCGTTTTATTTTTAGGCATGTTCCTTTCCATCATTAAGAGCTCAACAGAGAGGTGCAGATCATGTCTGCTGTTACTAAGTATCAATAGTTCCTGGGCTTACTTGATAATAGGCTGACATTAAAGGTTCGGTAAACAAGATTTCAAAAAATTAATAAGCAAACTGATTTTCTATGTAAAGAGCCAATGAACATTTTGTTTTGGACTGAGACGCTGGCGGTCTAGTGCAACATCTAGTGGCAGTGACAATTACTTACAGAACCATTGAAGTTGGCTGTGTCGGTTTGTGTGTCTGTATTGAGTCAAAGACATTTGTTGGGGATGAAGCTCTACTCTTAACACTACTGTACAAGGAGTGGACGTCTTTAATGCCAACAAATCCAAAAAGAGTCAGTTTCCACTTTTCCACACAAACTTTCATTCATATCATATTGATATCAGTTTTATAGCTTTGAACTAGGACCTTTAACACGTAACAGATAAAGTGTATCAGATTAAGTAGTTATTAGTATGTGCCAGATACATATTTAATCAACATTAAGGTAAATATATTGTATTTGATCAATCCAATATTAGGGACTTGGATTTGGGCCAAAAAGATAAAAAAAAAACAAACAAAACAACAACAATGAAAGAAAAATTTTATAGCATGATATCCCCACTCTACTAACTATTCCACTAGCTAGTAGCTTTGGTTCTTGGCAATATTGTGTATAACTGGGTGGAAATACAATATGAGTAAGGATTGGTTCAATAGAGAGCTTCGAGTAATGGTAATTTAAATCATGTTGAATGTTTTTTTCTACAACCAATGACAAAGGAAATCAATGGAACGAGTTCTATCATATACCAGCATTTAAATCAGACCCACACACCCAGGAATTAATCCCATAATGCTCCACAAGTAGACAAACACCTCCCCAAACTGAAAATCGTTCTTACTGAAAAAAAATAAAGTTTCTAAACACTAGAAATGTGCTGTTTCTTCAATACTTTCATCACTAACTTTCTCCCCCTCATCAGTCCCTCATATCTCCGTGTACCTTGAGCCTGTAGGCAGTCAGAACTGTGTGGAGCACCACTGGGGGCTGCAGACACATCACCTCCTCAGGCACAGTAATTATTTGGCTCTTTTATTGTTGAATGAGCTGCTGACGGTCGGCCTGAGGGGAGTCAAATATCTTTTTTTGCCACAAAGTTTCTTGGAGGAGACTCGACAGCTGCTGGCTGCTCTAAACACTGCTTTCCTAAATTACCTCAGGTGTTGGTAAGAAGGACACAGGCATTCAGAGACTGTCAAACTCTAAGTTCGCTACAACTTTAAATTGGTTTTGATAAATTCCTTTAGTATGCAGTGAAAGAATTATTAAATATTATGGAATATCTGTGCATGACAACAACTACAATCAGGGTAAGATTAAGAAAAGCTTATGGCTAATAAAATGTGGGTACAGTTTTGCCTGAGAACTCATACTTTTTCAGTGCGTTGACCAAACAGCTTTGTAGTTAAAATAAGCAGATTTTGTGCCTCTGTTGTTGTATGTTGTAATGATTTCTTTCAGTCCATTTAACTAGTACACATATCTATAATAATAATAACAACAGTTTAGCTGAAATTAGCTGACAATCATCCATAAGCCATCGCAAACACACAAATGAATGTTTTTTTATGAACTACGAGTGCGACCAAAGTGTTAACTAACTCATGCCGCTACCTCACCCAGGAACTAGATAAATAAAATCTTACAATTACATCTCATCATCAACTGGATAAAATGAGTCTAAAACAACCAGATTTCAAAACATCATACAACACAGCATAAAATGTGACAAGGGAGAAGCAGCAGGTCTTAGACACAGGGATCAGAAAACAAGGAGGCAGCCGGCAACAGGCAGGAATGGTTATGAAAGGTGAGATGATCTGGCACTGGGAAAAAATAGCAGGGAACAGGGAAAAGGTGTGGCTGAACAAGGGAATGAGAAACAGGTGTGCAGTGTGTTCAGGTGACTGGTAGGAGCGGGAAACTCAAGAAGAGCACCAGGTGGACAGATAAGGAATGACAGGTTCTGGGAAGTTTGATGAAAATGCTAGACCCAGGGGAGAGATAGAAATTCAGGGCAGGTGTCACCAGGACTTGGTGCTCTGGAGTCAGCACTTTTTTATCTGGCTGTGCTTGTGATTCTCCTGTCCTTTCTGATGACCCACATATCCAAGAAATGTAAGAAATAGTACAATATTACAACCTTATTCATCACCACAGAGGAGCGTTTGATCTTGTGAAGGGTCTGAGTTCAATCTCAGAGGTCAAAAATGTGCAAGGAATCTTATCAGTGAAGCATAACCTGCAAAAGATCTCATAAGAAAGACTCTCAGATGAAGAGACTTTTCTTAAGCAACCCCACATACAACTCATACAGCTTGAACATATTTTAATCATATCACTGTCAAAGCAAACGTACTACAAACTATAATTAGAAATGTCAGTGACTTTAGGGAAGTGACTGTTGTTGACTTTCATTTTTTTGGTTGTGAAAACAAAATTAAAGTGTATCAGCGAACATTGATCACACTATGACAGTGGCGACAGTATCCTGTTGCTTTGCACTAGTTCAATACCAAACAGGAAAATTTGAAGTCAAACTTTCATGGCTGTGAAAACAAAACCTACTTACTCTACTTCTGTGTTTTACCTACAAACCTGTACATAAAACTCATGAAGCATTACCATTGACATGTTGTGATCAGCAATCCTCCATTCATATTATATCAAAATGTAAGCCTCTTATGATTGATCAGTTGTGGTTGTTGCTGCTTGGTTGGTTGTGTTTTTGTCATTACTTTAGAGACGAGGAGTTTGTTTTGGGTAGGTAGCCATCATCATGCAGACTGAGTCTCGCCACTTTGTTATTTTACCCTCTTTATTTTTGGTGGTATTGTATATATAGGTGAAGGTACGATGTCACTTACAAAGTCGAGCGTTTTAAGAACCCTACTGGGTCGCCACTGGAGAGTAGCACAGACTGTAAATACAGATGGACGTAGCCTCCGTGACATCACCCACAGGTTTCTTAAGAGCGGTTTTGAAGCTCAGAGTGAGCTGCTCCACTGTTGCCATCTTGGCAGTGCATGACTCTGCCAAACTCCAGGCTAATCCGAAAATGGAGAAAGAGGTGGGGTGTGTGTGTGGAGCTGAGACTTCAGAGCATACCGGTTTGTGGCAAGCATACACCCACCGACCTGTCACTCCAAGCGGCCACGCCCTCAATTATGCAGAACTTTAAGCCTTAATAAATTATATAAACAGGTTTCATGAAGGAGGAAATTTGTTATAGAGACCCAAACTGTTTCTGTACCAGGGGGGTAAACATTTATTTGTACTGTAACGTTGGATATTTGAACACTATGGGGTCTACGGGGTTTGACTCACTGTTGGAGCCAGTCTTTAGTTGTCATTAGAGGAACTACAGTTTTTGGTACTTCCATGTTGGCTTAATTTTTCAGCCTCGAAGGTTGCCGCTTGGAGACTAGTTAGGCTAGTTAGCCATCTTGTTGGGCAGTTAGGGGTTGAGGTACCTCCCAACAGTTTGTTTATGCTGTAATATTCACCATGCACAGGACAGGATCTGTAGTTGGTCTACTTGTTGTGAGCCTTTTGGTTTGTGGCTGTTGCGCTACACTTTGTTGGTCTGCTGTGTTACTGTTACATTTGTATTGTTTGTTCTCGTGGTGGTTGCCATTTTACGTCTGATGGGAGTGGTGCCCACTTGTATGGCTACTTGTGTATTGAAGGCTCATTCTTAAATCCAGTGACAGCAATTTAGTCGGTCCTTTTGTGTGTGTGTGTGTGTGTGTGTGTGATCTTGTTTGAGCCACATTTGACCTGCCTTTTGTCAGCAGCAGTACCAATTTTGTTGTGCTGTCAATACACATTGTTGGCTTCAGATTGAAGCTTAAAGATTTGTGTGTGGTGCTGCTAACCCTGAGTAATGACTTCAGTATAATCAACATTAATCCACATGCTCACAGAAGTAGTGGTGTTTGCTTTTCAGTGAGTTTTGTGGACTTTTCTGGTTTCTGCTTTGAACTGAACTGTTAACATACAGCCTTGCTAAGTAGCATCTATTTTGAAATTGTAAATGCTCAGTGAGTAAAATGCATCACACTGAAAAATAGTATGGTGGAGCATTGTAACAGTAACCTTTGATGTATATTAGCGCCACATTGTACTTGAATGTTTTGTATTTGTGTGATTAATAAAACTATTTATGCATTGTCTTAAGGCTTTGTATGTGTTTGTCCCTTTTCTGCCCCTGTCTTCTCTGTAGCTCCACACAGGTGCTTCTTCATCAGTCATCAATGAGAGGCACCTGGGAATGAGGTGCTTAAAAGCTCAGCATCAGGAAGGAGAAGCTCCTCCATCTGTCTTTGGAGTCTTGTTTTCGTGTCCTGGTTGCTCTGTGTATTTACGTTAATAAATGTTGTTGTTGTTTTCTGTAGTTGATTGGTCCGTTGGTTCACCACCTCCATATCCTTACCATATCATAGCAATAATTACATTTTTTAAAACCTTAAAGGTCCAATATAGTATAAAGGTAGATGTCCATGTCTTTTTTGATTATAAAGCAGGTCTAGGTTCTATATGAATACTGTGAAAGTATCAAAGCGCTCAGTGTATATATATATTTATATATATTTACCTTGGCTTGAGGAAAATGTGTCTAATTGGACCTCTTTGAATTTTAATGGAATACTCCTGCATTCAATGATTTAAACGCTAACAGCAAACCTTTCATTTTAAAACGATCAGGCAGCCAGTGTAAATAAACAGGTATAATGTCATCTCATCACTCAGTTCTAGTTATTCTGTGCTATGTAACTAAATGTATGTATGACAGCTCCACAGTCAGCTAAATTAAACATAGACTGAACCTCTGCAGTATATATGACTGCTAAGACAATATTTGTGGTTCATGCAAGAAGCTTTTACTAATATCAGTGGATCTCTCAAACATGTTCCCTCCTGGTGTCCACCAGATGCTACCACACCTTAGAGCACAGATCACTGTGGGACCCTCAAGGGGGTGGTGTACTACACCATCAGGAGGGGAGACACACATCAATTAGAAATGAGCAACTCAACTACCCGTGACGCTCCGGTCATTAGTTCTAGCGTTCTGAGGTCTGGACAGCCATTCCAGCACCACATGATAAATTACTCTGCTCGTTTATAAAAGTGCTGGCCCCCAACCCACACACACACACACACACACACACACACACACACACACACACTCTATCATTGAAGCACCTATCAAAATTTAATTAAGAAATGTGCAGCGAGACACAGTACACTCTAACCTATAAAGACAAATGGTAAACAATAAGAAAATACAGCGTGACACGAGGATTGTATTTCCTCAGACATACTGCTAAATCAATATGTCATCAAGCATCCCTTGAAAGGGAAAAAGAACACATGTTTTCTGTTTTTCTTCAGGTCAGCAGCTCAATGGATTTTTCTTGACATGTTTATTCAATTATTGTAACTAAAACTGAATAAGGGAAGGGGGTTTGGGAGAAGACAAACAGAAGTTATGTAATTAAAAAACTCTGAAGATAACATTTGCTCCTAAATTGATTAAATTAAGAAATACTATGACGGCAATCTCACAGCAATTCCAACACTTTCTTTGCAAAGTTCATTTAAGTGGTTTCAGCTGATGTCAGACCCTACAAGCTAAGTCAACTGAAGAACTGAAACTTAGGAAACATAAAGTGAAAGCAACCAACAGGTCAGTCGTGATTAAAGCCAACACAGAAGCTCTGGTAGAAAGAAAATATAAAGGCTGAGCTGTTGATGAACCAGCCAGAAAATTTAAATTTAAATGGCGAACATGGTTAACACTAAGCCTTCTTTGCATTAGCATGTTAACATTTTCATTGTAACCATGTTAACATGCTAATTTAAGCATTTGTCTCAAAGTACTGCTGTGCCGCAGTGCAGTCTCAGAGAGCTTCTAGCATGACTGTCGACTCTTAGGGCTCTATTAACGATCCAAAGCGCATGGTCTGAAGCACATGGCGCAAGTGCATTTAGGGTGTGTCCATGTCACTTTTGCTATTTTAACGGCAGAGAAAACAGTCTTTGCACCAGGCGCATGGGTCAGAATTGTTGTACTTAATCTCTTAATTATTCATGAGAGTGTTTTGGTCGTAACATCCAATAAACCAATCACAGTACCATCTTCCATTCCCTTTAAAAGCCAGGCGCACTTGTACTTTGGCGTATTGCCATTATAACGGCGCAGTGTTTCACACAGTTAGATTCTATCTGAGGTCCGTTGATTACATATTGTGACTGACCAGTGAGCTCAGTCCTGGCACACACATGCAACAGCTCTGTGCACACTGAGGGGCAAAGAAGGGCTGAGTGAAACAATGTGCTGCGCACAGCTCTACAGTGCAGTGAGCACAAATCACAACGTTAGAAATATTTCTATTTATATCATGAAAGGTGTAAATAAATCTTCAGTTTGTATGAAACTGTGGTGACAAATTTAGATGATGAATGTGGAACACTGTGGTGGATTTACCAGGTAGAAGGAAAGAACGCTTCTCTGCAGAGCCACGTGAAACTAGAAAATACACTTGCGTTGCGTTGTCTTGTTAACATGAACAGGTTTTGAGTGTTGACCATGTGATCAAGGTGGAGTACAACTTTTCTGCTGCCATCATAACCTCCATCCCAAAGTCATATATTTCTCTGCTAACCCTTCAAACTCATCAATCTATAACTCAAACTTTCATTATCTCACTGGCACCTTTTAAACAATGAGTTGGAATATCCTGGATTTGTTTTGCACATGTATACATCTTGTCCTGGTCTCTGGACCAGGTTATGCTGCCTGGAGTAGTCCAATGAATATTTGAATTGAGACCAGGATACATGTAAACACCTTATGCAGGTATCGGATCATTCGTTGTTGGTACAGCGCATAGAGGCTGAGATGTTGAGAAATGAAGACAGTTGCATACAGATGATCAGAACGTTAGACCAAGGTGAGGTGAGTTTATTTATAGAGCACATTTTATTAACAACAGCAATTCAAAGTGCTTGATATGTATATTCTGTCGTATATAATGTTACAGTGTCAGATGTCCACATTAAATGTGGCCAAAGTTTCAAATAATGTGGTGAACATGTGTAAAAGTCCCTGCGAGGTGTCAGTCTGCTCTGAACAATGGGTTTCCAATATTTTTTCTAGGTATAAAGAAATCTGAGTCACAGATTTCTGCTCCAAGCTCAGCTCGTTCACCCAAAACCATTTACTGAGTAGCATTATAGGCGTCATCCTGCATTCAAATAACCGACTGTTCAGGTTTACCATACAGTCGTTTGGCAACAGCAGAATTAAATTTCACTAGCAGTGTTAGCTTTGGTTGTCCTGACAGCAGATGTTTCCTCTTCAGTCTGAGTTTTAGCACATTTTCCACATGTACATGTTTTGACAGGGACATATTTTCTGTACAGATGTGATGTGTGAAAGACTAAATCCACCATTATTGTCACAAAATAAACAGGTAGTGGGCGTGATAATTACCAAGACATCCTGCCGTAATCTTTGTTGCTACGGATGTTGGCGCTGTCCACTCTCTTATTCTGGATCAGATTGAGTCTTGAACATCAACATCTACAGATGGAATTGAGAAAGTTCCATTTCCAATCAATTATGCTCTGTTGCTTAGGTTTAGAGTTTGCTCTCAGAACCATCACTGGGTGTGCTGGTCTTTGGCAGGCTTCCGGATGTTCGGCCAATCAGAAGAAAGTGGGCTTTAAAGGAGGCTTCTTAAGGAGGCCTGGGCTAATATTGCTTTTTTTTCAGTCTGAGGCTCAGCTGAGGGGCTGCATAACAGGCAGTCTGGGAACAAGGAACAGAGACATGTTTTGAAATGTGAATCATGCAAAGCTGTTCTACTGGAGTCCCGGAATAAAAATAGAGAGCTGGAAATGAGCATAACAGCTCCCCTTTAAAAACATGAAGAAAACAACAGCTTAAGAATAGCAAAAAGCAAGAATATAAACCCAGATACTGTTACATGGGTATAAATAACCTGACTGGTAACAGCCAATAACTCAGAACAAGTCAAGCCTACATCCAGCAGGATGGAAGCTGCAGGCCACAAAACCAAAACAATGAGCTGAAAGAAACAAACATGATCGTTACAGTTGAGGTGAAGTGTAGAGTCACACTGTAATGCTCACATACTCATAGGTATTTAAACCATTCTTAATTTAAAAATATTAATTAAAGCAGCTTTAATCACTACTATCTAAATCTCTATCTATTGATCTACACAGCGATGGACATGTGTGAATCTACACCTGAGTGAAACCACAGCACAGGTAAAGTTTTGCTTTTGGTTAAATGCACAGAGAAGTACAGATTAGGAATGAGAGTGATTTTACAAAGATTCCCTATAAAACTACACAGGGGTTAAAGTGGGATTTGGCAGATGGGGGAACCCTAACATATGGTGTAATGGTGCAACAGGGAAAAATGACTCACATCAAAATTGATTTGTACTGTGAGCTGCGGTGGACTTGGACTTTTTCTTTGTGGACATGCTGTGTGATCAGCTGACCTTTCAGAGAATCTGCGTGTTGCAGTTTCAGCTGCCGATCAGTCACAGGAATTTCTGGATGCTCTATGAAATGTCTGTTTCTCTGTCCTTTTGACACCAGAAAAGCTGATGTCAAAAAGGTTTGTCTTATGTCCTCCTCCCCATAAAACATGACCAGCTTTTGGCTTAACAACACTGAATGTTTCATTCTCAGTCAACATTCATGCGAGTGCTTCATAAGCTCCAATCTTCAAAATGTTCAACAGCCTGTCTGTAGTGTGGTCCAGGATTGTGTGGTCTGGCCACAAAAAATTTGCCTCTTAACATTATCTCAGCAAACTTACAGATGAATCTTTGAGCTCCTCCAGAGCATCAAGCATAAAACCCATGTTCTTCATGAAGTCAGCTGAAGACAGCTTTGCAGCAGGTCCCTCAAACATGCAGCTGCCGTTTGAATTATGTTCAGTATCTTGCACCATGCCTTGTCCAAACAGCATTCACTGATAATACCTATTTCTGAGTCTACAGAGCTCAGTTCTCTGAACTGTATGAAATCTGCACAAGTGACGTTGGAGTGGAGCACTCTGCCAACGCACAGACCATTTGACTTTTGCATGTCAAGAAGTTCTGGATGGTCTGTTATGTTTTGAATAATGAGCTGGTCGGAATGCTCTTCTTGTGCCAGAAGTGAACCTGAATTTAACTCTTTATCTGATTTCAAGTATTGCAACTGCCTGTTTCTGACCCTGAAAATGTGTGTTCATTTATTTTTTTCTGCAATGATGTCATTTGTTTTTCCATAGGGAGAAATTTTGCAGGTTTGCCACTGGCAAGTGCCTTTGTGATTCTTTTCTATAAACACCAAGTGATGTAGCGCTTCTGCAGACAGAGCATCCTGCTGCTGCAGCTCTGGGCTGTGATTTCATACTGTATATGCATATATGTTTTAATTTTTGTATGAGCTCATCATTTATTTCATTGTGTGTAAATTCCTTTTTTTCAATACATTTCTGCTACTTCCCTGTTCCCTGTAAAACGGTCTGACATAAAGTGTCCACATGCATGAAATTTAATCTATTGATTTCATGTACCTGGAGACAAATTCTTTTTCATGACATTAAGCAGAAAATAGAGACATAATTTTTCAAAATACGCACAAACACAAGTGCGCTGAACTCTGTCTGACTCAAACAGCTGAACTGCAGAGTAACGCAGTGCACGTGCTGAAATTATTCAAGATAAAACAAACACCTCAACTGCTATTCATTTTTTTCTGAGGATATTTTATTAAAGTGGCTAAAACACATTGTTTCTGTCTTGTTTCTCCTCCACAGCAGCTCATCACTCAGATTCTGTTGCTTCTCTAAACCAGCAGAACACTGATCTGGATCTATTGCAGCTAAAACACTGACTATAGCTAAGTACGTCACACGACCCCACGTCAAATAACTCGGACTATCACTTTAAATATACTGTACATAAACATGAATCTTTCCCTAACCTTAAGTCCTGTGAGAGTCTAAATATAAAACCATGAAAAAGTTTAATCATGCTGTCGTCACTACAATTAGATATTTCACAAACTGACAGTCATGCTGACCATCACAAAAATAAAAAAAATGGACAAGTCAAGTCCATGTTCTCAAAATCAATAGATCACATTTTGTGTGACATGAGACCAGGTTTTATCCGTGAGATAAGTTCAGTCGGCTCTCATCTCCAAACATTCTGCCTGTTTCCTGCCTCATTATCTCGTTCTTTACAGGTTACTAGCTGGTAAATCACACACATACTGTATGATGGTAAAATCATTTCAGCACAATATAAATGTAAATATCTTCCTGCTCTACCTTCCTCTCATTCACGTGATGTCATCAGGGACATGCTTGTGCAGGCAGGAGGTAGAGCTCCAAATTGACTGAGAGATTATGATCAACCTGGAAAGTTGTTTTTATGCCTCCTCCCTTTTAGCAGCAGCATTCTGGTCAGAGCTCTGGATTTTATGAAGATGTCTATAGTTTTGAACAGAAAATGCAAGAACAAATTGCCATTTAAGGTAAGAGCGCTGTGTGTTCAAGGCTGTTTCATGAATATTGATATTTGCTAGGCTCTGTGTTTTCAGAGTTTCCCAGCTGATAGAGGAGGAGACTGATGGTCTTGGATGGAAAATGCATTTTGTTGTTATGCAAAAAAAAATTAAAGGTCCCATATTTTACACTTTTCTGGTGTTTTTATATGGAGTGTTGATCCATGAGAAGATATATTTGTTGTTTTAAGAACCAAAACCCATCTCATAGTTTTACATCTCCTCTCTCAGGCTTCTCTGATTTGGTGCTATACAAATAAAACTGAATTGAATTGAATCAGAAAAGATTGGCTCATTGGCTGACTGTTGCCTGCCACTATAGTTTGGTAAAATTCACCCATAATGCTAATGGTCAGTCAGTGCTGAAATGAACCGAACAGACGGTCAAATTTGAACTAAAATGTTCCAGCTGGATTTTGTGTTTAGCTTTACACCAGAGCCTTTGGCCTGGTTCCGGTGCAAACCTCTGGATTATCTGGCAGCACCGGGGTGACTGTGCACGGTGTTGCAGTGTCCAGGTTCTATGAATGAGTGGCAGAGTCCACTGCGTGGACTGCGTGTGTGGAGGCCAGGGAAGCGTGTGTGGCGGCAGAATCCGAGACCGTCGGGGACATTACGGTAATTGGGATGCTGGGTCAGCAAGACTGGAATATGGCGAATGGATCACCAGAAGAAGGAGCAGTCTACCATCACAATGCAGCCTTGAATAGGTATGACTGGGACTGCAGACGAGAGACCAGCAATGATGTTAAGGTGACTGCATGGAGGGAACATCTATGGGCGGCGGCATGAAATTATGGTGTAACTAATAAAATAACATGAAAAGTAATCCAAGTGTTAGAAGAATAGTGGTAAATAGCATTAAAAAGATTAAAAGCTGTAAATAAGACTTCTAATACAGATCTAATAAAAAGCAAATTCCAGACAAACACTGGGAGAAACCAAATCCTGCAAGGTTTAGATGGTGCGTCCAGGTGGGCGGGGCTTGGTGACTGCTTTGTTGTGACATCACAAAGTTCCAGAAGTCCTGACGGCTGGTTTTAAGGCTCAGTTTCTGAATACAGGCTGTGTGCATTTCTCTGTGGACTGAGGCTTTGATACTTTCACAGTATTAATATAGATCCTAGACCTGATCTATAATCAAACAACACTTGTACTATATGGACCTTTAAACTGCTGGACCACAGGGCAGACTACACACAGTCTGTCACTGTTTCATCATTGTCATGGTTTGGCCTGACAGGACTATTTCAGTTGGCTTTTGGACTCTGTTTGGAGTATTGGTTGTTTTCCTACTTTTACTTTGAAATTACTTTCCTTGTGTGGATATTTGACTTCCTTTCGTTGTCCTGTTTCCCTCCTTCCCGATTGTCTGCCCCGCACTAATGCGTTTCACCTGTGTTCAATTACCCTTTCCTCCCTTGTGTATATTTTGTCCATTTAGTTTGTTTCAGTTTGAATATGTAAGTTCCCTGTGTCTCTTGCTCCTGTGTTCCCCGTGTTTTTGTGTTTTCTGTTTTGCTTCTGTTTTACCTGTGATGTTCCCACCGTTTTCTTGGATTTAATTTGTAACTTTATTTTTGTCATTAAAACATCTCTAATTTGTTTTCTGCATTTGGGTCCTATTAAACTTGAAAAATCGACAATTATTATTCAATGTTTGAACAAATGTTTGCATGTCAAATAAAAGGTGACAGTCCTACCTGTTACCAGTTTCATTATTTCCCTGTGTTTTGCAGGACAAAATATAATCTGGCTACAGGCCGCACATGCAGGGGCCTGTTGCACATTTATTTTTAATGATCTTGACAGAAGGCAAGCAAACTTTTCATCCTCTCTGAGGGGCTAAATATGGACTTTCATACTGCCCTAATTATACCAACAAATGTGGCTCCCAGGATAAATTATGCATTTTCTCCTTCAGGAATTTATAGTTGATTTTAAATACAACCAGTCGTCACATCCATGACATATGTTTGTACAAGCAGATTCTAATGCTGATCTTATCCGGATAAAGAAGAGAATGACGAAGGAAAGGAGATTTTTCTCAAATGAATTACATTTAGTTTTTTTTTTTTTTTTTTTTTTTTTTACAAGTGACTGCCTTTCACTGGCCTCATCAAGCCACTGAAAACCAACAGCAATCAACTGAATAAATCAAACAGGAACGGTTTAAGGAGGCTGCTGTTGGTTCGTAACACATTTCAGATGAAATGCACAAGCACACGGATGCATGCCTGCGTGGAGGCACAAACTAGTTTGCACACAAACGGCCATACAGAAATGCACACACACACACACAATACACACTTACACACACTCTCAATTCTTATGGGTCCAGGCAGTGGAGCCGAAGCATCTTGGCATGGTGATTTATTCATTTGCTTCTAGCAATAACTGAGGATATTGTTCGCGCCCCACCCATAAATCTATGTTATTTTTCCCAACATGGAGATTTGGAGAGCAGAAGCAGCCGAGGGAAATTGAGATGATGAAACACGATCTTGACTTTTCCATGAGGAACCTGCACGGCAGTGAGCAACAGTGTTAATGTGTGAGTATGTGTAATTTTAGTCCATTTGTGTGATGGCCATAGGAGAGTCGATTTCTCCATGGCTAACTGTGCAGCCAGCTGAGCAGAGTCCACGCACATACACACACACACACACACACACAGTGTGCAGGCAGTGTAATGTGCAGTACATGAGACCATGAATTATGTACTGTGAATGTCACTTCTCCACGAGTGCACCTTCAAGGTTTCAGCGAAACTCACAATGCCTTTAAAAGTAAAAGGAACACCTGAATCCAACAGCTGTATTCAAACATGATACTGTTGCCATTCAATAACACTGTTGCTTAAGAACTTATCATTTATATTTATAGATCCTCTTCATAAATACACTTCTTTCAGAGGGTAATCAGATCCCTTCACTTTGTTCACACTTTATGTTATATATATTAATTTTTTCCCACACAGCAAATATAGACTTTAAGAATTGTTTTTCTTCCAAATTTTCGCAAATGGCTGACTGACCTGTTGTTGTTCTAGAGGAGAGGAGATTTTTTTGTACTTGAAACCATAATTATATTTAATGGATATGAAAAAATAAAATAAAAACACCAGAAAAATTTTAAAATAGAGAAAAAATGGGATTTTAATTTTACTTTAATATCTTACTGCATAACAACATAATGCATTTTTCCATTCAAGGCCATCAGTCTGCTCCTCTATCAGCTGTGAAACTCTGGAACACAGAGCCTAACAAATATCAGCAATATTCATGAAACAGCCTTGAACACACAGCGCTCTTACCTTAAATTGCCATTTATTCTTGCATTTTCTGTTCTAAACTATAGACACCTTCATAAAATCCAGAGCTCTGACCGGAATGCTGCTGCTAAAGGTGAGGCAGGTTTTCTTCTTGGAATAATGAATATTTTCATTGCATTCCTTTTTTTCAGATTCAAGGCACAAAAAACACTTTTTCCAGGTTGATCTCCTCATAATAATATAAACAAATATATCTTCTTATGGATATCAAACACAGACAAATATAAGTGTAACATATGGGGCCTTTAAACAATTTTAGCATGAGGCTGTAAGATAACAAAATGTGAAAACGTGAATACTTTTTGAATGCACTGTATGTGAGTGATTGTGTAGTTTTTGCATTTGAGTGTCACACTGAGCAACAAGAGAGCCGTCATGTCTGAATTTCATGCTGAGGAGGTTTCGCGCGTGAATACTTTCTTGAAGACCAATAGAAAATAAAACGTGACATGTATCCTTGAACATCACACTGGAATATCATTGCTTTTTCCACAGGAAACAATGAGTCAAAATAAAAATAAAACAGATCATGACTTACATCATAATTTCCAGCGCTGTGAAGGAATAATCAAACCACATACAGTTTAATTTATGTGTGAATGTCAATGTTGTTTAGTAGTGCTGAAGCACTGGATGACAGCATTGATCAGATGGTTTTAGAAATCAAGGCATCGCCTTCAACTGGTCTGAACTCTGTTTAAAAGTTAAGCATTTCCATTCTGTCATTGTATACCATACTCCACTACATTTAAAATATAGTACTTTATACCCCACTACATCTATTTGACAGTTAAGTTACTGGTTATTTTGCAGATTAAGATTTTACACATGATCTGTTTATAAAATGCATTATTAGGACTGGAACACTCAACAGCAAAGACTGGGTCAGTGTCAATGTCAGCACAGGCCCGTTTCCACATATTAACAACAGACCATCTACACTGTGCTTCTATTGAAATACACATTTTTTGTGTTTACTAGTTACACTATGTTTACTCCACTCAAAGGCCGCTTCAAAAAACAAGTGTCCTCAACTGCCCAATTTAGGATAAAATATTTACCAGCTGTGACAGCGTGGCGGGTGTTGTTTTCACCCTGTAAGTGTGTGTGTGCGTGTGTGTGTCTGTGTGTGTGTGTTGTTATTGCAAAATGTGTTGCTGGAGACACCGACCGTAGCAAGAACTAGCACAGAGGTGGTTTTGAGCACTTTGGCAGCTGTTTGTGTTTCTGTGTGTCCGTGGCTTGTCGAAGATACGGTGACGAATCTTTACAGCTGGGTAGTTGAGATCAAAATGAAGGCTGAGTATGAAGATGGATGAGTACTGAGTGCCAATGTAATAATGTAGTAATGACCACTGAGTACTCAGTACCACAGTCTATTTGCATGTTTTCTTGAGCTCTCAGCGATTGTACATAACAACAGAGACAGTGGCGATTGCTCTAAGACTGCAAGGGAAGCTCAGCTTCCCCTAAAATGTCAACAAAATAAGTGGTCAAATATGTACATTGACTAAATATGCGCTAAAACACGTTTATCTTTTGTTCAGAATCAGCTACTTATCACAGGTAACCGACACGACTTCTTCTCCTTCCTCCCCGCAGCGCCACAGAGCTTTACACAGTGTAGACGCCGAGCGTCTCCTGACTTCAATGGGGAAGCAGAGAGTGGGTTGTTCCACTGCAGCGAAACTAGACGGTCATTGGATAAATGCTGGGCTTTGTCCTGCCCATCGGACGCTCAGCGTCTCTGGGGGTCTATGGGACAGTGGGCTGGCCCGGACGCTCGGCTTCTGCATGATGATTGGATGATCTGTCTGAGGCTGAGTCCCTTTTTGATTGACAGCGAAATGAGCGAATCAGCGATCTTGAAGTATAAGCATCCACCGGAGCATTTTTCAAGTTTTTCATTCTGTTGTTCGGAGTTGATCTGGAGACGTTACTGATCCTCAGCGACTTTGTCTTTGATAAAAACGACTAGCGTTGTGTTTGGCGACTCTCTTCTGTCACTCTGCGAATTTACATATAAATAAACGGACACATTTTATGATGTAGGCCGAAAATGAGCTTCCCCTCCTTATAAGACCAGCAGCAGCCACTGCCCTAAGAGCACTTGAAATGTCCCACAGGAGAGCTTGAAACGGTCCTATACACTCACCACGCAGGTTGCGTAGGGCCCCGTAAATTACACAAGGGCCCGGGTTCCCCTCGTGTCAAACCGTGTGTCAATGTTTACAACTGCGATGAGAGGATGCCTCGCAACCCTCAAAGGATGGATGGATGAGAGGATGAAGTGAAACTATCCTTCTGGTCATGAAGAATGAAAAAAACACCAGCAGTCAGGTAAACGTGTCTTCCTTCCTCATCAAATTTATGACCACATTGCTAAAAGCTAATAACTAATTCTGCACTTTGGAGGATTTCCTTCTTGGCATAATGAATATTTTCCACCAATCACTTTTAAGATATGTGCAATTTAAATCAAAAAACAACTCATCATCTCAATCGACCTATAAGCTCTCACACATTCTGGTTGGTTATGCACGCACATATCTTATAATGACATCACTTGGAAAACTGTCTGTATCCTTAGTCTAGATTCTGCACAGTTGATACCAGTGGGAAACAAAGTTTTAATCAATGGTGGAATATAATCAAAATCAAAATATTCACTCACAGTTAAACGTTCATCCAAAATCAATGCATGAGGTCACAGACCTTAAATATGTACCACTTAAATCACCTATGGCAACAAAATGTGACGACACATCATAAGTCTCACATACTGACCTCATGCGGCGCTGCAACAACTACTTTGATGACCTTTTTGATGAATTATGTATTTTGGTGCAGGCCGTGCTCTTTTCTCTGGGATTTACTGGACATGATCCAGAGCCTATGAATAAAATGTATTATTATTATTATTGCTATTATTATGCATTCTGAAGTTCAGTCCTTTCTCACAATCGAACGCTGCCTGTGTGTGAAGCAATTGAAAACAGTCGGTGCATTTATAAATGACACACATCTACTTCCCTCTCATTTCAGCTATTCACTGAGAATGATTTGTGCATTTAGTGGTTAATCATTTTCTTCATCTTTGAAATGGTCATGAATCATTAAAGTTTTCAGAAGAGTTTTCAGGTTCTGCTGTACCTTTGTCCATCTGTTCGAAACCTCAATAGAGGTTAATATAAATTAGTTATCTGATTAAATTTTTAATCTAATTTGTTATGAACATAAAGTGAAGTTGGGAAAGATGTGATGTTTTCAAAATGAAATAAACCAAACCAAAAACCAGATGAAACTTACTGAGAGATGTTGCATGTATAGAAACAGTAGCTCTGGTTTGTGGCAAAGTGTTTGTTGGAGAAGAACTCTTCTGGTAATAAACGTATATAAGTACATATAAGCTACTTCTTCTGTGTGCATTCATAATGCTGAATATGTAATAACATTGCTGAAAGTCACATACAGTCAGTATATCAAACAAAGTGAAACTGGAGGCTTCAAATGTACTGTCACTTTAACAACGCTTCTGTAATTAAATGAATGCATTGTTCTTTTTGTTCTTGAAGTCATTAACCTCATTACCACTGATATTTTATATTGATTGTTCGTGCTTCTTTTTGACTCTTAAATGAAGCACATTAGTGATTTAGTATTGAGAGACGTGGAGTATTGGAATTTATGGCTCAGACCCGAACCTGTAAACAGGGTTTATAGAAGATGTGGTGATAATTTGTGGGAACAGCAGCATTAACAGCACCATCCAGTGTGAGACACAGAACACCAATCTTCTCCACTGTGTTGCCATTTGTTCACAGTAAATGTACCAAGATAGCACTATAATTTGACAGTGATATAGTGATGTCTAAAAATGATACATATTGCACCTTTAAAACACTAACACACTCTCTCACACACACACACACACACACACACACTGAAGCTATGTGTTATTAGCCATGCTTGTGGCATGGCTTGAGGGATGGTAATGTAAGCTGGTCTGTCTATCAGTCAGTTATATATTACAATGTCATTTTATAGAGACATTCATCCTGCGACATTTAGTGCCATTGGCAGGTGTAATATTGGACATGACATTTGAAACTTTCCATCTAACACAATCTTCAGGTCAAAAGTTCATTTTATCCAGAATTTTTGTTTATTACCAAATACCTGCGAAACTAATGATATTCATAATTCAGATAAACATATATTGTTGTGATGTCACCACCGTGTGGCCAGTTAATTATGTTTTGAGATTTTTCCTGATCTCACATAAAACATGAGATGTACAGGAATCTTTCATATTTAAATTCTATGTGCAAATACAGGATTTCCTCTCATTAGGGCCCGAGCACCAAGGGTGCGATTTGTTTGTCAGAAACTTTACTTCCCTAAAATAAATGGCCTTTTTGAGGGTCTAAACATGCTCAAAAAGTCATGAAACTTAGCACACGTGTCAGGCGTGGTAAAAATGTACACATTTTATTGTAACAGGAAATTAGATATGTTGAATTTACTGTGCAATTTTGCAAAAATACTGTTTTTGCAATTTATAGGCACTGGAATATAACGAACTCCTAGAGAATTAATCAGATCGACATCATATTTGGTCAATCTAATCTTAAGACCTTGGCAGCTCTGAATTGCAAAGCAAGCGTACAGAAATACAGAAATTTAAGATTGTTTTGATATTTCATTTACCATTTGTAATGAATTGCACTTTCAAACATAGGGGGCACTAGAGTAGAAATAGAAATGGACATTATTATAATTCTGTTTTTAATAAAAAATAAAACATAGTGCAGCAGCTGCAAGAGCTGGAAGAAAGCTGCAGCAGCTCCAAACTAGCCATCAAATCTCCAGTAGTCCAAGGTGACATGTTTGTATTTTTGTTTTTAATACCAATAGTCCAAAACCAAAAGGTGTTCCAGTCACAAACATACAAAAATATTTGAGGAGCTGGAAGCTGTTAGACCGGTGTGATTTAGGATTGGTGTACACTTCCAAACAGCATTCAGCTCCCACATTGCATTGCCTGGCTTCTGTCTTGCTGTCCTGGCATTCATGTACACAGAGGAATCTCTGAAGCCTCGAACTGGATCCCATCCGACAACTGAGCACAATCCCCTTTAAATGCCCAATCAATGATTTAGATGAAAATGTAACTGTGGTGTTCGAGGTGCAGTGACAGTGAAAATTGTTGCCTCACAAATATCTGTAATTTAAGCTCCAGAGTGCTCAAGAGAGAAATTTAAATGTAGCAGGGATTGGAGCAACATGCCTTTACGTAAGGACCAGATGCACTCTGGATCCTTTTTTTTTGACAGCTGGTGTTTTTATGATTTTTACTTCTTTTTTTCTTTTTCTTTTTTTTCAAACATCTGATAACCATGCCACAATGAACTTCAGAACACAGGCACAAAGCACAATCCATCTATAAACCCAAGCCTATAAAAATTGATTTTCCTTCTGCCTCAGAGCATGCCTCGAAAGCTTTCTCTTTCTCTTGATTTTTATCATTTTTTCACTGGCCAGAAATCTGCAATTACCAGCTCAAATGAACAGTTTTAATAAGGTTTTGTTCTCTTGTTTACGGATTTGGGCCTGAGTCGCGACTGTCCATACAATATGTCAACATCATGACTCAAGGCTCACTTTGGTAGAATATAATACAACTTTTAATACACAAAATATCGCCTCATTAGGATTCCTGTTCAGACAGTAGCACGTTGATTGTGCCTTGGTGTCCAGTGGTAATATCACTATACTATTCTGCTTCATGCTTTTAGCCCACAACGACATGAAGGTGGGGTGATGATGTTAATGTTCTCTGTCACTTTTATGGAGGACGGTTTGGCCAGTTTTCAATACAGTGCTTTCAGCATGATACACATTTTTCATGTTGATTAACTATCTGAGGACCAATCAAGTGAAGTTGAAGAGAAGCAGCTGTAAAACATAGATCAATCTGTGTAGTTACTTTCCTGGAAGGGTTTTTATGGGATTGGCATCATGATAACATAAAGACAGGTTCACGTGCACCTTGGATTTTTAAGCTCTTTGCTGTTCTGGGGGGTATCCACTGCAGCTACACAGATATAACATTAAAGGAAAATGTGATGTTGTGATGTCAGAATCTAGACTTTATCTAATGAAAAGCATAATCTCACCAAATCCAATAATCATTCATTTGGTGATTTGAAGAAGAAGAAGAAGGGAAAGTTGTCCTTGATTAACTGTATGTAAAGCAGTTATAACCAGCTCCACCCCAAGCAGCTACAACAGTAACATGCTCACTCATATGACACATCAGAATTAATAATGTAATTTATTGTATCAGTCACAAGGGCTGGTCTTAAAATATATCTAGCTAATAATCCTAATGTACCTTTAATGAAGTAGTAAGACTTAAATGTGCATGTTACTTTATGATGTTGATACTTTTACAGAAGTAAAAGATCTGAGTACTTCTTCTACCACTGGTTAGTCCTTGCTATGTCCTTGTATTATAAGCAGCACAGGTAGGTGCAGCTTTATAAACATGAACGTGAAATAACGAGCCAAAATTTAATTATCCAATGTTGCAGTCTTGTTAGAAAATTAACTAATTACCATAAAATAAATGACTGGAGTAAATCCATAGAAGCTATTTTGTGGGCCAGTCACAAAAATCCTACATGTGGGGAGCCAGATGAAACTCTCTTGAGGGCCAGATCTGGCGCCTAAGCTGGTCTTTATATAGATAAATATAGACCAAACTCCCATTGGTTTCCTTCCTCCCTTCCTTCCTTCCTTTTTTCCTTCCTTCCTTCTTTTCCCATTGACTTGGAGTCATGATGTAACAGTGTGGACCTGTCTCTGGGGTGACTGCTGAGGCCCTGTAATTATAGCTCCATCACCAGCAGATAATGCTCTCAATTTGAAAAGCCTCATCTAAAGTAAATACCAGGAAGAAGAGCCTCCAACAGGCTTGATATGGAGAAAAAAGAGAATATTATATTCCCTTGCTCTGTAGACTCTCACTGCGGGGAGGGCTGCTACATGGGCTGTGTGTGTGTGTGTGTGTGTGTGTGTGTGTGTGCACAAGAGTGTATGCCTGCATGCTCACCAGGAGGGATGGAACTCACTCAGCCTCATTAGCATGGATACAAATAGGTTCTTTACTCCTGATATCTCATTGTAGAGACATTTTGGGAGAGAGGGAGAGTCTCTAATGAAGCCCCGTACATCACAGTGTGGGCAATGAGGCGGGGGATATAGGGAGAGAAAAAGTGAAGTAGGAGACGGTCGATGCAGAAAAATGTTAGGAATGAAAGAAGGCAAGAGTAAACATTTTGTCACATGAATGACACAGTGCCCCTCTAGACCAAAATGACAAAACTGCCCCATGGGAAATTTGTCTTCATACAAAGAAAAACATGCCATGTTTTCATCACAGCCCTATTGCCAGAGAAAAACGACAATACTGAACAATTCTGCAAAAAACATCCATGGAAACAAGTCTCACCTGTGTGCCCACCTGTGCATGGCAAGTACAGTATGGTTAAGGTTGGGTTTTAAAGATTTATCCATATAATCTTTTATGGGACGACAACTCTGCTCCTCCTCCAGCCATGCTACAAGTCTATCCACCCGGTGTTGTAGTAGCGTTGTCTTGATTTTCAGGACTTATGACTCAACTTGGAATCGGACTTGGACTCAGACTGGAGGCTTGACTGCAATTAGACATGGAAGTTACACTTTTTTTGTTAGCTACAGTGCGTTGGTACGCATGCTTGCGAGTCCATCTGTTTGGCTATTGTATCACATACTGTAAATTAACTCCCTTTGAAATGTTGACAGTTATGTCATTTGTATGTCACCTCTTTGACTGCGCCACAGTGGAGTACTGGAATCTGTATATGGACAGTATCCCAACAAATACTGGGAAGTGTATTACAGTTTTTCTCAATTGCTAAAACACTAAACCCTATTGTCTGAACCAAATGCTCAGTTGCCTGAACCCACTGATTGAATCAGTGACTCCTTTGGCAAAACCATAAGCACTTTTCACCTGTTTAGACACAACTTGCCAACACATTTTCATTGTGATGCACCTGTGTTGCATAATGGTGAGCACAGGTGGCAAAAGTCAAACACAATTAAAACACAGGTGTCACCGGTTGAACACAACAACTCAAAATTGGTCACACTTGTAGCTAATGATGTGAGGGAACAAGCCAGTTCAGAGAGCACTGGTTTGTGAGGCACTACAATGGATAGAAATCGGGGGAGTTGGTGTGAGAGGTGGTCGAGGTGGTCGAGGAGGTGGAGGTGGTGGAGGTGGTGGAGGTGGTCAGCGAAGACAAAGAACAGTAATAACTGATGAAATCAGAGCTACTTTGATTGACCATGGTATGAGCATGAGGGAGGCCGGACAAAAGGTACAACCAAACATCAGTAGATTCACTGTGTCAACCATAATCCAAAGATTTAGAGAAGAGAACAGGTAATTACCTTTTTATACATTATAGTATGTAAATGTTGACAGCAATTACTGTATGACTATACTATATACTGTACCACAGTATACTGTAAGTAAATATATGTTTCAGTACATCACTGTGCCAATGTACTGTAGTATTGTAATGGAGGGTTAGTCTAACTGTTTGTAGGCCTTGTATTCCATGTATATTTTTGTAACTGCATGTTCTCTTTATGTAGAATTGAAAGACTGCCACATGGGGGTTGGAGGACAGCTATGTTCTCCCCACACCAAGAGACCCTAATTGTCGATATCCGTGAGAACAACGCCATTAAGACTACGCATGAAGCAGCTGTACAGAGTGCCCTTTGAACGCAACTCAGACAGAGTCAAAGAGCAAAGATTCCAGTATGTACAGGTTGGTATATATCCAGACACATTCAATGTTGATTACTGTAAGTAGTGATTTACTGTAGTGGCCTAAATCACTTTTTCTGTATCACTTAAAAAACTATATCTATTTCTACAGAAAGTTTTTCAACTGGATGCAATAGAAAGACCCCATGAATACATCTACATGGATGAAGCAGGGTCTAATCTCACCAAAAGGAGAAGGAGAGGCCGTTGCGTGATTGGCCAACGGGCCATTGTTGGTGTCCCTGGGCAGCGTGGTGGCAATGTCACATTGTGTGCTGCCATCAGCAATCATGGGGTTTTCCACCATCATGCCAACCTCGGGCCCTACAACACTCACCAGCTCCTCATTTACCTCAATCACATGCGAGATGCATCACATGCTCTGTTAGGGCAGCAGGATGAGCATCCCATCTATGTTGTTGTTTGGGACAATGTGAGTTTTCACAGAGCCCTCCATGTTAGAGAGTGGTTCAATATGAACCTTCCACCGTACTCCCCTTTCCTGAACCCCATTGAAGAATTCTTCTCCTCATGGCGGTGGAAGGTATATGAACGCAAACCTTACACCAGGGTAAATCTCCTGCAAGCCATGGAACTAGCCTGTGGTGACATAGGTGTGGAGGCATGCCAAGCCTGGATACGGCGTGCCAGGGGTTTTTTTCCCTCGTTGCCTGGCCAGACAAAATGTGGCCTGTGATGTGGATGAAGTCCTGTGGCCTGACCCAGTACGGAGAAATGATGCTATGGCTGAGTAATGCACTTCTCATTTGTATATTTTTGTACTTTATTTTTATGTAGGCTTACTGTATAAAAGTGCTAAATGCACAAAATTTCTGTTTGTTTTTGTACTGTACAAGTGCTACGTGTAAATGCGCAAGATTTCTTTTTATTGTACTTTTTTATTTTTGCTATGTACAAGTGCTAATGCACAGTTTTTTTGTTTTGCAACATGCATTTAGCCTACAGTGAACAATAAACATTTATTTCCAGAGCTTCATGTCCTGAGCATTGTGTTTTCTATTTTTCTATGTAGTGTTTAGTGACTGCTCAGTAGTGTTTTTAATTTTGATTGACTCGGGGCACGATTTGACAACATAGTTCAGTTTTGAGCACAGATTAAACAGTTTTGAGGTGAAAGTTTGGTTTTGCAAGAAGAGTCTAGGGTTTGTGAATGTAGCTTGAAAATTGGGTTTTGTGTTCACAGTTTAGAGAAAAGGAGAGCTGCTTTCGAGAAATGTGTCTTAGCAATCGAGAAAAACTGTAACTCTTGCAGAGTAGAACTCTTTGTACAACTGATTGCACTGAAAAACCATCCCAGTCTTTTACAACATGGGTCTCATTTCACATTCCTATAGGTCAGATCTGGGAGTTCTGCAACACCGCTAAACATAGGTCAGACAGGTAAATAAACACAATCATACAGGTTTTAAGAAACACCCAGAACAAACCTTGAGGTATTTGAGACTTGAGATAGAAATAGTCAAGCCTCAACTTCTGACCTCGGAAAATCTCTGTACAATAAAAAAAAAGAAATGAGGCAGCATTGTATAGTCACACAGCTGTTAAAAAATGCAAATGGTCAGCATTGAGAGATCTAAATGTCTTGGTAACTGACTTGCAATTTGCTGTGAAGACTTGTAACTTTGACTTTCGCTTGAGGATTGAGACTTGACTCAAGATTAGCTTCAAAAGATTTCAGATGCTCTAGATAATCTGGCTAAACTGTTGGGTCGTCTCATCTTTGATGTCACAGTCTTTCCAGATATCAGCAATTGCTTTAGTGAGCAAAACAGTCAAGATAACTGTCAGAAATGATGGTCAAAACTACAGACTTTAAAAGGGTTTCTTTTAAAGTTTTCTCTGCTGCTAAATGTGGCTTTGCCAAAGCAGGTGGTGGTGATTGACTCTTGACAAAAGCTTCAGCCATTGTTGCGTTTACAAAACAAGAGGTTATAATATGTCCTATAATATGCCCCTCATCGGAGGCAACAGTGACTCGCTATCGGAAAGAGACGAGATGGGCTGAGGCTAGCTGGTTAGCGGGCTAACTTCAGTAGGAGAAAATACATAATAGAGAAAAGAGTTAACACTGGTGTTGCTTTCCACCACTGGAGACAGCTCTTGGTGAGTAAAGGAACGAAGTTTGATGCTGAACTCGCATAGTTTCTTTTACATTGGTAAGTAAACAGCAGTTAATGCTAATGCTGCTACGTAACTTTAGCAAACCTTTCCTTTTAACTAAAGTTGTCATAAACAAGTGACTCAAGTAAGTGACACTAATGACTAAAACCCTTTCTAACACATTCCCTGGAATCAGCATAGCAAAGTAAACAAAGACAATACTTTGATCCAAATGTATATTGATATATAAATATTGATTAGTGCAGCTTTAATCTGAATTTGACAAAACAACAAAACATCTTAACCTAGTATATCCTCAAAAACTGAGCCAAAATTCACCAATCATCTCCTCCCCAGATGATGAAACCAGGGCAAGGAGAAAAGGGAAATTGGGACAAAATGAAACAGGATGGAAGCAAAGAGGAAACAGAAAGAAAGTGTGACATGGAGGAGAGAGATAGAGAGAAATATCCTGTGCTGCTTCCTAACTGCTGCCAAGAGACTCAGCCTCCATTAGCTTTCACTTCTGAAGACGAGTGCAGGAATGTCATTCATTAGCTGTGGATCATTGAAAGGGATTATAATGCTGCACTGTGACATCAGTGGACACGTTGGCTTTGATTAATCATCACTTTCATTCACTTTCTCTCAGTCCTCACCACCACCTCTCTCTCTCTCCAAAACAAAGACTGTTTTTTCTCCTAAACTAAAAGAACTTGGGGACTGTGGAGACTCTCAATTGGAAACAGAATAAGGGATTTTGGATAATGATTTTTTTTTTTAAGTTAAAACACATGCTGATAGTTTTTGACTGGCAATGCTAATACTTATCTTAAGATCTGACGATTTTCATGCCAGAAACTCTCAAAAGTGGCTGTTTTGACCTCAGCAGAAAAATCGCAGAAATTGTTGTTTGAATGTTGTCTTTCAGGAATAATAGCAGAAGTAGTTTTACCCTGACCTCTTAAGAAGGAAGACAGGGTGGATAACCAACAAAGTGTCCGACTTATACACAGTTCATGTTTCATATCCTAAAACACTTAACAATGATTTAATTTAACCGTAATGATTCTCTAACCCTTGTTCAGGGCTGTCTAAGTGAGGAGAACAAACATCTCACGACCACAGCTTGCTAGCAGTGTTTCAGACTGGTTTAATATTATGTAACATGGCTAACTAGCTAACTTTATAATAGTTTGTTTGCTGATAAAGGAAGCAGCATTGTGTTACTGAGGATGACAGGGTAGATACTAAAGGTCATTTTAAGCAGCCAGTTTCCACAGTTTACACTCAAAGTCTGTTTTATTGTACATTATTTACAGTATTTTACAGTGTTATTAAAATTTTAAGACGCTGCTAATACACAATGTTTCTCAAATAAAAACTTTTGAAACTACTAGTTTGCAAAAGTGTTTTGATCAGTTTTACTGTTGGAAATAAAGCTTCAGCAGCATCAGAAAAGGTTTAATGATTAACATGACTCCTTGTTAAAGTTCAGTACTCAATTTGAGAGTGAGAGCAGGTCTTCAGTTTAAACGCACAATATGCAACGTCTGCCTCTAGTGGTCTCTCAATCAAAACAATAACAAAAGACTGCACTGGGTGATGTCGCAAAGTATCTTGGGACCATGGGAGTTGTTGTTGTCAGCTTCTCCCAGTTTGGATTCTTTCAGTGTCAGTGGTTCAGGAGCTTTTTACCTGGAGCTGAATTATCCACAGAGGTCTCCTCCTCTCCCCAACAAACAGACCAACAACAAACCAGTAGAAACAAGGAATAAAGCAGTTTCACTTTAAAAATCAGTGATTCACTGACGTGCTTCGGTGGACACAGGACGTCTTGGAGCAGCTGGGAGCTGAGGTGTCTGACACTTACTCAGCTTTTTTCTCTGATAATTTAAGGTCCAGACGTCTGATGATAAAAATCTGGCTTAAAACTGGATAAAAGTCAATTTTGAGCATCTGGCAGGCAACCACAACACTGACACATGTGCATAGAAGATATGATGTCAGGCAACCAATGAAACGGACTATTACCATGATTAAAATCACAGCTTTCTCTGGTTTGAGAATTGATGGAAACATTCGGGATAATATAAGAACTCCACAACATATCTAACATAGGTCTGTTTCTATTTCTTTGGGTTGCTCCTTTTATTTTACAACAGGCTAGCAATTGTTGGAAACTAATTTAGCTTCATTCTGCAAGTAAAATATTAATTACTTATTATGTATTTGACTTTATTTTCTCATTGTAGGAGCCAGAGTAATATTGTAACTGGCCTTCCACCATTGTCTGATGCTCAAATCCCAAAAAAAGAAAACTGAATGAAAATAATGGAAATCCTCACTGTGAATACGTCACACAGTAATAACAGTATGTGCAGAAAACAGGGCTGAAATATGCTGAGGTTTCAAGTTACGCAGACTCCCTGTAATGAATTCAAAACACTTAATTACTGATTACTCTAATAACCACTGCACATGCAAGAGTTTACACTTGTTGATTTAATTATTCATACAGGCATGACAGTGGATGTACTAAAAGGGTAAAGGGGGCTCACAGAGGCTGCAAATGTGCAGGGCCCAGATTATTGTGCTACACCGCTGCTTAGCGTAAACCAAGTCGAAGCCTAACCACAGAAAATTCTGCACTGTCTCATTTTCCAATCTGTGCTGTTGTTTAGTTTGGAAGAATTATTTCAATTAACAGGCTCAATCCAAAACATCAGTGATGATACTATAGTCAAGTCAGTCAGTCAGTCAGTCAGTCAGTCATTCAGTCAGTCAGTCATTCAGTCGTCACTTCATGTATCTGGGGTGAATTTCTCCTGTAATAACGACAGCCAAAGTTACACTGAGGTTAGGCTGAAATTTGCCATTATTTTTCCCATTCTTGAGAAAAATGGCCTTCATCAGTTTCAACCCGAGTCCCCAGATTGAACTGACCGTGGAGCCCAATTTTTCTTCCTGTGAGTGGAAACTGTCCAAACGCTACAAAGGGTAGATACAATGATCACAGCCTGTCCTGTTACATAAAAACTATCCCAGTGGGACAAGGAACCTCTCAGTCTGAAATATTGATTTTAAACACACATGATCAAACTGAAAGTCCAATGTGCTGTTGTAATGTTTATTTAATCCCTGATCAGTTTGACCATTGAATGCTCTGAATGGGTGAGGGAGTGGGGTGGATCACAGTTCATAAATGTGGTTCATCCATGTAAAATCATATGTTTTTTTTTTTTACAAACTAAAATGCTAAAATGCTAAAATGCACAGTGCGTGTTTTTTGTCCGTCAGAAAACAGCTTCATTTGACTGGAGTAGAACCATAGACTATAGACAGATGGACGTAGCTTCCCTGACATCACCTATAGGTTACAGAGCAGCAGCTTTCTTTTTCTTAAGCTCAAAGTGAGCTGCTCCACCATCGCCATCTTGGCAGTGCCTGACTCCGCCCCTAACTCCAGACTAATACAAAAATATGCAAAGAGGAGGGGTGTGTGTGGAGCTGACACTTTGGTGCATGCCGGGTTTGTGGCAAGCATACGCTCACCCACCTGTCACTAAAACCGTCATGTTTCAATGTAAAAATTCACCCCCTGTACAGTTGTCATGAAAGAAGAAATTAGCTCTAGAGACCAAAACCGTTTTTTGTACCAGGCTGCAAACATGTTTATTTCTGCTGTAAAGTTGGACATTTTCACATGCGAGTCATTAGAGGAACTGTAGTTTTGCCACCAGAGGTTGGCGCTTGAGTAGAACTGATCCTGATTTGCAAAACAACCAGGTCAGATTTCAACCTGATTTGTGATCTGGCCAATGGAGAGGCGCAAACACATCACATCTGGATTTTATCCACACACTGTAAACTGGGTGTGATGTGCTGCCTTGTGATTGGTTGACCTTCAGATAATGCTCATGTTAATCGGTAGTTCTTTAATGTGTTAACTGGGGGTGAAGGAAATCACACAGCTGTATCCAATAGCCATTATTAATAGTATTACAGTTTATTGACTTTTCAACTGATTCCTTGCACCACAACCAGCATTACCAACAAATACTTGCTCTCTGTACCCTTAACATGACTTGTAATTCTAAGTGTAACTTAAAGTAAATCAAAATCGTCCTTTGACAGTCAGTTCACTATGTCTCAGCAGACTACAGTCCGTGGAAATGAACAGGGCGTCGTCAGCAGCAGCAGACATGGGGAGGTCCTCTCCACAGCAGATAACAGGGTAATAAAGCCTTCTGCAGGAGGTCATGAACGCTGCTGCTCCATGATTGTTTCCTGAGCTGCAGGGCAACAATCAATCCACTCTCTCCTCCTCTCACACTTTCCTCTCACCTTATTTATGTCCCTCTCTCCTCCCCATCTCTACCTGCTGCTGCCTCTTTATTTATCTCTCTTCCTTTTTTATCCGTCAACTTCTTTGTTGCTATGCTCTTGAGACAATGATACCACTGTACAAAGATGAGAATGGTCTCTTGCATTTGTAGTTTTTGTGTGTATTGTGTTTCTGAAAAGGATGGCAGCTGCTAGTTTCTCAGTTGTAAAAATTTGACTTTTGATGTCTATGTTAATTACGGTGGAAGCATGAGCCTCGTGTGTGTCAAATTAACTGAGAGATCCTGTAGCAGTTATCTGCTGCTTTGATAATTTGAGCAGAACCCTCCTGGTGTCCATGAATATGGGTATAAGATTACGTGGATACAAGGTAAGGTTGTCGTTTTATTAAAGTGCTTCCAAATTCTTCACTTCTCCCTCAGTCCATCCAGCAATCACCTTATTTTCCCCTCTCTACAATTTCTGCAGCTCTGCCTTCTTCTTTTCTCTCATAATTTCTTGCTGTGTATTCCTCCTTGCAGGTATTCATCACCTGCTGGGTTTCACATGCTTTCTCTTTGACTTTCCTTCCTCAGCTTTCATCCCCCGCCCACGTCAATATCTTCTCTTACTTCAAATCAGGAATGCATGTTTAGAAAATGAATTAGAACATCACATATTTCACTTACAGTCAAAAGCAACCACTCTCTGTGAAAATTTCTGTGATTACCCAATTGTAAAGCTACAGGCCAGTCTGAAGCTCAGTTGGAGGTAAGAGTGCTGAATCCTAAACAGCAACTCACTACAAAGAACATGGCCTATTTTAACGAAGACCAGTGCAGACGCTCCACCATCTTGGCAAAATCAGTGTAATAATTGGGCTTTAATTTTTTTACTGTGCTCCTAGATTTAGCTGAGACTTTCTTTGGCAAAAGCATAATTCACTGCATTCACAATATTTTACTACTTAGTGTCTCCGCTCCAAGTTTCCAGCTGAACTGTTTCAGTGTTTCAAAAATGTTTTGTAATAGACATTTGCAGAGTAGACCAAAATGACAAACTATACCATGTGAAAAGCCACAGGATCTTTTTTAAGATCTTTTAGCAAATATTTTAGCTCCACATCTTAACCCAGATGACAGGAGGTTAGTGTTTAATCGCCCTTTAGAGGTGGTTCAGAAGTCGTTGCTTTTTAACCTTGGTAACATGTCCACATTTTTTTATATAATACATGACATAACATCAGTGAAATAATCAGTCAACACCATGACTGAGTATTTCCACCTTGAACTGTAGTGAACCGATGACTCATAATAATAATGTCACATAAAAACAGATTCAGGTTTCATATGTCACAAACCTCGAGAATCGATCCTGTCAACGTGTGGTGAAAAGGGGCGGGGAAACAGTGACTGACCTTTCAAATTAAAATACTAACACACAGAACCTCACAGATCCTCTATGAACTAAGCAAAAACAAACATCCAAATGAAGTGACAAAGCGGCTGAAAGATTCGAATCACAACTTCCAGTCATGATTTTCACAATAAAATCAGAGCAGAAACAGGATGCAGATCATGATTCAGATTGTGGATTGTGACACATACCGACTAGGGCACATACCATGCAGCGAGTCCCTGGTTCGACTCCTGGCTGTCAGGACTCTTTGCTGCATTTCATTCTATCCCAGCATTTCCTGTCAATCTTCACTGTCCTATCAAATAATGGCACAAAAATGCCCCCAAAATTAACTAGATTCGTACATAATCTTCTGGCCAGATCAACCAGCCCCAGGTGGAATTTATACCTTTTGTTTGGTCTGTAGGACAGACTTAAAAGTCTGCACAGAGGAGAAATTGTTCCAGTCAGCATGCTCAGTTGTGGGGGGAAAACTCACTCTTTGACTCACAGAAAGGCATATTAGCCATTACAATAAAAGTACACACACAAAGTGTCACAAACTGGCTCAGTCAGTGTGACAAAAGGAAGTCTGTGCAAGGAACTAAACAAAAAAATCTGTTATTTAAACTAAATGAAACACAGTAAATGAACAGATTGTGGAAATTATCAAAGTCAGCGATGGAATCCATCCAGGTACAGGATGTGTGAGAACGGCGCCAAAGTGGACGAGTTGTAATGAATAACAGCGGGGAAACAAGAGAGAGTGAATCAGTGAGACAACTCTTACAGCCTACAGTTCAGTGCATCAACATTACATGGACCAGCACTGTGGTTGATGACTAGCACTGAAATCCACACAATAATTACACCCAGGGAGCAAAGAACAACACAAAAGCAGCAGTCAGTCATAATGTAAACATCACACCACATCTCATGTTAATAACGCACTGGTATGCTGTTGTAACAAGAGAAGTGTCTTTAAGAATGCAGACTGGGTGCGACGTCTACATGCTTCTCCCTTTATGACCGGATGAGACGTACATGCGTAGTATATGATTTTGTTGCTTTTAAAACATGTGACTGATGAAATTAATTATGATTTGCTGAAATTTGGGTCAGGAAGAAGAAATCTATTATGGGAAATGTATTTTGTTTGTGTTTTCTGTGGTTTTAGCTGCAAAATGGGTTTTTAAAGTCGCGTTTCCGACAATGGCTGACAACCTGAGCGAGGGGAGTGACACCGAAGCAGAGTACGCCACCTGCTAAACTGCTAATCAGGTAGCCAAAGCTCATGGTGACATGTCTGGGGAGGGGGATCGGTGAGCCAGTATCAGACAGGTAAAGATTCACCTTATGCCACGCTGTCACTAAAACCTTTATTACTCAGCTATCTGAAGCAGATAGAAATGTGAAATAAAAACCAGTTGAGACCTTAAACCGTTGTGTTTTATTGTCAATCACTGACTTTACTCTAATGTTCATCAACATTAAAAAAAAAAAAAAAAACATTATAAAGAACTGAACTGAGAATGTTGACAAATGTGCTTGTTTTTCCAACCATATGCAGTTTCAAAGGCGAATGCAATGATTTACAATAAAAGTCAAAAGGTTTAAGGTCTCAAATAGTTTTTATTTCATGTTTCTAGCTGCTTCAGAGGCTGAGAAATAAAAGTTTTAGTAAATGTTTTTCAGAAAACCTTCATGTTTCAGGAGGTTTTAGGAGACGTCTGAGGTCTTAATGGGTTAAATATGCAAAACGCAATTGGATTGGCCAGAACAACTCCCTCATAATATGATGAAATGAAGATAAGATGAACTTTATTAATCTCTACAGGGGGAAATGACAAGAATGCTTGATAATATCAGGTGTAAATACAAAGACCCGTGGCTCATGTTATTATCCAGACCCTGTATCCAGATACAGATCACATGGAAGTGGTTTCAAAATAAAGGCTTCACATTTTAATGGATTCATTGCAACGCACATGTAGAGTTGAGCTGGTGTTGCGAGCAGCTTTGACAAATCAAACTCAATAAACACAGTAAAACTGATGGATTGGTTTGTAGAAGTTAGAAGCAGTTGTGCTTAACAGTGCAACAGAGTTTTCCACTGGACAGACTGTACATGGCATCTTTAGAAATAACTGAATCTAATGCCTTCTATTGCAAAATGTGATGAAATGATGGGATGTCAAGTTGGAGGGAGTCAAAGTCGCTTGTTGTACATGTCACTGACAGCGCTGGTGTCATCAGTATGCACGTCTCCTGCCTCAGACTCTGTCGCGAAGGTATCACACTGTGTTTCAAGGTCTCCATTCATAATTTATGACCCCCCACTCTCTAGCACCGACTCAGCAGGTGTCTCAATATGTTGCATATACCTCGGCCTCCTGCGAATAAACACAGAGAAATGAAGTGTACACCTTTCTCTGAATTCATTTCATTTGTCTCACGCAGCTCTCAGGTGCACCGTTATCAAACAGCTTTCTCCCTCTTTGAATACATCTGAAATGTCTGCACAGCTCTGGGTGGTGTATAGGGGAATGGAAATCCACAGTGTGTATGTGTGCTTAAGATGTGTTGGTATTGATCTTCGAGGAAATTGGAAGAGAATCACTTTAAAGCAAAGAGCGCCTTTACCAAAAAGCTTGTCAGTTGGGCTATTGTGGTGGGAAAAATATTGAAGCTGAATGAAAGAAAACCACTATCTGAGCAGAGCCAGAAAAATTCATTTATTTTCTTTGCATCCTTTTGACAGCAGATTAAATATGACAACAATAAATGTGTTGAATTAGTGATGTTGATTAGTGAACCAGATCATTTGGCTCAGCTCAGCAGTAAGAGCCGGCTCTTTGGGCTCCCAGTGACGCTTCTTTTATTAACATGTCTGGCTTTTATAAATCAGTCAGATTTAGCAATGTGTTGACCTTTGATTGGCGTGTGTGCATGTATATCACTTATCAAGTTATAATGTGTAACTTCTCTAAAAACAACTAGACCTATGTTATATATTTTGTCGAGTTGTGTTCTTACATTATCCCAAATGTTTCCATCAATTTTCAAACCTGTGTGTAACATGACAGTTTAACATGACTGGTTTGCACCCTTAGTTGCACAGTCTGTAAGTTCTGCCTCTAGGGGTCTCTCAATCAAAACAACAGACAGTGTTAGGTGAAATCATGAAATAGTGTGGGATCATGGGAGTTCACCACCATTACCGTAAGCTCCTCCCGGTTTGGATTCCTTCAGTGTCAGTGGTTCAGGAACTCAAACAGACCCGGTGATTATGACCATTAAAAACACTGAATAAAGCAGTTTCACTTTTAAAGTCAGCGTTTCACTGACGCTGTACAGAGGACAGGGACGTCAGGGAAGAGCTGGAGCTGAGATTGATGCTAAAATTTGTTTTGATTGTTTCTCTGATAACTTATGAACCAGTGTTCAGGAGGATTTTACCAGCAGCTGAATTATCCACAGAGGTGTCCTCCTCTCCATAACAAACACACCAGGGGATTAAAACCAGTCAAAACACCCATAAAGCACTTTCACTTTAAAAATCAGTAAATCAGCGCATACCAAGGCTTAGTTCTACCTGCGGCGGCCGGGATCTGACCTGTGGCCTCTCCCTGACTTCCCTGTTTCTCTCACTGTAGCTATCTGAATAAAGGCAAAAATGCCCCAAAAATGACTTTAACAAAATCACTGATTCGCTGATGCTTTTCGGCGGACACAGGACAGAGTGTCTTCAGGGGCTGGGAGCTGAGCTGTCAAACATTTTCTCTGATATCCAGACGTACGATCATCTTCAGCTGGGTAAAATATGTAGTGGAAAACGACCAAATGACAGGAAACCGTTACCATGATTAAAATCACAAATTTCTCTGATTCGTTAAATAATGGAAACATTTGGGATAATATAAGTGCTCAACTCAATGAAATATATAACATTAATGTGGAAAATGTACATATTAGAACCACTAGAAGTGGCTATATTCCGCGTATTTATATTAAGGTGTTGCTTGAAGTGATGAACCCAAAACAGTAGAAATCCAGTATTCATGTCACAAAGCAAGGTGTGCCTGCTGGATGATATTAGTGAGAGGTTCAGGTGAGACAGTGAAATATGATCCAGGAATTCAGTTGGAGGAGCAGATTAATGTGTTGAAAGTCTTATCAGACGCCAAAACACAGCACAGCAGTTTGTAATATTCACAGACAGCATTGTTTAACTCTGTGGCAAAATTTGATCTGTTATCACAGTGATTTGCAAGATAGAAATACTTTGAGGTGCAAAATAATCTATCAGGAATGTGTGCTCGGATGTATCTGGTCAATGTCTGGATGACGTCATGTTGCATTGCAGCAAAACTTGAGAATGGTTCAACTCAACCAGTGTTGTGTTTATAGCTTGTTCCGCTGCCCTCCCGTGGACAAAAGATACTAAAATAATTAAAATCACATGACATTTGCTGCAGATAATGACACAGTATAGACACACTATACCTCTTCCTGCACGTATATGAATGGGTTTTTAACCTAAAGATGAACCCAAAAGAAAACACTAGAACATGGTGTTCTCAGAATAAATTTACATCCCCAGAGTGTTTTATTGAGACACACTGGTGAGGTCAAAATATCACATAATGAGAATGCTGATATTATCTTTGTATTCCTTTCATTCTACATGCATTTTGCAGATTAACATGCTTTGAAAGTCTAGAGTGAGTGCGCATACAGTAATCTACAAACATGACCTTGTTAATTGGATTACAGCATTAGCAATGCTGAAACTGTTGAGATGATGAGCTTCATGTGTTTGATATACTTGTTAAATTCCCCCAAAAGAAGCAGAAGGAGCAGAGCCAGGACGGGAGAGATAACGCCTTTATATGAGATCAAATAAGCACTGATTTAGAGTGCAAAAAGTTCTGCATCAATAAACCGTCATTTGATGGGTTTAATTTATTTCAAAGAGACATTAAAATAGACTTGGAATATCTTACCTTTGTTCTGCCTAAAAAAAATAGTTCAAACCTAGTCTCAGTCTTCTTTCAGGCAATCTGGGCAGGATCTTCATTCTCAAATTAGGCTGTTTTTATTCCTGGAGAAGTGCCGTAAATCACAAATGAGCCTTGATGAGTAGGAGATGCATTAAATTTTGATCTTTATAGCTGTATTATTTAATGCGAGGAGTGGCTCACCTTCAGTGCATCACACTCCTTTGATGTCTTGCCGTTCAATATCCCCATGGAAAAAAAGCTATTTATTTCAGGGTGTTTTCATAAGAATGTGAGGCAGTAAAAAATTAATTGCATCATAACACTGACATTTTTGGCACTTAAGAATGAGGTGGTGACTGAAAATGAGATTGTGTGCCATTGGACTCAGGTGGGACTATCCTGTCTTCATGCACAACAAATTTGCAATGGCAATTTTTGCAGGGAATCTACCTCTGGCAGCCAATACATAATCAATGGTGGTTAATAAAATTAGTAGTATTTAAACAAAGCTTGTAGCACACAGGGTTGTAGATGTAGATGTTATGTTACTCTGCAATACATTGTTGCTGTGAGTATTTGCTTTCACAGAAGTTGTACAGCAAAATGAATAAATCTCATCAAGGAATCCAAGTGGATATGAACACTTGGTCTTCACATCTACTCAAGGTAATATGCCACAGTTAAAGATTATATGTTTAACATTCAGAAAACCCTTGTTGTTAATGACACTAGAGTGGTCGTTAAGTGAGCTGCAGTCAGCATCCTGTTTCCCATACTCCCGTGGTAGGCAAGCCACACACAAGCCTAAACTGCGAAATGATGGTCAGACTGGGAAAGAAATTCAGCCCAGTGTGCGTGCTTGGAAAGTACCAGTTTAAGGGAGACCAGGAGAAGACACTACATTTTAGACTACATTGGACTTTCCAGTGAAGGAACAGCAGCCAGCATGGACTGAACCCCGCTTTAGTCACTTACTCCAGCCACATACCAAACACCCCCCCCGGCGGGGCGGAAACACATTCACCTGAACGGAACAGCTTAGTAATATGCTGAGAGGATATTACTACAATGTTGACCCTATTTTTCTACCCGACATCACTCATATTCCTGTTTGGTAGTCCCTGTCCTTTGGATGGGATTCAAACCCGTAGTGTTATGTCCCACCCATTCTAGTCCGTGTAAAATGCAGCACTGAGATTTAATAATGCATGAACAATGAATGTGCTCATGTGGCACCGACATACAGCATGAAAGACATGTCCTACCGTGATGATAATGATAATGGTCCTAATTCACTGTTTATAAGCACAAACGAGAGAATCTTAGATATGTTGCAGACTTGAAAATGTGTCTTACTTTTGTTAACAGTGTTGCATGTAGAATATTGTTTGGAACTAACGTTTTTACTTGATCACGTGCCATTAAAGTGATATTTCAGTCAATAAACTAACTACTGGGCTTCAGACAGTAATTTTGTGAACTTTTTCTCTTAAGATTTTCTAAAGTAAACTGGAGGTGCAATTGGAAGAGTGGAAAAAATAAAATTGCCTCAAGTCAAAGGTCAACCGAGAACATGCTTCAAGTTCTGTTTAAAGAAAATCCATTTTTCATAGAGTTTGCTGCTTCACTGGCGACATTTCATTTCCCAGAATCAGCATTGGATCTTTGGGCATGCAGAGAGAAAGAATACATTCTGGCTTGAGTTTCCATTATGAACACAGACTGTGAGCTGGAAGTAGAAAAGGACAAGAGGGAAAACTCTGGGACCAGCACTGCCATATTCAAACCTGCTGATTTAGCCCCTCTCCTGAAGGAGAAATCAAATGGAATTGTGGTGTGTTTGTGGCAGTGGGAGGCAGGAGACACAGAGTGTGTATTGGTGTGCATGCCACCAAGGCATAGTTGATGATGTTGCCTATATCAGAAGCTCCCAGAGTGGGATCCAGGATGACCAGGGGTTCTTACAGTTCTGCATTTTTTTAAGTTGTTTACAGGTGTGTGTGTAGAGAGTGGAGGTTATAACCACAGTCCTTCCTTTTTTCTATTTAAAATTTATTTCAAATCAGGTTCAGCAGCCACTTCTGTGCTGAGGCTCCAAACCTTGTACATTTATTTCACGTTATTTGTTAGTTCGCACTTTTAGTTCATGATGAGCTGCCACACGTTTTTTACTAAAAGAACAAACAATGTTTTATACTAACAGGAATGATGTAATATGTGATGCACTGATGCTTGTCACAATCACACACCCAATCATTTTCTCTAGGATTCAACTGTTATTTTTTGTCTGGAGCCGTTTCACCACTATCCACAGTTAATGTTATTCCTCTTCCATTGCACTGAATTGTGGGAGAATACTGTCCATCGACTGTACAGCAAAAAAAATTATATTTATTTTTCAGTGTGCATACTATGACACCACATACTAATAACTAGAGCTGTACATACTAACTGATTTGAGTATATTTAATTTTGTAATTTCTCCTTTGTAAACACACTTAAGACATACTTGGAACACCATATTTGTCTTATAGCATCCAATGCTGATCCCACTTGAGCTAATCCTTCACCCTGCCAGAGAACCTGTGTATACACCAAGCATCAACCTCAAAGGCTGAAAATGAGGCCAACACTGAGGTGCCAAAATCAGCAGTTCGTCCAATGACCACTAAAGTCTGCCTACAGTGAGCCAATCCCCATAGACTCCCATGTTAAAATGTCCAACTTTACAGCAGAAATAAAAATGTTTAGAGCCTGGTACAAAATACAGTTTTGGGCTTTATAGCTTATTTTCTCCGTCATGACACCTGTATAGGATTGAATTTTTGTATAACTCAACAGTTTGAATTAAATTTTGTTAAGGCTTAAATTTCTGCATAATTGAGGGCATGGCCGCTTTGACTGACAGGAGGCAGAAACCAGCATGCACTGAAGCCTCAGTTCCACACACACGCCACCTCTTTGCCCATTTTTGTCACAACTGTCTGAGGGGTTTGGCTGGACCCAAATGCAGCCAACACATGGGAGACGGTGCAGAAAGGTTTATTAAACAAGAAGCTTACACACAACGATGGTGAAGCACAGGTAAACACATGAACTCAAAACAGGAGACAGGAACAGGCAACATGAACAGACCGAGGACAAAGCAGACATGAACAGACTGAGGACAACCACACATGAACAGCTTTTTCGACGAACCAGACATGAACAGGCCCGTGAACCGACGAGGACAAACCCAGAAATCGACAGTGAGACAACAGAGTGACAACAGAGACAAACGGGAGCACAAAGACTATATAGACAAAGGAGGCAAGGGTGATTGCACACAGGTGAAACACATTAGGGCGGGGCAGACAATCATCACACAGAAACAGGACCAAAACAGGAAGCAAAAACACTGACACACAAGGAAACCAATTACAAAATAAAACAGGAAGTGCTAACAAAAGGTGTCTGCCATAGCAAACCATGACAATTTTTGGATTAGATGGGAGATAGGTGGAGTCAGACACGGCCAAGATGGCGTCGGTGGAGCAGCTTACGCTGAGCTTTAAAAAAGCTCCTCAGAAAGCTATGGGTGACGTCACAGAGGCTACGTGTACAGTTTATGGTGTGCACAGTTTTTTAAAAAGCACACATTTTGAAAAAAGTGAAAAAATGAATAAATAGAACAAACCAAAATAATGGAGGCAAAATGAAAATGAAGTTTTTGGGACTCAAAGAAGAAAACCTAGCAGATGTGTGGCACCAAAAGCCCCATTTGCAGGACGTCTTCTCCAGTTGCTACCATGACAACAAGAGTGAGTGAGTCAGGTGAATAGTTAGCAAGCATGTGCCACAGTGCAGTGTTGAACAGTTCAGTTCTTTAAAAGTATGTTTACAGTTGGAGGTAATAACCTGTGGTATGTGTGTGTGTGTGTGTGTGTGTGTGTTCAGTGTGGGACGCTGCTGCACCTGGAACTGAAACATCTGGACAGTGGATACCTGTACATTTAATCGGTTTTCATTATCCATCTAATTATCACTTCACATGTGTGAATTGTGTGCATTGTAAATGGTAATGGTGAAGTTGTACATGGGAATATGAGCCAAATCAAAGCTCTGACACACAAGCTCAGTGAACTGCAGACAACAAAAGCGTATTTACGCAAGTCCTATACTAAGGTACAATTCTTCCTCTTTTTTTGTGTTACTTCAACAAAACACCTGGACAAGGGAGGAGGAGGAGGAGCAGCAGAACCATGAGAGGGAGAAAATTGCAAACCCCAGACCAGCAGCTAACAATGCCTTCAGCAACAGTGAGGATCCAGATACTCTGCAAACAAAGATGGTTTCCACACATTTACATCCCTCTTGTCCCACATGTGAATGTAAAAAAACAATCTCACTTAAACTGACCTGATTGTAAAATCTGCTGTTCTTGCATTTATGTACAAGATAATAATACCCGCGCTGAAACATGTCTCAGCTGCAGGCAGTTTTGTCATCTCAACATTGTTGAATTACAGTCACGCTGTCAAAACTTTTTCTGATGCAGGTTTGTTTGCATGATTAAAACATGTATTCCTGCCATGGGATAGAGGCAAAATGAGGACTTCAGTTTTTGCACTTCTGGCAGATGACTAAAACTCTGGATGATACATGTATATGTTTGTTGCCTGTACTTGCAGAAAGCTGTGAAGGGCCACAGTAGCCAGTGTTATCTGACACACCGCCTCTGGATCCAGGGGAGTGATGGAGAGGAAGACTCCTCATCTGTTGGCAGGTTTTGCCACAAGCATTTTTCTCAACACGTCCTGTAGTTGTAGATGCACTGTTCATGGTCAAGTGTGGGGATGAAATAAAGCCATTAAGACCGCAGAGAAATGAGACGTGTAATTCTTGAATTTGCTCCCACTGCTACTGTTTACTGCACAAACACAATGAAGGAAATGCCGACTGTTTCTTTCAACTCAGTCTCTGTAGTTATTATAGAGGATGGAGAGACCACATGAAAACTGTGCAGCATGTTGAATAGTGTTACAATATTCAATTGATTGCTGGATTCTTATTAAAGTTCCCCCAGCTGGACGATATTGTATTCGAGCCTCTGAACAAATGTCTTACCTAACTGGGTATAGCATTTCACATGGGTGGAAAAGAACATTCTGGTAAAACTGGCACTTATGGCCTTCACCTTTTTAAAGGAGGTATTCTGTTTACCTGATGTATCAAAAGCTGCACGTGTGATTTCTAATTGTAATTTCCTCAAGGATATCACCTCACATCTCTGTATAAAATGCCTGTTTGAGAAACAGATGATGGCTCTTGCTGAAACTCTGTTGGATTGTAACAAGTGTGATGTTAAACAGAAAGAGTTTGTGAGTCTTTCTTATCACAGAATTTCCACCACACGTCTTTCACAATTACAGCTCTCCTCCTAATGCGAAACTGGAAGCTGAGTGAAACAAACGATTCCCATATCAAAGTGGACAATTGGTTAGAACATGTAGTGGGTTTTATAGAGAGCTGTTTCTGTTATTCGGGGGACCCTCATTGATATAAATGGGCTGGACAAAATAGTAGGACACTTCTCTGTATAAGGCAACACTGTTCAGCAGCACAGTGGGGCCCGCCTTATAAATGCAAATGTCTGTGACTGACTGACTGATCGACTTACACCACTATGACAACGTGGCAACCATGAGCTGCCAACACCAGTATTAGCTGAGCTATAATTTAATGTTTAAGGACATTTTTGATGCGATGGTATTGATGTTTTTTTGGTTTCAGCTTCCATTTTAATACTTCTGAAAATATAATTTAAAAATGTAGCTTTCAGTTTAGTTTAGTTTAGTTTGGTACTTCTGAATATGTGTGGCAAAACAAAACAAACAAAACACCATAAAATAAAATTTGTATTGCCTGACCTTAAGGTCCTTTAACAAAAAACCTGAGGGGCTGGACTCTCTTTTAAAGATGTCATGATCGCTTCTTTCTTGAGACAGTTTCAAAGTAAAAGTTTTGAGTATACTTAAGTTTTCCAACGGCATTTTCACCCCTTTCATTTTGAAAAGGGGAATCTCAACAGCAGACACTTCAGAGGCTGCGACTTAGGGCCTGTGTCTTACGGGGCCACTTGGTAATACATCCATGCCCTGCATGCTTTTAACCATCGACATGTTCCCAGTCCTCAGAGAGACTCACAGAGGTTCCTGTTTTAGTCATGAACTAACTGGTGTGTTGATGAGTTGTTCCTCAATAAATGAACAGGCAGGATGTCAGGTTGTTTATGTTTTCTCCTTATGCAGAATGATTAGTTTTGCTTTATAAAATATATTTTTTAAAGTATAAATGTACTGAATACTATAGTTTTTCACAGTCATGGTGCCTCTTCAGGATTTGTTAAATCCTGGCAATGGCCCTGCTTTAAAATCAGAACAGTTTATTCCATGAAATTGAACCTGAACCTCAGTGAGAGTTGTGAAGCCAAAGGCAATTTTCCAGAATCTGAACAATAGTTTCATTAACTAACAAACTTAATCACACCCAGCGATTTGTAGACGCCAACAAGCCAACACACCCACACCATCACACACACACACACCCACACCCACACACACACCCACACCCACACCCACACCCACACACACACACACACACACACACACACACACACACACACACACACACAACTTGCACCTGGCAGTAAATTAATGATCAGAATCTGTTCTTCCACATAATTAAAGATTAACTGATAATTTGAACATTTGTTAATTAATAATTATGAAGCAGGTGTATAACAGTTCCAATCTAATGCTGTTTGGTTGTAATACAGCAGCCACAGTAATGTTTCAGTGCGGTGGACAAGAGCTGCATTTCAAATCTACTCTTTTTACCTAAATGATATATTCATTCACTGTACTAACTAACATCAGCGTAAGATGATGCCACATACTAATAACTAGAGCTGGACAGAAATGACAGAATACTTTCTACTGGCACAGCAGTTCAATACAAATTGAGTTCTGCCTCCAGGAAATAGCCGTACACCCACACCCCAAGTCTGACACTGTCAAAAACGTTCACCTCCCCCCGCCTACTCCACTTTTAGATACCACTAAACTTTCTAGCCATATAAATAAAAGCATTACAACCTTAAATAGTGTTATAAACGCAACTGAGTGTTTGTTTGCTTTAAGCAGGTGCAGGTGGACACTGGCTGACTCTGGGCTTACCGTACCTGTGTGAGCTGAGACCCTTCATTACTACAAACCTGTAAACTTTACTCAACTCTACTGCTGCTGATACCAGCTCTCATACATACTGTGTCAACACTTCCTGTACAGGCCAAACTGCCTCCTCTGCTCCAAATACTGCAAGTGTGAGTGTGCCGAAGATCTCAGGCACTGTTGCAATCACAAAGCAGAACAGGCGTTACGTAGACAAAGACTCCTCACACAGGTGATTGTGATCTACGCAACTGAGGCTCAGACTGAACTAATCAGAGCAGAGCTGGACAACACTGCCCGTCACATAGACACACATAGAAGAGATCCTTTAAAATCGAAACGTTAATCTTAATCTTAACCGTAATATATCATGTTGTTGATATAAAGTGAACTCCTTAAACTCATTGAGCCTGAATCCTGTGCACAGGACTGACTGTCTGCCTGATCCGCGTCAAATGCAAAATATCTCCATACACCAGTCTTGTCGTGCTTTGTGGTGGACCTGTTGCTGCACCTGTACCTGCTGCCATTTCACATGTTGTTATTGTTTACTGCATGCCTTCTTCTTTTTCTTCTTCTTCTCTTCCAGTTTGATGCCAGACTAGAAAAAGTAGGGTTTTTATGCTGCCATCATCAGTCTTGGAAGAATCACTTCTCCAATATCTACGATATCTATGGGACCTTTTCAGTTCTTGTGAGTAGTTACAAGTACAATAATAAGTTGTCTCAAATACAACAAAGTAAATAAGAGTGCCGTAGAGACACCAATCAAAAGCACAGTAGAGTTTTAAATTTAGATTTAAAAGTTGCTACAGAACTGAGGCATATTTCAGATCATCAGGAGTCGGTTCCATTCGTGTGCAGCATAGAAGCTGAAAGCAGCTTCACCCTTTTTGTCTCAGACAAATGAAATTATAAATAATTACAATTGATACTGTCAAACTACAACTTCCAAGGTTGAGAATGAATTTAAGTGCTCAGCAGGTAATAAAAGTCAAAAATTCTTGACAATTGGTGCTTGGGTTTATAATTATTCATGCATAAATTAAAGTATTACCGTACCATCTCCAAGCTACTACTTTATAATTTTGGACTGATGGTGGCACTTGATGAAGAAAGATCCTGCCCTCATCAGCAAAGCACTTTTTACACTTTTTGGGCCATTAATATCCAACAGATTTTGTGGACCTCCTAACAAGTCTTAACCAGTCTAAACTTAAACTGCACAATAGGCCATTGGTGACTATCACTGTGATAAATCAAAGATAGGAATTTTAATGTTGTCGCCACCGGACCGCACCGTGTATTTGTTTGCTATTTCAGCCTGATCGCGCACTTAAAGATTACATCCATGGAAAAAAACTGAAGCATCAAAGTGGACAGCTGGTTAGCAACAGGAAGAATTAAAAAGGAGAAAGAGTCAAGAGACAGATGGTGAATCGACAAGTGACCCCGTCCCCCCGTCAAACAAAAAAGACAAATGGAGCTTCCCCTGTCTTCAGTTCAGTCCAGAGTGTTTGATCATCACCATTAAAATAAAAAGTGCTCTGAGGCATTATTTAACCTTCTGTACTGTTACGGGGTCAGATGTGAGCTGCCAACATTTTTGAAGTTTTCAAGTGGGCCGTGAGTTGGAAAAGGTTTGGAACCACCGGTCTAGATGAAGACCGTGGTCACGGTTTAATGAAATCATCAGTGACTTCAGTAGAAGTTGGGATGCATGTTTCTGTGTTTCTATAAGAACTGACAGAGGAAAAGTCTCTGAACAAACTATTTTTTTATCCACTTAATGATACTGATGTTTAAAATGAAATGTAAAGGTGAAAAAAATTGACATTAGCTTCACTATTTCCATTGTTGTGTGTCCTTAAACCGCACAGCACATATCCAAAACAGTATTGCCTTAATGATGTACAGACAAAAAGTTCTGGTTTGTCAAACAAGTGAAAATGGAAGACAGAACCTCAAATCTTTACATGCTTTTAAAATTGTACGTTGTGGGAAGCTCAAGATAAAGTCTGATTCCATGAATCTGACCAGTAGTTGTATTTTTCTCTGGTCCGACTGACTGTCAGCGTCACACTGAATCTAATTTCAAACACACAGAAATTCAGAAATGTATAGGAAATATACAAATACAGAAAAAAAATACAAAACCTACCAGCAGTATTTTCAGCTGTTTCAGCATCTTCAGCTCACAAAAACTGACACCAGCCTCCAGACTCCCACATAGGTGGAGCTATTTTTAACACCGTGCTAATGCAACCCTTCAGGGGCAAATTAGTGTCAGTTGCTAATGATAGCATGGAGATGTGGTGCAGGGCAGAATCGTGTGTGGCTACTTATATAGTGGGAAGCCAGTGACAGACATTAATCAATAAGGCATTAATAGTATAGCGTTGTGTGGCAGCGGCGCACGCCATCCATCACTGTGACTTTTCCTTCTCTCCAGCGCACAGTCTTATCTTCCCTGACTGGGGAGACTGAAAACCTTCAAAGGAGAACGTGTGTGAGTGCATGCGTCCGTGTATATGTGTGTGTGTGTGTGTGTGTGTGTGTGTGAGAGAGGTGCGCCTAGAGCGACAGGAGAAAACGACAAGCAGGTAGATAGAGTTAATTCCTTGGAGGGTTTGAATTGATGCTGACTGCAGGAAATGAAATGCATGTGAAACTCACTCTCTGGTGAGGAGCTAGCTCACGGCTGTCAGGCAGACGGGCGCATGCGGACATACACTCACACACACCTCATGTTTAAGTACACACACACACACACACACACACACACACACACACACAGACCTCACACATAAAGATATCTCCTAACTTGTACTCCTGTTCTTCCTATCTCACTGAAGGCACAGTGAGATGAAACATTTTCCCCAAAAAGCTTTCATCATGGAGGTGTGTGTGTGTGTGTGTGTGTGTTCGTGTGTGTTCGTGTGTGTGTGTGTGTGTGTGTGTGTGTGTGTGTGTGTGTGTGTGGAGTAAAGGGGGCTCTCTATTAAAAACCCAGAAAGGTCCTCTCTGGCACCCTGTTAGTGGAGTTGGATGGCTGACCCCCACCAGCCCCCCCGGCAGCTTCAGAGAGTTGGTGATCTCTGGAGAATCCCCCTTCCTGCCTTAATGATATGGGTCAGCTCTTGGCAGGGAGTGTGAGTAGGACTCTCCTTAGCAACACACACGCCTGAACAGTGGATGTCAATATTTTTGTTGCACTTTAAAAGCGATTATTATTGTCATTATTATTATTAATCATGTTGCATTTTCAATAGAATCCATGCAGTGTGTTTGAAGGGACACTTATCCAATTTTTAAAGTAGGAATGTTAAAACTGTCTTGACAGAAGGTCTCACTTCTCACTATGTGACAGCTGCAGCAGCCACTTTCATTAGGCTGAGCTGTGATTCAGGTGTGTGCCTTTAGAATGAAAAGCACTCTGACCTGTATTCTGGGTTTAAAGTAAAAGGAAGTTTATTCAGGGCTTAATTAGGGTTGCTTCTGCCACAATTGGGGTCTCCCACAAGCATTTTAATTCAAAATCAAGACTGCTTGTTAAACCACAGTCTGCCGTTTTCTATTTCTACACATGTTTAACACAAAAGCTGCGACGTGCGGGTATGGAGGATTTGGAGTTATGAGAAGGCGCCTTTGAAAGAGCTGCTGAGTAATGAGTAAAGAAAGACGAGGCAAGAAAAGCAAGAGCAAGAAACCAAAATATCAAACTATTCCTCGATCAACAGTATGTCCCATCAACGATGACCAAAGCTGTCGTACCTGGATGCATTTTAATATCACACAGTGTGGATGTCGTGCACATCTGAAGCGCGAGCTGAGGGCTCTCTGCTGATGGAGAACAAACTCCCCATTAACATGAAAATGCAACAAAAAAACAGTCATTCACTAATGAAGCGAAGCACAGGAGAGCAACCTGACTTCCTTTGTGCTCTTAATTTTGTAATTGAGCAATTTTCAAATTACATATAATCACGCTTGTCTTGTCTCATCAATTAATTTTCACAGTGAATTTTAAATGACGACTTTCGGCAGCCATGATGGAGTCCTATGGAGGGTTTGCATTATACTTATTGGCAGCAACACTAATTTATTTAAAAGTATTAGTCAAGCCGAGTTACAGATAAGCTACTAAGTGTATAATTGTGTTTTATAAATTTGTAGGATTTGGATTATTATAAATATTTAAGTTTACTAGTTGATGTTGCATGGATGAACACAAAACTACAAATGTGCTGAGGACCCGAGAGAGAGTCTCAGCCAGAAACAATAGAAGGTAAAAAAAGGCGGCGGGAGATTGTCACAATCTGCTGTTAACACACACCTGACCAGCTCTGGGGAATTCACACAAGTCACACATCACATTTCCATGTCCATCCTGTCTTCTCTATCTTCAGCAATGGAGGCTTTGTTCAATTTTTCCTTCTCCCTCCACCTAGCAGGCGTGTGCAGTAGGTTGATGGCTGCTGTGTGCTCACATATGGTAGATAAAACAAGCGATTGCAGCACTTACAAAAGACGGTGTAAGACAGCAACCTGTGAAATGACCCGTGGATTCATACACACCCCGGGAGCTGTGAGTAAACTCTATTTCAGGTGTGAGAGGTATGTAAACACGGTTTATGTACTGTCGACACTCCATTATATCCCAGGTTGTTACTATAGCAATACAACATAGAAAGCACCATGTATATAAAATGTATAAAACACAAATAAACACAAGAGTTTGAGGCCTGAGAGATTTGCCGGTGATGGTTCTGAGAGAACATACTGTACTTGTAGTGGCGGCGTGACACAGTGACAGTGATCAGTGCAAAGGGAGCAGAACCATACTCAGAGGAAATGGTCACATTTCAGAAAAGTCTCCAGCAGCACATTGAATATGGGCTCAGAGATAATTGGCGATCCCTCTTCAAGCTTGAAGCTTCAAGTGTCTGACATCTGTCACGGGAGACTGTGTGAGTGTTTTACAGAGGAGAGAAGACAGAGACCAGGTAAACATGCAATCTGGTATAAAAGGTTTACCAGATACTTGACACCATATGCAAATAAAAATAGCTAGCGAAAGTTTTACAAATGAAAGTCTGAAACATTTCAAAGTTTGAATGAGATCTAGCTGAAAGTATGAAGTAGTTGAAAAGAGCAGAAAGTTTTAAAGGATTTGAACATAGTCTGAATTCATTTGAATGGCAAAAAAATATCTTCACGGTTTAGATCACAGGGGAGTTTTTTGGTTGTAGTACTGCTGTTGGCCACTGTATTGTTCAAATTGGCAGCTGGGCTTACGTAGTGCACGACATGCAGACCCCTTAATACATAATGGTAAAAAATCCATGAGGAATGAAGGCCAGTGGAAGGCCTGGGTGTAGAAGCTGGGCAGGGAAATAGCTCTCTGTTGTGCTCTGCTTGTATTTACAATGATCCTGCCTCCGAGTTGCTCTAACAAACAATGTGCTTTTGTTGCTGTGGTACATTTATATTTAAAGAGCGTTTGTACCTTTAATAAGTTAATGATCGATGGAAAGAAAACAGCCACCTGTAGCTTTATAATGATCACACACCACGTTGGTCTGTGTTGTTGCCTTAATGTTAAGTAACAGACAAACCCAAAATCGAGGCAGTAGAAGTGAGATATTCTGATCATAGTTATTAGACAGCTCACGATTCATAAATGCATATTTTCATAGTCTGGTGAAATCATAAGTCCTTCATCACAAAGCTTCTTCAGCTGTTTTTAACAGATGTGGTGGCATCATCATTAGATGTGAACTGACTGAACATAATCAAAGGCTAATTAAAAAACAAACAAAAAAAAACTTTATTGGGCTTTTATTTTGTAGGCAAAACTGGGTAACTGTTGCAGCATGACAGAGATCAGTCCACCTGGCGGGCTAGTGCTGCTGGTGGGCCAGCGTTTTGGCCACAGGAGGGGTACTGTACTTCTTATGCACAGTTAGAATGGAGTTCACTTCTGACATATGAAGGAAATTGTCAAAGGGCTAGGTTTTACATTTTTGAGTTACAGAGTATATTTATTCAATTATTTTACTCATGCACACTGATGAGCCGCTTCTTTAGACTTTGTCACCACATTTCAATACAAATATTCTACTTATTACTTATTACCTTTATTTTATAAATTGGATTACTATGCAGATTCAGATTAATAATACAATATTATTAAGAATTTATAATGGTGTAGCATTGCTTAATAAAATACTTTATCCCTGGATAAAAGTTCAGAAGCTCCCCAGCTGAATGTAAATTAATTAATGTTGCAGCTGATTGGGTTATTTTACATTAATGCAATATAATCCAATAATATACATTATTCTGAAATGGGCTTTTCTGCATAATGAGTACTGAGTATATTTTAAATACTTTTTCACTTAACTGAAATTTACATTTCTTCTTGCCCACGCTGGGACATTGTCTTGGTCAGTGGTCCTGCAGTCAGAGAACTCACCTGGAGGAGTCCCCCCACCAATGAAAAGACCGACTCTGCTCGTTATGTCTCAGCACCAGCTGTGGTTGGTCAATTAAAGTCAGTAATTAGAAGTCGATAGAACTGGAAGCTGAGAGTGGGGTTGATCCAGTCCACTCAAACAATGGCAGTCTTTCCCATTTGCACATCTGGATACACTAAATCCCTGCGACAAAAGACTGTGATGACAGTAATTGCAATTCCAAACACAATTATAGCCCTCATTTATCTCATTTTCCTCTGAGTTGTTTGTGCTCATTATGTTCTCGGGCTGGAGAGTAACAGGGAGCAGATGTAAATTGAAAGCAGGCGTGCGACTATAGGCGTGCTGTTGTCGCAGCAGATTCATGTTGATGGCTTCCCACCTGTGTGAGACCCCCGAGGGTCAGACACTAACAAGACTCCCCATCATGGTCACCCATCCGAGGCACAAACCCCTAATGTGAGAGAGAAATATTTTAGTTGTCTTTAAATAGGCTGTTAGAGGCCTGCAGTTATCGATGGGAAGTGAGAGGGGAATGGAGAGAAGACAGACGGAGAGAAGTGGAGGGGCTCAAACAATGCTCTGTGAAGATCACCTGCTCTGACTAGGTTCACCACATTTTGAGTAGGTGACACCATTTAGATCTGATTTTCATCCCTGTTGTTCTCCGTAATACTACTAATTGTTGCAAAGTTTATTTTAACATAATTATTAGTGTTCATTTATTGGGACAGTCCCATTCTCAGGTATAGGACTAGGTGTTTCTTCCTACAGAGGATCCATCCCAACATTCACACTTGCTGTTTTTGTGATCCAGGTGTTTCCAGTAATTGCCACAGTGCCCGTTAAAACTGCTCATGTGCAGAAGTTCACAAGGAAAAGGTTCATTAACGAGGCCATCCCTAGGCTCGCGCAGATATAAATTCAAGAATCAGGCTCAACTGCACAGCGTTACATGTACAATCAGACAACAGGGAAAAACAAACATGCTTGGCGCTTGGTGCTCCTCAGTGTTTTTATGTCTCGGCGCCAGCGTCGGCCAGAGCCGTCCGTCCGTCTGTCCCGTTCTCATGGACACGATATCGCAGTAACACCTTGGCGGAGCTTCTTCAAATTTTGCACAAATGTCCACTTGGACTGAAAGACGAACTGATTAGACGTTGGTGGTCAAAGGTCAAGGGTCAAGGTCAGTGTGACCTCACAAAAGATTTTTTAGCCATAACTCAAGACTTCACAGAGCAATCATGACAAAATTTCACACAAATCTTTTAAGGTCACAGTTCCTGAACACGCGCATTAGAAAAAGTATTATGCAAATTCACTGACAAGAGCAAGATGGAGTCAGTAAGACATTATAAATGCTGGTTTTTGATATTTTCTCTGTTAATTGCCCAAACCACTATTCTCCCGAACCTTTATCAGGTTCTGTGTGAACCTTAACATAACTAAAACAGTTCAATAATGCTGTAGTTACTACATGTGGATATTTTACGGCAAGATCTGAAACTTGGCCAGGAAACACACGGTCAGAGAATATTTTAATGTTTTGTTCAATATTTCCTCATTATGTTGATTTTCTTATAATAATCTGGTCACACATACTTTCATTATTAAAAGTGTATTTACTGTTGCACATAAATTGTATATGAGTGTAGTTTCTTTGAGACAGGATTGGAATAACTACTGCTTATTCAGGCCGACCCCAGCACGCGTTAAACTTCAGCTTCTTCCACTCTGAGGTAACGTTTGCATATAAATAAATATCAATCCACCCTGTGTTCACTTTGTTCACTGACACAGACAAACATGAAAAGACTGAATTGATCAAAACTCAGATTTGGGAAGAGAAGAGATGCAGGACAGAGAAAAAGAAAGAGAAGGTGATGGAGATGAGAGACAAAGAACAGAAGGGATTAGCATTATGTTCCCGTGCTGCTCAACACAGAGAAAAGCTAACTGACCTGATCACTGGTAATTACAGTGGAACCTAAAGGCTCGATTTAACAGCAGCAAAAACATAGAATTATCATAGTGTCATTATGTATTTTTCTTGTATTAATAAATCATTTTATAAAACACATTTTTCCTGCAGTTATGTGCTTTTTGAGACACATTTCTTTAATGACTTGGTTTTAAATGTTTGTAATCCAGTTTTTACCCTCCATCATCTAAAAACGCACATACGTAGATCAGGGAAATCTAAATTTAAATTTAACCCCGCCCCCAGCAAGCTCAGCATTTGGACCTCGTCTCCTCTGAGCCCCATGAAACTCCTTACCCTGTCTCTAAGGATAAGTCTAAACACCCTATAAAGGAAACTTATTTTCCAACCACACCACAGTTAAAAGCCACCCCTGTGCACACCGGAGGGCTCAGTTTGATGAGGCCAGCAGAACTACATCATTGGCACAAAGCACAGATGTAATCCTGAGGCGCCTCAACTGGACACTCTACACTTCTTGGCACAGGAGCAGATACTCCTGGGCTCAGAGTCTGTCCATGAAAATTACCAACAAGATTGGCGACAAGGCAAAGTTCTGGGCGAGGACTGACCCAGGCTGAAAATGCAGTTGACTTACTTCGAAGAACATAAATTCACAAATTCAGAGCCCTTCAGTTTTATCACATTTAGTTATGTTGCAGCTTGGAAGTTTCTCCATCTCCACACCGGATCTCTGGAGCTCAGAGTGACCACCAGGTTCTTGGTCTCCTCTCTTACCAAGACTATTCCCCCTGATGCCTCAGCTAGTCTGGGTCCAGCTCTAGAAGAGTCCTGGTTGTTCCAGACGTCTTCACGTCAGAATGATGGAGGCCACTGTTCTTCTCGGGAACCTTCAGTGCAGCAGAAATGATTTTGAGCCTCGACACAATCCTGTCTCTGCGCTCAGCAGGTAGTTCCTTCCTCGTGCTTTTTTCTATGATTTGCATTGTCAGCTGTGAGACCATTCATGACTTATAGGCACTTTACAGGGTAAGGTCAAGACCTTACAATATTTAAGAGAGAAACCCAACTGTTCCCAAAATGAACAGCACTTGGTGGCATTGGAGAGGGAAACTCCAGGAAGTAACCTCCAACAGAACCAGACTCAGGGTGGGTGGCCTTGTGCCTTGACTAGATGGGTTGAGAAATCATGTCCAATCAGCTGATTTTACTGAAATCAATTGAATTCTACATATTGATTTTTTTACACCTCCAATCAAGGTGTAGAAACATCTCATGACATCAATGTGATATTTCAGTTTTACCTTTTTGATAACATTTGCAAAAAATTAAATAATTCTGTTTTTGCTTCTTCATTATGAGGTAATGAGTGCAGATTGTTGTTTAGCATGAGGCTGTAACATAACCGATGGTGAAAACAATGAAGGGGTTTGAACACTTTCTAGAGGCAAGACAAGTGTAAAGCAAAGGCCCTGGCACCTAATATTTGCTCAGCACCCACAAAACACACTCAGAGATGCAATAACAAGCCTTCTCCATGTTCACTAACCACATGTAGACTGAATGTCTAAATACCAGGACTCCTGTGGTGAGCAGAGTGTCAGCTCACCTGAGGCAGGTAAGCTCGGCCTCCTCCAGGAGCAGGTTGGCAGGGGATCGCTGACAGTCAGCACTGGTACCACTGGAGAAACCTCTCGTGTGCTCTCTTGCTCCAATCAATTCAATTTTAAAACCTCTCACAAAACTTAACCAGATGTTCTTATTGGTCTCTTTGGAACCCTAACCTGGGTGTGAAATGAATGTGTTGTTGAGCAGAAGGGAAAACTGTCACATGCTCTCACAGCACTAAAGGGCAGGGGTGGTCATGGTCTGAGCGGGCGGCCAGACGAGCACGGTTTCTTGGATTTCCAGGGCTGCAGCTCAGACCGGCTGCAGATGGAACTGGCAGCTCTCCAGGTAAGCATCATCTGTCACATCAGCACATGGCAGACGCAGTGAACCACAGCTCGGCCCCTGCCCCTTCCCCTCAAAGTACATCACCTGTGGGTTGGTCGCTGTGGTCGAGGGCTGACCTTGCCACCACGGGTCCAACCTCCAGTGTTACAGCTCCGCTCCATGAAGCAGTAGAACATATAATCAAAGCTTTGTTTTTTCTTTCTCCTGCTCAATTTTAAAAAGAAACTGTTGCTTTTATTGTATAAATGAATCATACAGTTTATGGGACTTAGTTTTGGTTCTCTTTGCTTCTTCTGCAATTGATGAATTGTTGGTCAATGCTGCTGGTCGTTGCACATTATACACATAGCCACTTACACTCATTAGATTATTCTATTACAAAACTTTCTGATGATCAATGTGTCTTCATTGTTTTTTGTTTTCATTATTAGAAAAATTGTATTTTTGTGAGGCTTTTGTTTCTCTCTACACTTCTACTTACGGGCTCTTATTTGAGCGTTTGAGTACAGATTTATCATCTCACATGTCAGGGGAGAGAGACCTGATAAATGGCCTCAACACCATTTTAATATTTCATGGACGGTTCTTTTTGCATGATGCACTTTCTTTTTCTTCTGCTGCACAACTGCTCTCACCATTTATCTGCACAAATAAAAACAACAAACCATAAATGAATGAATGCTTTTCTTCTGCTCTCGTACATCCAAAGGTTCCTGAGACACTAATTACATTCTGTATAGAGGGAAAACACGTGGTGGTGTATCTGTATAAAATATCTGCAATGAATTTATTAGTTATAAAGAAATAAAACATAATGCTGTCATACACTGATTTGAACAAAGCTAAGACGGAGATCATTTGTTTAAACATTTATTGTAATCTACATTCTTCCATTATGTTTGACAAACAAACCAATGCTGATGTAGTTACAGATGTAGGTAACTCGACTTTAGCAACATTATTAGAGCTCAGAGAAAACCTACATGTTGAGCTCTGCAACATTTCAAACAACATAGTTCTGAATGTTGCCTAAACTGAATGTGTTGTGTTTGTTAGTAGGAATATTCTTGCAAAAGCAACTGCGCTCAATTTGTCTATAGATGTGAAATCAGTGGAGCAGGTCACTAAGACCAAATGACTGGGTGTTAAATTTGATCATTGACTGTTTTAAGGTAAGGTAAGACTTTCTTAATCCCAAAGGGAAATGAGAGTGTTCCTGCAGCTTCAAGATAAACACAAAGTACCCATCGAAGGACGAATTGGATAATAATACTCATTCTGACTCCAGGTAGGCCTCTGTTCTATGCAATACAAAACTCAAGAACTGTTCTGTAAATATAATAAAATGATAAAAAATGACACTACAATACTACTGTAAAATGATGCGTTTTCAGAACACTATGGGGAGAGAACTTCATCTACCTCCCGTCCCATCCGGCCACACCAACGTTCGCCTCGGATTTTGTTGCATTTTGAGAGTTCCTATAATGGACTGCCATTTTCTTTTTACCACCTTTTCTCCTGTGTTTGATTGTTAGGAAGGTTAGTTGCTGTAATGTGGTTCTGTTGTATTTGGGTAGGTTATGTTGGTGTTTTGTTTCTAGATTTGTTTTTTTTTTTTGTTATTTTGGCCTTGGTCCACCCTGAAGCTGGAATTCCCTCTCAGAACTCTTCAAAATCAAATTGTCATGTGTTGACGGTGGGTGATTCATGGAAACCCTGCAGTGCGCATCGCACTTGCTCGAATATATATCGCTGGATTCTTTAGAGTCACATAATGAACACACGGGCCACATGCAACAGTACACGTGTACAATCAGTGGTAAGCAGGACCCCAGGCGCCAATCACGCCCTGCTTCACCAGTTCTCCGCTGGCTGTTCGCTAAAAACTGGATGCATCTATTTGCACAAACGTGTGGGGAAGCGCGTCTACGAACACGACAACAGCCCTCTGAGATATTCTGACTATTTAACCCAGGATGTGTTGGACTGAACCAGACACATGGAAAAAAGGCAGGTGGCCACTGTGGGGATGGATATGGGGCGTTAATATTCTGCAGGGCCCTTCTTAACTGACTGAGTCTGTGATATTTAAAGTTTTCATTTATCTTTGTCTTCAGGTGAATTAAAACTGAGACGTGCTGCATGGTGCATCGTTCTCTACAAGCAGCTCCATTCACACCCGAGTCTGATGATATTATTTCATGCTCAGGAGAGAAATGACATGCAATTATTGTCTCTTACTACTGTGGACTGTTTCTTGTTTCAGACTTGTTAATTTAATTGTTCCCACTACTACTAATATTAACTTTATCTATATAGCACTTTTCAAAACAGAGTTACAAAGTGCCGTACAAACATAAAATCAAAACAAAGCAATAAAAGCCACTGAGAAGAGAAGCAACGCGTTAATTAGGAAGACAAGCATAACAGGGAGAATTACAAATACGTGTATTAAAACAGTAAAAAGCAAATGTATGTTTTGAGTAGTGCGATACACTGGGGCCACAGACTCAGCACACCTGAAGTCTGGGGGCTCTAACAGCGAATGCACAGTCACCTTTGGTTTTAAGCCGAGACTTTGGGACAGATAACAGAGTTTAGCTCGAGGACCGGACAGAGCCTTAAACGTGATTAGAAGTATTTTAAAATCAATCCTAAAAGACACGGGCAGCCAATGTAAGCAGGATAAAATGGGTGTAATATGATGATGATGATGATGTTTTGGAATCAGTTATGAGTCTACTTGCAGCATTTTGTATGAGTTTCAGGGAACAAAGAGATTTCTGGGAGAGATATGTTTACAGGGAGTTGCAGTAATCGATACATGATGAGATGAATGCTTGAATAACCATCTCCACATCAGTGAACTACTAGCACTAGTCACAAATAACATTTGTTTGGTCAAAGAGCAACTTATCCGTTTTAGCTTGAACATTAGCCTGTTAATAGGGATGGCTACCGAAACCCGGTATTAATGGGCCTCAGTGATATATTCTTAAAGACTGTAGTATTGATAAACTCTGGCATTAACGGTTCTGCTCTTGGTAGAATGATAATTGAGTACATATGAGAAAATGAAGCAGTGTTAATTCTGTTTCTGATTAGTTTTTCTTCCTTTACAAAATAACAAAAAGTACCAATAGAGTACCGTTAAAGTACCAGAACGATAAGCAGTATCGGTAAGAGTTCCATTAAAATCTTAACGGCAACCATCCCTACCTGTTAAGATGCAGAACATATTGGAGTCCTTTGTTGCATGTCTCTACCTCTACTGTCATATCAGGGCAAATGCAAAAAAAGGTTTGAAACAGAAATAAGTACAGTCTTAAACTAGATTTACACACTGTGAGGGGATGTCTCTAAGTGTCTCTTAGGATTAGGTAATAGCAGCTTGTCTACAGTGATAGTGTAGCAGCTTGACAGCAGCATCAGCTTCAGTCATTCATCAGTGTCTACACTGGTTGTGTTCAGCTACAGTAATGCTGTAGCTTTTGGCCACACACCCCAAAATCTAAGCACGTATAAAAAGAAAGAATTAAAATCTGACAGGTCGCTTCCAGTGGCGGTAAAGTGATTGATGAAATGCAGCCAATGCAAAAGCTTGAGTGATACAAACTAATTTTCTAATGAACTAGCACAAACCTTTCGACACACAGTTAGACTGGGGAAGTTACCCACTTTGCAAAGTTGGCAAAATCAACCCACATCCTCCGACGGTTTCTTCAGCGACCCTCCATCTTTTCCCCGACCACACCAACACATTAACGGCCTAATTAGCAAATCTGACGGTCATCCAGAATTCATAGCACTGTAGTTATATACATAATTCATAATTAGAGTGAACATGATGTTTGCCTTGTCCTTCAGGGGCCTGGAGTACAAGACAACACAATAGATTTTTCACAGATTTTTTTTTTATTGGTCTAAAAGGGCAGCATCGGCTTATTTATTTTAGTTTATATCTATTTGCTCAGGAAAAAAAAAACAAAAAAATAAATAAATGGCCAGAATTGATTTTTAATATATCGACTGTGCATGTAATTCACTAACTCAAAAAGCAGATTTAGCATCAACTCACTCGTAACATCCATCGCTCTGTTTGTAAATGTCAACTTGATCTTGATTATCTCAAAGGAGATTCAGCTGATTCTGTTTTACAATTGATTTTAGGCTCCTTCAGTTTCTGCAGAGAGAATAGTCCAGCTTCTTACTTCTGACAGCACGTGGTGGCAACAAAACCACACAGGCCAGATGCTTTTTAGTAGCTCTGTAACCTTGAGCAACAGTGAAATGCAACAGTTAAACTTTATCTGACTGACAAAGCTGCAGAGTGACAGTTCTCAAAATAAGGCTCTGCTTCAATGGTTGGAAAAAACAAATGTTTAACCCAGCAGACTCTAGATTGAGGGACAAACAGGCATTTTTCCAGGCATGGCACATATACAGTCCCATAATTACTGCAAACACGCTGGGCATTAATTATGTATTAGTCAGATGAAAGATTTTATGGGTCTCCATTTGGACCCTCAAGTAAAAACATGCACACACTCTTTGCAAACACTCCCACACATACTCACACAGAACATATTCTCTTTCTGTTCCTTTCTTGAAAAAAAAACAAAAAAAAAACATAGAGTGAATCAGAAATAAAACCCTGGCTTGTATAAAGAAACGACTGCAGGGCAATATTTGATCAAGTCAGACAGCTCCTTGCCTTGCTAATATTCAAAGGATTCTCTTGCCGCAGAAATGTGAATATGTAATGTATTCCCTAGTAACAAAACAAATACAACAGGGGATACACAAAGGCAGCTGAGAGGCAGTGCGGCGCAAGCAACTGCCACATGCAAGCAAAATATATAATACACCTTTGATGTTAGAATCATGGTTTGTTTGCAGTGTTAGAATAAAAAAGGACAGTATCAGGTGATATCATTTTGTTCAGTCCATAGACAGAAGACAATGAAGCCGCCGTCCAACTCTTTTCACTTATGTCTTAGCTGGAGTGTTAACTCACACTGCTGCTGCAGTCATAGAAAACTCCCTGCTGCAGAACCTGCTATATTTTTTATTTAAACTAGGAACATTGATTAATTATTTTTACATAATAATCAAAAGAAAGGCTCATGTACTCTGTCTTTTCTTAGAAGAAAACAAAGGGTGACCTGTGTGTTATACTGACCATACTGGATGTGTGCAATAGACTCAAGACAAATATGAGTTAACCACCATCTTTGGACAAAGACAATCCAGTGACGCTGGTAAAAACATAGAGCAACTCTCATGAAGCTTTACATCTCAACAATTTAAGGTAACTGTTTAATTCCCTGTAATAATACTACAACTGTTGAATGATGCGCTGATGCAATACATGAATTTAGGACTGAATTACTATTTTCTACGGAAAAGGCAGAGTATCAAGTATCAACAGGTAGGGCAACAGGTGATTTATTGATCGAAGTGAATTTGGTTTGAAGTCTTTTTTTTTTTTTTTTTTTTTTTACAGAAAATGACTTCACTTAACACAAGCAGAATGAAATCCTTTCAGGAATAATAGTCATGACTTGGTAAAGAAATGTCAGTGACAATAGTGTGTCACAAATATCAATTACAAAAACACATTTTACAAGCTCTCAGTTGCAACTCTGAATGTCAGATTCTTTTTCATGCTGTTAATGAGATGCTTTAATGGCTGGGGTTGTTTAACAGTCCCACAGCGTGACTGTAAAAATATCTGAGCCATCAAGGTCTTTTTCCACTGCAGTTTTGTACAATTTATTTCACTGAAGTTTGTTTAAGTTCACTCGGAAGCAAAATGTCATACAGGTAAAAAAGGGACAAAGAGTCAGGACGACACATTATTAGACCTTCAGATGAATTTCTATGTGTTCCTTCATTTCCATATTTCCAGTTTTTAGAGGCAGTTATTCAAAAGCAAACAGACCCCTTCCTTGACCTCAGCAGTCCTACCTGCTCTGACAGCACATGAATCTTAAAAAAGGTCACCAGTTTGGAAGAACAGAAATCTCAAGAAAGCAAAATGCTCACCTCAGAAATATAAAAGTACTTGCACATGATGGAGGACATTCGGCCGCACATCCCCAACATCAAGTAGAAACACAGGTGTCACAGACACCAACACACCTGATGGTAATGGCATGATCAGCTGTTTAGTATTCAAGAGACTTGTATCTCAAAAACATGGGCAAATCAATCAGTGATAGATACAGTTTAATACAGGTGAATAAGTACTGCCAACAAGGCTTAAAGCTTTCAATTCATTTAATGTATAAAAATAATATGTTCAGTTTGATTAAAGTAAAAAGCATTTCTATAAACTTCAAGGACTCTGGGAATCATACTCCTCAAAGACAGACTAGTGTTTTAGAAAGGAAAAGCACAATCCTCTTGTTTCACACTAAAAGTTACTTCCCTAAGCAACAAAATGAACTTAGCACACTGAATAAATTAACTGTGTACACTCAGTTTTGTTACTAGAGCTTTACTACTGTAGGTCCGGTATGACCAGTAGCTCATGATGGCTAATTTTAGCCAACTTCATCAGCTATTTAGCTAAAATCAGCAAAATCCAGTGTATGTGAAGTAGAAAGCACTGATGGTTTTGGGGTCATTACCATAGACTGTAAATAAAGATGGATGTAGCCTCCGTAACGTCACCCACAGGTTTCTGATGAGCGGTTTTGAAGCTCAGAGTGAGCTGCTCCACTGTCGCCATCTTGGCAGTGTCTGACTCTGCCCTTACCTCCCAGCTTATCCAAAAACAAGCAAAGAGGATGGGCGTGTGTGGAGCCAAGACTTCGGTCCATGACAGTTTGTGGCATGCATACACTCAACCACCTGTCACTCAAAGAGGCCACACCCTCAATTACGCAGAACTTTAAGCCTTAATAAAATGCAAACTGGTGAGTTATATGAACAGTTGTCATGAGGGAGGAAATTAACTATAGAGTGGGAGTCTATTGGGATTGACCCACTGTTGGAGCCAGACTCTAGTGGTCATTAGAGGAGCTACAGCTTTTGGTTCTTCCGTGTTGAATTCATTTTTCAGCCGGAGTTTGCTGCTTTGTCATTACCTCTCTAAACCTGAATCAAAATATTCTGTAGTCGCCAACACAGAGGAGGAGTTCTCATCTGACTATTGTCTCTTCTGTTCAAATGTCTTCTCCTTGTCCATGGGTCAATGACTATCCAGGCTGTAGCCTCAGTGTCTCCTCAGTGTTTGTGGCCTGGATGATCTTTTCAATGCGTTGCTAGTGTCGCCTGTTGCTTACGGGTCTGCTGACAGAGCTTCTGTGCCAGAGGCACGTCTTTACCTGCCAGACAGGCTGCCTTAATCTGACAGAATAAATTATAATCCAAACGTGTCAGCCTTTCTTACTACTCTTACTTTGCCAGAAAGTTGTCAAAACAGCAAGGGAATTAATCAGTTTATTACTACTGATCTCTGCTGCCTATGGAATTTGGACTGGCTGCTGTAGTGGTTCAGTTGCACAACTTTTATTATAAATGCTTAGCATAAAAGACTGAGGTACTGGGTTGAAATAAGAGGTTCTCTGTCTTCATTAATAACCTTATATCATAATTTGCTCCTGTCAAGTATGGCGTCCTTCGGGGCTCAGTTTTGGGACCAATTCAATTTTCTTTGTACATGGGATATATTATCCTTAGACATGGTGGTTCCTTGGATTTTTATGCAGACGACACGCAGATGTACCTGCACATCAGAGCAACCGATCCTGGCAGAACTAGTGCAGACTTGTTTTTTTTTATCTCAGAAATATTTCTATAATACAATCTTAAATACTATCTGATCTTTCAATGATGCAGGCACCAGTTTACATGCCTTCGTCTCCTCACAACAGCCTCAACCACAAATCTATTAATAGGCTCCAGACTCTACTGAACAAGATCCAACAGAAGTGACCACATCACACCTGTCTTAGCCTTCTTGCACTGGCTCCCTGTATGTTTTAGAATTGATTCTAAGATCTTACTGTTGACTGTTGTTGAAAGCTGGCCTCTTTCTGCGCTATATCTCTGACCTCCTAGGCCAGTACGTAGCCTCAGATCAGGTTTTTTACTGTATTGAAAATTGTTTTCTTGTTTTGTTGCACCTTGCAACGTGGGTTTACAAAAGTGCTCTATATATAGCTATACTATATATATTATTATCATTATTAATTTGGGATATTTTCATTTCCCATTGTTTAGGAAGGTTCAATAGAGATTAGGAATAGAAAGTGAGTGTGAGTAGTGTTTCATGCTTCCTGTTACACACTGAAAACAAAGTCATTTGAATGCCACATTATCACTTCAACATTGCAGCAGAAGTAGAAATATCTTTAAGATAGCAGGTCAGTGGGGATACTTATGTGCAACTAATTACAGTTTCCATCCTCAGCTGAGGTCAGCCTCAGGACAACAGAGTGGACATAATCAAAATGCAACCAAGAGAAAGGTAGGAGAAAGCAAATACAGGCACAGAGGAGCCAAATGCTTTAATAGTGAGATTCAAACTTACAGGCAGTGCAGGCAAACTGGAAAACAGGTGAGCAAAACGGGCAGAAACAGAAACACATGAAGAACTGATCACAACGGTGAGCAGAGGGCAGGTATGAATCTGTCCATGGCTGATTGCAGATGACAAACAGCTGAGGTGGGTGTGGCAGTCAGGCCTGGGTGATTAGAGTGCGAACAGGTGTGTAGGATAAGCCAAGTGACCTCACTGGAGGGAAACGCTGCAGGAGGGAATGGCACGCCTGGATGAGGGCATGAGAGAGCCCAATCATGACATTTCTGTTATGACAAGTTATATGATGATTATAGGTCTTACATAAAGTACATCTTAGTTATTCCTATCCAATATGACGTTTTTTTGGAGGAGAAAATAAAAAAAAATAAATAAAACACCATGTATGACCTGATATAGTTTAGTTTGGGTTTTAGTCTCATGCTAAACAAGCACATTTTCAGAAACTAGATGTTAGGCTACCTTTCAAATGATGTCTCATTAATGCATTTCGCCTTTCTTTTGTTGTAAGCTTTGTCATTTGAAAATGCAAATTTATGCAGATTACACCAACAAAAGGGTGGATTTTAATGTTGGCTGTCTCACTTCAGAATGAAGCGAAGACTTTTCCTGACAAAAGATGTGGAGTGGTTTTGACTGCTGTAGTGCAGGTGAATGCATAAACACAACTAATTAAGATTTTGCTCTCTTATTTTTTTATCTATTTATTTTTTGACTGATTTTAATATCAGATTTCAGCACTTCTTCAGCATCACTGAACAAAAACTGATTAATCAAAGAATACTGATAATTAACTAAGCCTGATCTGACTGATGTCAGTCAGATCAGGCTTTTGAACAGCAGTCATGGCGACCCTGAAGCCACTGCCAAGGTCAGCTGCAAACGTCCTGAACGTGGATGCTCATTTTGTGTTATGAGCCGGCTCAGTGTGAATTATATGAAATGCAGCACAACCTGACAGTTACAGTTTGAAATGTTGATTGAAATGTGCTAATGGACCAATTCAGCGTGACACTGATGTCTGACTTGTGAACTGATCTCGTGCCAGCAGTAACTCGCAGTTAGCACTTCATCTTCCCTGTGAAATTACCATCACACTTGTATTAGACCTAATGAAAATGCAACAGTGTCCATGTGCCATTAGGATACTCTGGTTTCAGATCACAGGAAACATAAAAAAGAAGGAAGGATGGGCATAAAAGTGTGACTGAGTGAGTGTCTGAAGGGAAGACGGAGAAATATAGAGGAAGGGAGCTCAGACATTGGCCTTCCAGTGGTCTTACATCATCTTTTAATGAGGGCCCTCATAATCTTCAATGGCTGCTCAACAAGATGGGACTGAGTGGGCATTCAAAGGGAATACTGTTAACTCTTCCTGACACCAGAGCCAGGAGGGAGATGACTGGGAGGACTTGGACCACATAGATTAAGAGATGAATGGTTTTTCAAAAGTGCACGGTTGGATTAGCGGAGGATGAAGGGAACAAACGATTGGCCAGTTGAAGCACTGGTCAAAAACTGTATGGAATGGAGTTTTAACACATTCATTGTAGTGGGATTACTGACTGGTATTTCAACTGCACCGATGCTCATCAGATGTTAATATCTGTGTCTTGTTAAGAATACAATAAATACTAAAATGTCATGATTCAGGCTCACAAAACACATATCTATTGTTAGTCATTGTCATTTCCATGTTTGCTTGTTTATCAATATGAATAATCTCCTGCTGCCATGTCATGTCATTATTTTGCACTTTGTAATTGTGTATAGAAAAGTGTATTACTATTATTATCATTACTGTTTTCAAAGGTAATATTCAAGAAATAAACAGTGTACCATATCATTTTATACTAACAGGAAATTATAGGCTAATATGTGTTCCATCCAACATTAATCAACTTCACAAAGGGAAGGCAAAATATTTTTCAAAGTATTTAATTTTTTGTCTCCAATTTCCTTCTGATCACAAATCAATGGTTGCTCAGCACACTTAAAGATCAAGGGTTTTCATATGTTACTATGTATAAGAACTGATCTGAGTGTATTTGATTTATTGCTTCTCTAGTATTAACACACCAATTAATCAAAACCTGCTTAGAATTAGTTTGCAGAATGGGATTGAGACACAATTTACATCCCTAGACTTGATGGCAGAATCTTTCCACTCCCTTCATTATGTCAGAATTTCATACCTTATTCAAGAAACATCTAAACTACTGGGAAAACTGACCGTAACATTCATGTTACACAGAGCACAGGCCTCAGGACACAATTTACATTTTTATCTGTACTGAGGTTCGAACAGCATGAACACAATCAGCATTATGCTCTCGCTGCCCGGCATAATACTCTGCTGTGCGGGCTGTAATGGGGATTGCAGCCTCTAGAGGCTGCTAGCAGGATTTAAATGAGGACTTTGGGTCTTGTTTATTGCTTGTGAAGATCAAACAACAGCCCCCAAGATATTTTCCGGCCTATCTCTGTCCAGGTCAGTCTCCAGTGTGGTTAACAATGATGAAAAGTATAGGCCGGTGCATTCTATTCACATCATATCCTTGTCAAACAATCACTGAGTGATTGCAATCCAAGCCTAGAGAGATGAACTCGGCTGTGAACTGAAGATGAAAAGTTTTCTTCATCTCACCAACGCAGTAATTGAGTTTTCCCGTCAAAACAGCACCTGAAACACGTATAAAGCAGCGTGGACACTGGAGGAGGGCTGGGAGGAAATGAGATTAATGTTTCATAAAAGTGTTTAGTTTTATTTTACCACAGCTAGTCTGTAGTGAATCCTGCTTTAATTTCATCTCATCATATATTTCATATTTTTTACCCCCCCCCCCCGTCATTTCTGGGTTTGTGCTCCTTACACTTATTAAACACAGAGTAACCACAAAGCAGGAACTACCACAGCTGAATGCTGAGGCCAATGTCAAAATGCTTGAATGTGCAGTTCCTCTAATTGCCTCTAGATATTGACACCGAGGAGAATTGCTCTTGAATAGACAATCGCACTTTTCTATCTTGGAGAAGGTATGTTTTCAGAGCATGGTTCTGAGAAAAAACTGCAGGAGAAAAGCCGCCACAAACAATACTCATGACCAAGCAGCAACCTCCAGGTTGAAAATTGCAGTTCCTCAAATGGCCACTGAAGTCAATACCCATACACTCTCATGTCTAAATGTCCAACTTTACAACAGAAATAAACATGTGCAGCCTGGTACAAGAACAGCTTTGATTCTCTAGAGCTAATTTCCTCCTTTATGACAAGTTTAACTGTAATGGGAAAAGTCATGTCATTCCCATGTGGGGAGTCAGCAGGAAGTCAGCTATAGTTCAGAGAAAGGAAGACTATAATCCACATTCTCCACCAGCACAAACCTGAAAAAGTATTTTGAAGGACCTGGGAGCCATTTTGGAACACAGTATCCAGTTCTCTTAATTTATCCATTGCAGGAGCTATAGCACAGCAAGTGGGCTAGTGGGATCCACAAAGTTATACATTCTACAGCCTCTTATCAAACACTCTCTTGTCATTGACCTCTGTCGCTGTCACTTACTGCTGCCAGGCAGCATCCCTCCTCCTCTGCTGCTGCTTGTGTTATTTCTTTCACTCGGTTGAGGATTAAAGCGCCTTGCCTTTCTCAAAGTTCAATACATTGGACTCTGCAGGAAGCAGGGAGAGATGGATCACTTGCTAAAGGTGAATGTTTCTGTTCTTCACTTCAATTAATGGGTAGCAATGACTGTGGTTCAGTCTGACTTCACCTTGAAAGAGAAGTTTGTCTGGGGGTTGGGGGTCTGATTGATAGGTTTCAAAACAATTGGTCATGTGAGGGTTAGAAATATTCTTAGTCTCACGTCAGTTTGTGTCCAGGAACACAACATTTAAAGGTCCCATATTTTACATTTTTCCTGTGTTTTATTTGAAGAGTTGATCCATAAGAAGGTATATTTGTGGTTTTAAGAATCAAAAATCATCTCAGTGTCGTGTTTTACATCACAGACAACAGGTCAGTGAGCCAACCAGAAGAGAGGAGGCTCTGGGCCTCTCGTCTGATTGGCTGACTGTTTTCTGAGTGATCAAATAACAATATAGCAGATTTCAGGTGAACACTCAGAGAAACCAAATCCTGAAAGGTTGGATGGTGTGTCCAGGTGAGCGGGGGTTGGGGCGTGGCTGGTTCTGTATTTTGAAGCACAGTGTTGGAATCAGTGACCTGATCGTAATTGTGATCTAAATGTTGCTGTGACCTATATTTACAAATCTGTAATTCCTACATGATGTGAATGTCTTCAGCTTTACCCATGCTCTTCCCCTCTCTGCGTCCAGTTAGTTGAGTATGAACATAGATCCTACACACAGACTGTCCCTGCAGAAACTCTGTTGATTACAATGATGAGGCTCTATTATCCAGCATGGATGCTTTACTTTCTTATTTTTCTACAGTTTAAAAATAACTGTACAGTACAATTTGCACTGCCTTAAATGAAATGATGGGGCTGTAAGTGATATTAGTTTCTTGTACATGAAGGGATGTCTTACTAAAACATGCTCAAACAATTAATGTCAACTTTTTAATACTGCGTCACAAAAACAGTGTCTGCTGTGTTTTTAAATAAAAATAATAAAAAAGTGTAGTTGTACTAGACATAAGTACATAATATTGAGTACCTTGTAATTAGATCCTGTCAACAAGTTTAAACTGTCACAGCACAGAGGAAAGAGTAAACTGGGATCAGATTTAATGAGAGACAAAGCCACAGAGTATTGCACACTGACTATCACAACTGTATATGTGTGTGTGAATTACCACAGGTCAAGTGGGAGTTGAAAGCCTCATGAAGTCAGTAATAAGTGAATCCGCCAGATGCTCTCTGAAGCTTAGCCGAGCATGTCTGTTTCAATCAACAACTCACACAACAGACACATCCCACAGGCTGGCCTCCTCCTGGTGAATATGGAGGAGGTAGACACACTGATTTTCCTTGAAATCCTCCCCTGCATTCTTTCTGTCTGTGGTTCAGTCATTCAGGCGGGTTGCACTCATATTCACTGAATAAAATATAAAGGTTGATATGAGGCTTCCCGACGACAAAAGAGGCAAATGATGAAAAGACCTTGGTTATATCACCATGATATCCTTATTAATATTTCCATAGGAACACTTGTATTTGAAGCCTTGTGTCTATTGGCAAGGTCCAGCATTTTTCCCTTTATTACATTACATCCCTTAGTATTGATCCTGTAAAACAACTTGAGCTCCTTGACCTCATTTCACAAACAGATGCTGTGACATTGTGCTGGCAAATTAAAATTCAAATCAATCTCCTCAGCGGAAAAAAGAAAAAGAGCCGAGAGAGGGAGTAAGAAAGAGAAAGAGAGAGAGAAAGAGGAGACGGGAGGGGGAGAATGGGAGACCTTAAATAAAAGGTGTCATCTTCCCTGGTGGAATTTTAATGAAGTGAATTCATAGTCTCTTCCCATAGAGAGAGGAGCAAATAGGAGCAGCAATTTATCAGCAAACCAGAGTCAAACGTCCCCAGTCAGAAGAGGAGGAGGCCTCTCATCACTGCTTTTAAAAACTACAGCAGTACTTACTCACAGGAAGATTCCACCTGTGAAAAAAAAAAGAAGGAAATGGCAGTGGGATCTGATGTAGAAATAACTTCATTGATCCATGTGGGTGAAACTGGGTCACTGCACCTATGAATTTCAATTAAAAACATTCAAATTTTAAAAATATGAGATACGGAAATGTAGTGTTTTTGCAGGCATGTGCAGCCAAATGTTTGGTGAGTATAGACTGCATAGACCTCAACTGAATGCTTTCCATTTTGAACATCATCATATTCACCACAAAAGTGAACATTTTAAATATGCATCACAGTATGCCTGTAGGTATTTTAATGTGTAAAGCCTCGAAGAAGAAATTTCTGTAGTTTAGTCAGCATGAAAAAAAAAAAAAATCTTGAAATGAGAACGTGTGTGTGTGTGTGTGTGTGTGTGTGTGTGAAGCTTGATATACTGGACCATATTCCTGTGTGCCATGGAGTTGAACTGTTGTCCAGAGCTATTAAAACCATGTCAACTTGTCACACTGTTGCGCTGGGTGACACGTTCCTTCATTAACATAAACCAAAGTTTATTCTGCCATCCATAGACAGCCCAACGACCATAAGTGTGTTAATCCATGGGTGAAAATAGTCCCCCAATTTCCTCCTGTCTGAGTAAGATGTATTACGAATCACAGTGCCTACCTGCTTTAGGAAATTACTGAGCCTTAAGAGAGAGAAAAATAAATTAAAAAGATACTTACAGCCAAGGATAGAGGAGGTCAGAAAGCATGGAGAGATGGATTAACACACTGTTGGTTTTGGTCTTTTCATGAGCTTCATTGAGAGTAGGAAAAAATATGTAATAACGCCACCCTCATTCTCTTCGATATTATGGGTTTAGTTTAACAAGTCTAGATTATTGAGTTTAAATGGGGCTCCTCAGTGTAAAGACAGGATATTGCCAAGTTGGAGAATCTACAGTGAGAAATGTAATGGGCCTTGAACAGAACCCTGAGGTATCCCACAGGAAATAATGTGATAATCAGAGAAGCTGTTATTACTGTATGGAAGACAACATGTGTTTTACCAGGCAGATATGAAGATGTGATACCAGTGATGCACACTTTTCTCAAGAAAAATATTGTAGGGCGACTAAGTTCTAGACCAGTTTGAGGCTGTCTCATCCACTGAGAGATAGTTCAGTTCATGTCGTAATTACTTCGACCAACCTGCTGCACAAATTACGTATGGGTGGGAGGGGACGGGGATGGGGATGACAAAAAATACTGAGGTACTAGAAAACACTTCTTGTAAAGCATGAATCTCACCTCTCCATAAATTGTAATTGTGGAATGAGCTCATCGTTCCCCTTGTGGCTGTTGGGGTGAAAACACCGACAGCAACTTCAGTGTGGGAGTT